>NC_084800.1:181929538-182265253 GCF_963169125.1 Humulus lupulus | reverse complement strand
CAGGTCTCATAAAGTAATGCATGGCAAGATCCGCGACCGCTGAAAGCTTTGCTTCGTAAGCTCCAGCTCCGGGTCCCGCAAGGCGAAAGATGGCAAGATCCGCGACCCCTGTAAGCTTTGCTTCGCAGGCTTCAGCTCCGGGTCTCACAAAATAATGCATGGCGAGCTCCTCGACCACTGCAAGCTTCGCTTCGCAAGCTTCAGCTCTGGGAGCAGATATAATCGATCCCCCAATTACAGCAGGCCTTGCTTCGCAAAGCCCCTGCTCCAGGATCGCACATGGTAGGCGTGACGATTTCCCCGACCGCAACGAACCTTGCCTCGCAAGGCTTCATGCCAAGTCCCTGAAGTCGGCCACCGTGAGGTCCGCAACGACAGTTAGTTTTGCTTCACAAAGATCTAGCCCTAAGTCTAGCGACGCTCACCAAAAGAACTCCCGTTCCGGCACCATCCCGCGGAATCGTATTAAGTGTTTGCCTCGTAAGCTTTGTAAAGATCGCGATGGGGAGATGGAACGGGTTACCTTAGCCATCCCAGCGAATGGTATAACTACAAGTCCCGGGATTGGCTATTTACCTTAGGAAAGCTGAGTACGATGAAAGAGGGAGTCTGGCCGTTGGAACCAAGAACCCTCCGTAACCCAGAAACTACGAGGGAAAAGACATAAGCCGTTGGAGCTTCAAGTTAGAAATGCATAGGTTCTGGCTGTTGGAACCAAAACCTCATGCGCCCTTACAGCAGTTTCTACCGTATAAAAGTCTCTACCCTAAGCACAAAGTTAAACAAGGAACTCAGCAGAAAAGGAAAGAAGAATTCTACAACTATTACAATGAAGGCCCTGCGGACCGGGCATCTGTAATGTTCCCGCCATTAAAAAAGAGTACAGGGAGCTTCGCCCCAAAGGAAAATAAAATAAAAAAAATATTATATATACACAAAGGATAAGACCCCTTCAAGCACTGGGGGTGGCAGCGGCTTCCACGACCGGGGCCTCGGAGACAGCGGTTTCAACTGGGGCTGGCGGAGTCGGCTCATTGGAAGGTGGAACTTCATCACTGGCAGGTTCAGAGGTCCCCGCCTCTTCGGGATCTTCTGCCTCAAGGGCTCCAGCAGGCTCGTCGATGTTATAAGTCTGGACGTACACCTCTGGGCTTTGATCCCACGCCTGTATCTTTTCCCTCATGGCGGCGGCGTCCTCTCCCAGGTAGCCTACTACCTCCGGGTTTATTTTCCAAAGTTGGTGCATGAGGACCACGTGGGATAGATTAATCGTTCTATTCAGCACCACCTCGGCATCTTCCTTCTCCTTCAAGCGCTCCGCCTCAGAGGTCGCTAGCTTTGTCTCCGCGACAGCCAATTGAGCCCTCAGTTTTTCCAGCTCGGCCTTGGATGCGTCCCGCTCTCCCTTAAGGGATCAATCTCCTTGCGCTGCACCTTATTTTGATCCAGCAAGGATCGCTTCTCGGTCACATGCCCCCTAACAGCGAATTGCAAGGCTCCAATCTGTTTATCCTTCTCAGCGAGCCCCAACTCCTACATAGATGCGAGATCCTTGCTCCTCTTGTGATCTTGCTCCTCCTCGTGCAGCCTCTTCTGAAGAGTGGCATATTCCTCGTTCTGCTTAAGGAGGAGATTATTTTTCGATTGCAAGCGGGCATCCAGGGTATCCTTCTCCTTCCTGGCCTGGGATAGCTCTTCCTGGAGCTTGGAGTTCTTGGCCTTCAAGTCATCCGACCGCTGCTTGAACTCATTCTCCGCGCTGGCCCGGTACTCTTGATATTTGGCAAGATATTTCTTGTCCGCCTCTTCTTCAGCCTTGCGCCGGGCCTGGTTAATCTTCTCCGCAGCCTCCCCCTTTATGCTCTCGACCTGTTGGGTCAGTTTCTGCTTCTCCGCCTCCAAGGCCTGGCGAGCCATCTGGCTCTCCTCCAGCTGAACCAGAACTGCACCCACCTCCCGGAACGAGCGTTCCGCGATGAGAGAGGCCTGCGAGGAAAGACAACAGAATGAGTTAAGCAGAACCAAATGTACTAAGACAAATGATCCCAGAACACAACAACTGACAGCTTACCCCAGAAAGTTGCTGCTTTACGGCATGTGTCAGCAACAGCGGGTCCTTACTACTACTGATGGCCCATTTCTCAGAATTGAGCTCGCACAAGCTCAGGGCCATGTCCTCCATCATCTCCGCTTCGAACGGCGCCAATGCACGTCCGAGCCTAGGCACCGGCCTCTTCTCCAAGGCTGGGCCATCCAAAACCGCTCCAGCCGGGTGAAGGGATCTCACCCCTTCTGCCAGCTCAGCTCTCTTCACGGCAGACAGGTTTTCTGCCCTTCCCTGAGTAACAGCCTTCTCGGCCTCCAACCGCCTCTTCAAAAAATTATCAGCCCGTCTTACACCCTCCAGGAGGGCAGCGGGGAAACGAGTTGGTTTCTGAGGGAAGTGGAACTTCAGGCCAGGCTGAGGAAGGCTTGTTTGTTGAGAAAGAGGAAGAGAAGGAGAAGAAGGAGACCCCGAAAGGGTGGACTCCCTTTGGACTGGAGGAGGAAGTAGACGAGGTATTGGGGACGGTAGCGAAGACACTACCGCCCCGGTTTGTTGTTTCTGCTGATGTTGCTGTTGTTTTTGCTGCTGCTGTGGCGGTGTTGGTTGTCTTTGTTGTTGTTGTTGTTGTTGTTGTTGTTGCTTTTGCTGTTGGGGTTGTGGTTGCTGCTGGGTGGGGATAGTCTGGCGGGGAATGCACGCAGCCCGGAGGTCTCCATCACCTCCGGGAGAAGAATGTCTAAGGCGTTTCTTCTTGTCGCCCTCAGCCTCTCCTCCGGGGCGCTTGCTCACCCCGGTCATCTTCGCGGGGAACACAAGACCTTCCCCCTCGCTGCTACTAGTCGAGACCACCATGTTCTCGGAAGGCCCCTTGACAGGAGGCTTCTCCACCACGGGCACGATTGCCCTCTCCACCACCGAAGACCCTTGCGCCTCGCCACTTGTCTTCTTGGGTGTGGCAGCTTTACCTCCCCTACCAGCTCTGGCCTTTCGTCCTTTCCCCTTGGACGGGTCTTGGCTGGTGGCGGCCTTCTTGATAAGTGAGGTAGCTCTCCCCAACATCTTTGCTTCAGGATGTTCTGCAAGAAATGTACGAAGCAAGGTTAACCAACCAGCAAGCGATGTGAAAAAAGATAAGCAGAAAACAAAACAAGCAACAACATAAAAGCACAAACAAGTCCACCAGCAGGGAACAAGAAACAAAAAAGAGAAAAGTTTGAAAGGGACGACCATGCACGAGAAACGTGGATGGCCTTCCCCGAGCAAAACAAGAGACCGCTTCCTGCTCCAGGAAGCTCCCATACTCCTTGAAGTCCGGGAATGACATGCTGAGGGAAGAAGGGTCAACCATGGTGACACCTTCTGGCAGACTACCGTCACTCAAACACCCGAGGAGCTCATCTACCCTATCGCAATATCTGTCAAAGGGTATCCTACGCGGATCTAGCCTAAGGAAGCGGGGTGGGGGGTCCGGGAAACCTCAGACAGGCTAGGGGTGTGGATCAATCGAAAGCTAGTCTTACCTTTCCCGGAGGTACCAGCTCCCGGAGTCCCTTCATTGGGGTAAGCTGCGGCGTGGCGAGCCTCGATTTCTTCTTCCTCCGACTGGGGGTCGGGGAACCTCTCCGCCCAACTGGGGGATAAATTATTCTCGTCCTGGGCCGCCTGGCAGATCACCTTGGACAGCTTCAGGGCAATCTGCTCCCGGACGTCAGCTGACACCTGACTTTGCCCCCTGCCACTCACTGGCTCAATATTTTGGAAAGAGGCGAGTAGCCCATACTCCCTCAAAGATTCGGTGGTCACAAGTCCTTCCACCTTCAGCTCTTCCTCCGAGAGCCCCTCGTAGAAGTTTGACCTCCTTATCATCTCCGCACAGCGAGGTGTCCGTAGGACGGCTTCTGCAAAATCCAAACACGAGTGTTAGAGATCCTCCCGGAAGGCAAACCAAACGTAAAGAAACAAAATTAAAAAAGAGAGGAAGGAGCACTTACCAGGGACTTTGAAGTCCAAAGATAGAGCCGGCACCCTCTTCAATGGGAAGCCAGTCATCAGGAACCAGTACTCCCGGAGATCTGGAACCCTCGCGGTATGACATGTGGGACACATCACGTCCGGATACCTCTCCAGCCTATAAAACCCCACCTTGTCTGCATGACCTCTCATAGGCTGAGACTTCAGTCCATAGAAGTATAGCACCTCCTCCGAGGTAGGGGCCTCCAGGTCCCGGGACTTGCAAAAGATATACCACCCCGCTAGAAGCTTGTAGCTGGGGGGAATCAACTAGAAGGGGGCAATCCCCGCCTTCACGCAGAAGTTGGAAAAATAACTTCTTAGGGGCAAGTGTGCCCCACACACTATGTGTGCCCAGCTCCAGGCACCAAAACCCTCGTGACTCTGGCTGGCAGACTCACCCAGCACCGACAGGCGGTGCCACATCAGGCCTGCCTCTGAGGAATACAGCTCCAGCATACCGTAGTTCCTGAACAGGTTCGGCTTCTGGTCCATCTCCCAAATGGAACTGTTGATAGTCGGTGGGCTAGCCGCGGCCACCTTAGCTTTTGCTTTCCCCTTTGCGCCGGCAACCGGGGAACCTTGCTCCTGGGCAGATTCAGCCTCTACCGCAGCGATGATTTGTTCCTTTGAGGTGTTCGTCCCTGAGCAAAAGAAACAAAGAAGAAAACACTCCAAGCAGTCAGCACCCTTGTCATACCCTAACGGTATTAAAGGCGTCGGGGAGACCCTCCCCGAAAACTGCTTGGAGAGGCTCCCACTGAGCTTGCCAAGGGGTTGGCACCATGCCACTCGGAGGACAGCAAGGAACCAGATTCAAACTTCGAGCCTAAGCCCGCCGAGAGAAGTGTTTTCCCAGGGGAAGACACCCTAAAGGCGTTCACGCTTATGCCCTAAAATAACAAACCAGAACAGCACAAGCAGACGAGAAACAACTTTCCAAAAGCAAATCGTCAAAGCATGCAAAGAAATGACTTATTGACTCACATCAGTCACATGCCTATCAAAGCCCTATTCACGCATGCATAAAGATGACACCGGCAGAAAAATCAACCCTAACAACTACCAACAATCTGAGGTTTAGAAGGAAAAAGCAAAGTGAAAATACTTACTGGTCTTCGGGTAGTTGAAGATTGAGGGAGTAACCGGGTCACTGCACCGCACGAGCACGTGAAGTAAAGCCTGCATAGACAAGCAACGATTCAAACCTAGAACTTCGGCGAACAAACCTACTGCCAAATCGAAAGAAAAGTTCCTAGATTCCTTACCAAAAGAAGTGGAGAATTCGAAGGAAAGGAAGCTTGGAAGCTTGAGAGTTCGAAGATTTGGGAATCTGAGAATCTGAAAGCTCGAGAATTTGGAAGCGTAAAGAGGAAGAAGGGTCCGTTCCCTCGTTTTTATAGCAGGAACGAAGTCATTTCGAATTCCACAAATGGACGGTCCCGATCTTCCCATACCGCATGCATCAGATCCGACGGCTGGGGATGAAGTGCCGGTCCCATTTATGACTCCTCGGATGGGAATAAAGTATTTATTTCCCATCATTGTACCATCTCGGGCCCGGTGTACCATTAAATACCGTCAAATCACTACTCAGACGCCTGACGCACGCATACTCAGCCAGTCGCCTCACGCACACATCTTGGTCACAGAGCCATTCCCTGCATGACGCATGGCCCTCGCCACACTTGAGTACTTGAGTTCAAACAGAAGACATTTCCTTTTTTTTTTCGTACTAGCACTCGGACGGGAAAAAGGAACCCTTCCAGGAACACAGGAGGTGACCCCTCGCCTAATCTAGAGACCAGAATACCCGGAGGACTGTACAAGCTCCCGGACCTCTCAAGCTTCGTGACCTTGGGGGGTAAATGTTATCCAGATTTCCGGATAGCGTTTAGATGGATAGCCTCGGGGAAGCAGAATTATCAAAGTCTTTCACGAAGGGTGACCAGGGCTCGCGGATGGACAGAAAGGCTTCGCCTCTCCCGTTCTGTGTCTAGCACACTCTTTCAAGCAACCGCGACCCGGAAGCTCGTCAATTCTCCCGGACTCCCGAAGGGATATCCTTCAGGGAAGGTCCTTCCAGGAGAAGCTCTTCAGGTTACCTTCGCGGATACAGTTCCGTGCCTCGCACAGAAGAAGACCAAGCGGTCGAGTCACGGAGGAGGCATAGTTGGAATGATACTCACCTGACACAGGATCCCGCCTGACACGCCTGACAGGTCGAGGCCGCACACATCCCAGCACGTCTAAAAGTGCCTTTTCGCCTACTGTTCCGCTGACAGCCTGGAAAAGACAACTGCCTTTTGGCATTCCCCATATTTTCATGTAATTATACCTACGTAGAGCCTTGTAGCCATGCTACTACGGTAATTGTATCCCCTATTTACGACTGGTGTAATTAAGACTCATAGGGGCAGAGTAAAACCCTAATCCAAAACCCTAGCTATAAAGGCCTCCTCATTTTACGATAGGGGAGAAAAGGTCACAAGTTACAGAGCAAGAACTCTGCCAAAATCTCTCTAGCTTCATCTTCTTCAAGAGAACCCGAGAGAAACATTGTGAGTTTGTGAGGTTCTTGTACACCAGTCATTTTACTGTAATTCTCTACAAGTATAATAACATCGACTTGTGGACTAGGGCTCGTTAACGCCTGAACCACGTAAAAAACCTGTATGTCTATTTATATTTATGCACTTCTACAGTTCTTATCTTTTTATTATTTTGTTTGTATTCGTTTCCGAAAAACTCGGTAAACATATAGAGAACCAAAAACGATTAAATAATTTTTAATTGTTTTTTAAATATTTTTCAATGATTAAGTAGTTAAGATATTTAAGCTAAATAAATTTTTAATCAAATTAATATATGCATATATATATTGATATTTTTAATTGTTAAGATATTTTAGAAAATAGAAAATGAATAAAAAAAATTATATTAAAGGAGAAAACAAAAAGAGTGCTTTGAAGAGATTTATAGTGTCACATAATCTACTTTAAGCTCTCATTTATATATATATATTGTTGACGCCGTTTTTCGTCAAACAGTGAAAGAAGAGCACATAAACAATAGTTAATAATGGCCAATTGAAATAAAACAATGTAAACACACGATTTTTACGTGGTTCAGCAGTTAAATCTGCCTAGTCCACGAGTCTTTTTTATTAAACTCAAGATTATCTCTAGGAATTCTTCAAGAATGAATTCTCTAGAGTTTTCTCTCAAGGATCAGAATTTCGGTCCTTTACAATGATGCATGGCCTCTCTATTTATAGAGAAGGCTGCAGAATACTATCCCACATATTTTGGGTAGTTACTCTTTTTGTATAAATAAAATAAAAGGCTTTAAATGCCTATATTCAGATATAAAAGGAAACGTCCCCTGAAGACCAGGAGACGTATAACTGTCCAAATAATATCCCACGATTCTAGGGGATTTACAATAATAAATGAGGATTACATCTCATATTTATAACACTTGTAGATATTCAAGGCGGTTATCGCGTATCTCTAAGGTTTTAGCCTCCCAGGTTTCCCGTCATCTATCGAGCTAGGAACATCTCCCGAGGCCACATGGCTTTCGAGATCCTATGTGCGTCGAGCTCGGGACCCCTGATCCGAAGTCGTCCCTGAAAATGAATGTGTTCCCGAAGCTATCTTTCGAGATCATGAATGCTTCGAGGTCGTCTATATTCTGCAAGCTCGACATACAATCCTGGAGCATGTTTCCAACCTTATGAGTCCACTTATTTGCGAATCCAACTTTCGAGGTCATAATTAACATAGCTCGAAATCTGGGTGTAACATCTTGCCCCCTCAAAAGTATTTGTTCGAATCCTAAGAGAAGGAAACTTTTGAACTACTTTCTTTGAGAACTGTACCGTCATACACTCTTGAAAATGGACACGCGTCAATTGGGTATTGCTCATTGTTGGTACTTGAGTACCTTGGAAATACGCCCACGATCGTCCGTCTAACACCTTTTCGGCGCCATCTTGTCATTGATCCCTGACCGTTGGATTTTGCAAGGATTTTGTTCAACGATCCAAATTAATTCCTTTTTCCCACCTATATATACAAGACCTCACCCTTCGTCTTCATTTTTACCTTCGTTCACCAAAAGCAAGAAAAGAAGAACAACGAAACCAGAGACCTCTTTGTAAAGTTTCCAATCTGTGCATGTTTTCTCGGCCAAAGAAACAGAGAAATCCTGGTCTGTTCGAGTCCGTGAGTTCTTATTTGCAACCTCTTCTTCAATCGACAATCTCTCTGCAATTGCCATTATTGTGTAAGTATGCAATCTTTGTTTCCCATTTTGTCAGTTTTTATTCAAACTGTTCTTGCTGTGTATGTGTATATACTAGTTTACATCCTTAGCATAATACGATAGGAGGTTTTGATCCGATAGGCTCTTATGCTTTTTAGACTTCCATACTGGATTTACACCACTGGCTTATACCCAGTTTTCATACTTGAGTGAGGTTCCACTTTTCTGGGTTTTGAAAGTTTTTTTTAGGCGACGTTTCTTGTACACTAAGTTTTTGGATAAAGAACATGGGCCTTGATAAATGCACGAAACCCAAAGTTGCCTTTCCTGGTTAACCGCCACTCTCTTTTCCCTTGATTTTCGGGATTTTCAAAAAAATTTCCACTCTCCTTCCTTTCCCGTGGAATGCACGCCCTGACTCTTCAATAAGGGTCTTAATATTCAACTTGTTTTGCTCCCTGACCCCGAGCTCGTAAGTTCGAGTTCGGAGCTCTTGCATGCATGACCTTCACCATTTTTTCTTTCTCGTTAGATGTCACAGAATCTGGAAAGATGGTGGGGGTCGTTGCTGGCACTCCCTTACGAGCCAAAATCTCCAAGCCCAAAATCGCTATTCGCCCGTAATCAACGTCGGATAAGAGA
Organism: Humulus lupulus; assembly: GCF_963169125.1. Taxonomy (NCBI): domain Eukaryota; kingdom Viridiplantae; phylum Streptophyta; class Magnoliopsida; order Rosales; family Cannabaceae; genus Humulus; species Humulus lupulus. The sequence continues at coordinate 182,256,285 of NC_084800.1, read as the reverse complement.
ATACGAGCTTGCGCGCGAGCAAGAGGACATTCGAGCTCACTACCGCCGCCAGATTGACGGGGTCATAGAGGGGAAAAGGAGAGTTCTTCAAGAGGCCCTCTATCCGGAATTCAATTCAGGACCTAGGCCGATTCCTCTCGATCCTTCGTTAAAGGTTACTGTCGCGTACCATCCGGGAGAGCTCAAATTCTCACTAATGGGGGAACCTTCCTCCTCGCAGCCGGGGAGAGAAATGTTTGAGGCCGAGCACTACTGGAGCTTGGTTACCACAACCAGCCAGATAAGTGACATCCTGGGTTTCCACGGCCTTAGTCTATCAGGCTCCCTGAAGTGTCGAGCTCCGGCCAACCACGAACGGAGCTGTTTCGCCCCTGGGGGCCGCGACGCCAGTGTGAAATATGCGGCCTAGAGCCAGGAACACATGAGGGCAGGAGCTCTATTGCCCTTGAAGTCTTTCTTCAAAGACTTTACCGACTTTGTTGGGTTGGCTCCATTCCAACTCAACACCAACTCTTACAGGGTACTGTCTGCCCTGAGGTCCTTATACCACGAGATGGGGTGGAAAGGACCTTCGCCTCAAGAGATCTTGTATCTCTTTTGTCTGAAAAGTAACGCCTCCCGAGCTCGGGGAGGGGATGGCTTTTATTACCTTTCGAGCTATTCCAAGGAGAGGAAGGTCTTTGAAGATCTTCCCAATCATCCGCCCGATTTCAAAAGGGCCCTCTTCTGGACAGATGGTCTGTCCCCATCTCGGCATTATTCGTTCAGGCGGATTCGTAAGTATCCTTGTTATCTTTATTTCTGTGCTCGTGACTTTAGCTCTTAGACCCGTACTTAGTAGAAATATGTTGTCTTTCAGCCAATTTTCAGCGTCCCACTCCCGACGATACAATGAAGGAGCATAGAGAGACCCTGCTCCAACTCACACATGGCAAGAGGTCTCTCTTATACCTTTTACATGAGGAGAGGCTCCGAAAGTGTGGACTTTTGGGAGAGGGCCAGTCCACCTTTGACTGGTCCAACAAAAAATATGAACACTGGGAGCAGGTCCCCCCACCCACAGGCGCCCTCCTTCCGAGGAGAGACACGAGGCCACTACTTCCAGTTCGCCCGAGGAGTCCGCAGTCGGGGAATGAGGCTAATGATGAAGCCTCGAGCTTGGATTTGGATGAAGGTAAAGTCCTTCTTACCTCGAGAATGTGGTCCCCGACCTTACTAAAACACAGGCCCAATAGGTTAGTCTCGTGCCCACAGGATAGATACCACTTCTACATATGGAGTTGGGTAGATGACTGTGTCCATAGGTTTGATAGTGGGCTCGGGAAATACGACACCATGTACACCATGGACGAGATGTGGAATGGGATAGCCGTTCAGTATGGGACCACGATTATAGGGACCTCTCGAGGTTATCACCCGCATATAGGGAAGGCACTCCCCCCGCCTCCTCTGAAGACGGGGGAATTTCATGGTCCCTAAGTTCGAGCTCGGGGGAGAGTTCCAGTTAGGTTTTTTCTTTACCTGGTTTCCCTCTCTTTCCAAATTTATTATCATTGTCTAACTTATTGGAACTGCGCAGGTGCCATGAATCCCTACCTCGACGCTGTGCTCTTTAGCGATGGGGGAGCTGGCGCCCAGAAGAGCAAACGTCCGAGAATACTACGGAGGTCCGACCGACCATCCAAGGTACCCAAACGCCACGAGACGACCCCCACGGCCCAGACTACTGTGAGCACAGCCACGGAACCAACTGTCCAGGTTGATGCGTCTGGCTCGACCGTGCCCATCTCGCTTCCTCCGACCGAAAATCAAATAGCAGTTGTTCGGCCCCCGAAGAAACCTTCTACCTCCAAGGTTCAGCTGCTGACGGACCGAACTCATAATGAGGAGTTCGTACTCGATGGCGCCGCTGGGACAGAAGGGGTTGTGCTCAGCTCGGATGTCCTTTCTCGAGTGGGTCAGAGCTTTTCTGGCTTCGGCGCCGACCACTGGGACCTCGTGCGCAAGGCCTCGGACTGCAATACTCTTTATGATAAGAGTATCGAACTCACCGCCGTGGTAGCCTTCGCAACTCTATTTTAAATATTTGTGCCTCAGTTCGCAATTCTGATTCGTGCCTTGTGTTTCAGGCCCTTGTTGTTTCGGCACAGCTCAACTATAAGCTGACCAACCAGGTGCAAACGAGCATGTCTCTAGCCCAGAAATCGAAGGATCTCGAGCTTAAGATGGCTGACTAGCTCAAAGACTCGAAGTCTGAACTTGAAAAAATGAAGACTCGTCTCGAGGAGCTGGAGAAGTCGAATGCCGAGCTCGAGAAGGCCAATGCCAAGCTCGAAGAGGAGAAATCTGTCACCTTCGACTTCATGGAGAGCGAGAAGGCCCGCCTCCTAGACGAGCATAAGGAGCAGAAGGAGAAAGCGGTCGACCAAGCCATGTACAAAATTTGGGCTGATAACGCCGACCTTGACACCAGCTTCCTTGGCCCTCTCGAGGCCACATATGTTGAGCGGTGGAATGCCCGTCTTGAGGCCAGTGAAGCTGCTCGAGAGGCGGCTCAGAAGGATAGTCATGCTATTCGTCCTGGGGGGTCCGGTGCTACTGATGCTGAGAAGGCCAAGGAGACTCCTCTTCCTTAAATCTGATCTCGGGGAAATCATTTATTGGGGCTGCGTCCCCTTATTTTTGTAACTATCTTAATTTATGCCCACGGGGCTGATACAATTTCTTTAAATATTTCTTACATGTGCTGTACATTTCTTGGTTCAAAATATTTTGCGCATTTTTTATGGATGAATCATTTATGTTTATTTATTCATACAAACATATCGTGGATTTAGGTTCGAAGCTCAATGCATTCATGCATAGTTTGTTCAAATTATCCGCTTCCAACCTCGTTATTTTTCAAAGTCGGGTATTACTTTAACCATGAACCCCAAAGTACTTATATGGTATGTAATGTGAATGATTTGGTTATATCTTTTTTTGTTTAGTCACTTTTACTCATCCTCAGTTTTTGCTCCGAGGTTAAGAGTTCGAAACTATTTTTCTTTAAGATATTCCAGCCTCGATCTCGACTTGTTTCGCAATAGGTTTAGGTTCCTACTTATCATCGATTAATTTTTTGGCTGGTTTGTTCCAAACCTGTTAAGTTTGCACATCTGGTTAACTCCAAACGTTTTAGGTCTTTGGTAGTTCGGTTACGTCCGAACTATCTAAGCTCGTATACTTGGTTATCTCCAAATACTTTATGTTTTCGATAATTCGGTTATGTCTGAACTATCTCAGCTCGTGTATTTGGTTATATCCAAATACTTTTTGTTTTTGATAACTCGGTCATGTCCGAACTATCTAGGCTCGCTTATTTGGTTGTATCCAAATACTTTATGTCTTTGATAATTCGGTTATGTCCGAACTATCTCAGCTCGTGTACTTGGTTATCTCCAAATACTTTATGTTTTCGATAATTCGGTTATGTCCGGACTATCTAGGCTCGCGTATTTGGTTATATCCAAATACTTTATATATATATATATATTTTTGCATATGTTATTTTATTTTTTAAGGCGATGGTATATGTACCAATGATGCCCCCTTAATATCCTATGAGTGTGACCATAGGTTATTAAATTAAGAGAGATTGCAAAAATGAAAAGAAATAACATATTTGAACGAAATGGAACTTTTATTTGATGGTATTCAAAAACAAATAAGCTAATACAAATAGAAACTCATGGTTATAGGCAACACTTTTCCTATACTACTGATAGTAAGGTCTAAGGTGTTCGCCATTCCATGCTCGCGGTACTAGGCTCCCGTCCAATCTCGCAAGTTTGTACACGCCAGGTCGGATGACTGACTCTATCTGGTATGGTCCTTCCCAGTTCGGCTCGAGCACCCCGGCTGCGGGATCTCGAGTTGCCAAGAAAACGCGTCTTAACACCAGATCTCCCATTCCGAATTTTCGATCTCGAACCCTCTTGTTGAAATATCTGGTAGTTCGTTGTTGGTAGGCAGTGTTTCTCAGCTGGGCCTCTTCTCTTTTTTCTTCAATCAAGTCTAAGGTCTCCTCGAGATGAGTATGGTTTGAACTTTGGTCGTAGGTCTGAGTTCGGATCGTTGGGATTTCGACTTCTATGGGCAACATTGCCTCGCAGCCGTATGCTAGAGAGAACGGGGTATGTCCTGTCGAGGTCCGAGCCGTTGTCCTGTATCCCCAAAGGACTTGTGGCAATTCCTCGGGCCACCATCCCTTTGCTTCCTCCAACTTTTTCTTCAGAGAACTCTTGAGATTTTTGTTCACAGCTTCGACCTGGCCATTCGCTTGAGGGTGAGCCACTGATGAAAAACTTTTTATTATACCGTTCTTCTCACAAAAATTGGTGAATAGGTCGCAATCGAACTGAGTTCCGTTGTCGGATACGATCTTCCTCGGTACTCCATATCGGCACACGATGCTCTTTACAACGAAATCAAGGATCTTCTTCGAGGTTATGGTTGCCAATGGTTCAGCCTCTGTCCACTTTGTGAAGTAATCCACGGCGACTACAGCATATTTCACTCCGCCTTTGCCAGTTGGGAGAGAGCCAATGAGGTCGATGCCCCATACCGCGAAAGGCCATGGGGATGTCAACATGGTCAGCTCGGATGGTGGGGCTCGGGGTATCGTGGCGAATCTCTGGCATTTGTCGCATTTCTTCACATAATTGAAAGAATCTGTTTTAATGGTTGGCCAGAAATATCCCTGGCGTATTATCTTCTTGGATAGGCTATGCCCCCCGGTGTGATCTCTGCAGAATCCTTCATGGATTTCTTTAATGATTTTCTTAGCTTCGGGAGGGGCTATGCACCTGAGTAGCGGCATGGAATATCCCCTTCGGTATAGCCTTCCATCCATAATTGTGTAACGGGGAAGTTGATACATCAACTTTCGAGCTTGGCTCCGATCTTTTGGAAGAACTCCATTTTCGAGATAATCAACTATGGGGGTCATCCAGGTCAGCTCTGTTTCGATCATACACACATCTTTCTCTTCTGGCTCGTTAATGCTAGGTGCTGATAGATGTTCTACGGGCACAACATTCAGCTTTTCGTTTTCGAGGGACATGGCGAGTCGAGCTAAGGCATCTGCATTCGAGTTCTGCTCACGGGGAACTTGTTCGATTGTATAGAATTCGAAACACTCTAACGCAGATTTTGCCTTTTCTAAATAAGCTGCCATTCTCGTGCCGCGAGCCTGATATTCTCCCAAGATTTGATTAACCACGAGCTGGGAGTCACTGTAGCAATGTATAGCTTTAGCTTTGAGCTCGCTAGCTATACGAAGTCCCGTGAGTAAAGCCTCATATTCGGCCTCGTTATTCGATGCTTTAAAGTCAAATCTTAGGGCTGAATGAAATCTGCTTCCTGCGGGGGTAACCAAAATGACCCCTGCCCCTGCTCTGTTTTCATTTGACGAGCCGTCGACGTAGAGTTTCCACAGCTCGTGGGCTGTGGTTATTACCTCGTCGTCGGCTATATCCATACATTCCACTATAAAGTCTGCCAATGCCTGTGCTTTAATGGTCGTTCTCGGGTGGTAGGTGATCTCGAACTGTCCGAGCTCAACCGCCCATTTAAGAAGTCGACCTGAAGCCTCTGGTTTAGATAGGACTTGTCTAAGTGGTTGATCAGTAAGCACATGGATGGGATGTGCCTGAAAGTAGGGGCAGAGCTTACGGGATGAATGAATTAGACTGAGCGCGAGTTTCTCCATCAATGGGTATCTTGACTCTGCCCCCAGTAATCTTTTACTGATGTAGTAAACGGGTCTCTGCACCCTCTCTTCTTCTCGGACGAGCACTGCGCTTATTACGTGTTCGGTAGTTGAAAGGTATAGGTACAGTATTTCCCCCGTTTCAGGTTTTGACAGGATGGGTGGTTTCGCAAGGTGCTTTTTGAGCTCCTGAAAGGCCAGCTCGCATTCTTCCGTCCATTCAAACTTCTTGCCTCCTCTCAATAAGTTGAAAAATGGAAGACCACGATCTGTAGATTTCGAGATGAATCTGCTTAGGGCCGCCATCCTGCCAGTCAGACTTTGGACATCCTTATGCCTTCGAGGTGAGGGCATATCGATTAGGGCCTTGATCTTGTCGGGGTTAGCCTCGATTCCACGAGAGTTTACAATAAAGCCCAGAAACTTTCCTGAAGATACCCCAAAAGTGCACTTCTGAGGATTTAGCTTCATGTTATACTTCCTGAGCACGCCGAAGCACTCTTCGAGGTCATCAACATGGTTCTTGTTAAGTTGAGACTTGACAAGCATGTCATCAACATAAACCTCCATGTTATTCCTTATTTGCTTTGAAAACATCATGTTTACGAGCCGCTGGTATGTGGCTCCAGCATTCTTGAGCCCGAATGGCATGACATTGTAGCAGTATAGCCCTTTATCCGTGATGAAGCTCGTATGTTCTTGGTCGGGGGCATGCATGGGAATTTGGTTATATCCAGAATAGGCATCCATGAACGACATCAAGCCGTGCCCCGCCGTGGCATCTACGAGCTGGTCAATCCTTGGTAACGGAAAACAGTCTTTTGGGCAAGCTTTGTTGAGATCTGAGTAGTCAATACAGGTTCTCCACGTCCCATTGGGCTTTGGGACCAACACCGGATTGGCTACCCAGTCAGGGTAAAAGGCGTCCCTAATGAAATGGTTTGCCTTTAACCTGTCAACCTCCTCCTTCAGTGCCTTCTTCCTGTTTTCGTCCAGCTGCCTTTGCTTTTGTTGCTTTGGGGGAAAGCTTTTGTCTATGTTTAGAGCGTGGCTTGCTACATTCAGGCTTATTCCCACCATGTCGGAATGCGACCATGCGAAGACATCCTGGTTTTTCTTCAGAAAGCAAATTAATTGCTATTTTGTCTCATCTGGGAGGTGTTTCCCGACCTTCACCTTTCTCAAGGGTTCAGCTTCCTCGAGCTGAATTTCTTCGAGCTCCTCTAGAGATTCGAGGTCAATTTTCTCCTCAATCCTCGGATCAATCTCCTCATCGATTTCTAAGACTGTTCCATCTTTATTTTGTATGATAACGAGTGCCTGAGCGCTCGTTTGCTTCTTTCCCCTCAAAGAGATGCTATAGCACTCCCTCCCCGCCAGTTGGTCTCCTTTTAATGTCCCGACACCGCTAGGGGTCGGGAACTTAAGGGCCAGATGCCTTACTGATGAAACTGCCCCCAGCCCGACCAGGGCGGGTCTCCCGAGTAGCACATTGTAGGCAGATGGCAAGTCTACCACCACGAACTCCATTATCTTTGTAACGCCCCAAACTCCAGGGACCGTTACGGTGTGCCTTGTAAACAGTGCTAAACTCGCTAATCGAGTCATTTGGCCAAAATCGTGAACTAAGTATGATTGGCGGTTTAAGGATTAAAAACTTTGGTTAAGATGTAACGTTTCACTAGAACATTTACTATATACACTGGGATCCCGAAAATAAAGTCTTAGAGTTTATTACAGAAAATATTTACAACATGCCGTTCTAAGCGGCAAAACAGGGTTCAACCCTAGTTCCACTTTAGACCTCGGCCGTGGCGGACGAGCAGCTGCATATGTACACATCATCACCTAAGCTCTCCAACTCAAGGATGGTCCAGCTTCCTCTTGCCTTTACCTGCACCACGTAGCACCCGTGAGCCGAAGCCCAGCAAGAAAACACAATAAAGCATGATATAATATCAACAACGATCATAATAACCATTCAGGACTATCAGTCCAAGCAAATAGGTGACAATAGCCAAAAGTCACAATAATGAGCATCGCTCCTCTTAGCCATGTGACGATAGGGTCACCAGGGCTTAACTGATAGGTGATTCTCTCTTAAGTTTGATTAGGACAGGTGCAAGGTGATTAGTCACCAACATAACCTTCCTCACGACTCTAGAGTCGAAACTATGGACAACGTCCCTTAGCCATGTGACAAACAGTCACCGGGGTCATATACCTTGGCTATAGTCATCTGGTCGTAGACCAGGCAAGCGCTTATAAGTTCTTCGACCCTAGGGTCGGTCTAGCATTAATGCCATAGAGCTATTCAATGCGTGATTCTCGACCTTAGGGTCGGTCTAGCATTAATGCCATAGAGCCATTCAATGCGTGATTCTCGACTTTAGAGTCGGTCCCTGACTAGTCAGTGTCATACACAAGTAAGTCATGCCAGCAATCATATATCACATGTTCCATATCCATAAACAAGGTATTCAGCATGCTTACTAATAGATACCAGTACAATTAGGACCATGCACAACCACAGAGGCTCAAGATCTGAACAATGTCATACCCAGTATACAAAGCATGTCCTAATCACATGTTTCTTATGCTTCATATGCGATATATTCAACAATCCATCATGCACCAATAACGGCCATGCATGTCACGTTTAATAGCCAACCAACATGCATCAGGAATAGCCATGCATGTCATACATAATAATCAACCGTCAAGCATCAATAATAACCATGTGTGCCATACTCATTAATCAACCAACATGCATCATAATAACCATGCATGTCTCATATACACAGGGTGCAGTTTTCTTACCTCCGGTTCGAGTGAGAGTTAGAACAAGAACGACCCCTGAGAACAATCGATCCTTAATCCTTTAACGGTCACCTAGTCATAACCAAAACAACCTCCAATTAATGAAAATCACCAAAAAAAAATAGGGTCTTAACCTAAACCCCACTCTCGGGACCTCGAAACATGCCCACATAGTGAGTAGATTTGATCCCGGGCCTTAAGGATTGAAACCCCAAGCCAAAAGCCCTTAAAAACACCCAAAACAGGGTTCTGAAGAAACAGGGTAGCGCTATAGCGCTGCCCTTCTAGCGCCCCAGCGCTCAAGACAGAAACACAAACCGCCCAACTGAGCCCTGTGTAGCGCTATAGCGCCCTCTGATGGGCGCTGTAGCGCTACCCCCAGACAGCACCACCCCTGAAACTTCCTTCTTCGACTTTCTCAATTCTAACTCGATTCCACTGCTTCCAAATCCCATTTTTGGTGCCAAATGAACCCAAAAACCATCCCCACATGTCCTAGGGACCACAACCCCAAGAACCCTAGCCAAAACTCCAACCAATTCCCAAGTTTCCAACCTAAAAACCAGCTGAAACTTAGCTTAGAAAACAGAGCAAAACCAAGAGTTCTAGTGGCTAAAAACTCACCTTAATCTCAGCAACACACCCTCTTCAATGGTGGAGCACAACCCTGGCTTGGCTAATCTTGGTTCCTTGGCTCGATTCCTCAAACTAAGCTTGAAAATCCAAAGAGAAAAGAGTAAGAAAATCTATCGGAAGTGAAGAAGGAGAGGCTCTGTTTTTGTTACTCTTCTACAGCCTCAATGGCTGATATATATCTCTTAAGGTAAAAAGACCTAAATACCCTTAGGTCTAAAATAAAACCTTAATAGTCACCAAGGGCAAAACCGTCCTTTCGCACCTATTTCATTAATCACAATTAACACCCTCCAATTCCCGCTATTCTCAATAACCTCAAACACCGATAATCCATATCCCATTACCCTTTAATTCCTGGTAATGCTCTAATCATTAAATTCACCCCGAGACTCACCCCGAGCCCCGAACTTAAACCCGCTATGACTAGACCGAACACTCGCATCTCACGATCGTCTCATGTCGACTAGCTCGAACCAATCCACCTTATAATGTGGCTATATTAACTAATCACAATCATGCACCCAAAATATACAATTACACCCACAGTGGCCAAATTACCAAAATACCCTCACAATAATAAATTCTCCCATATGCATGCATTCACCATCATATAATAATATAAGTCACGTAAACATGCATATAATCATTAAATACTATAATAAATCAATTATGGCCCTCCCGGCCTCCTAATCAAGGTCCTAAACCTTATTAGGAAATTTGGGGCATTACAATCTTGGTCACCGAGACTGGATAGTCTCCCAAGGTCACGGGGAGCTCAATGGATCCCATGCAGGCAGTTCCTTCTCCTGAAAAGCCGTACAAAGTAGTTGCACATGCCTTCAGGTCGCGAAGGGAGAGTCCCATTTTCTCGAGGGTTGCTTTGTAAAGAATGTTGACTGAGCTCCCATTATCTATGAGAACTCGGTGGACTTTTTTGTTGGCGAGCTGAAGAGTAATAACCAGCGGATCATGATGTGGGAACTGAACATGGGAGGCGTCCTCCTCAGTGAAGGTTATGGGTTGTGATTCAATCCTCTGGCTTTTAGGTGCCCTAGGTTCGGGTTCATAAGGAGACCCTTCCCCTATTTTAAGCTCGTTAACATATCTCTTTTGGGCATTCCTGCCCCCTCCTGCGAGATGAGGCCCTCCCGAGATGGTTATTACGTCCTCTCCATCTATCGGGGGGGGGGGGGGGGGGCTGTCCTCTTCCCGAGATCGAGAGTTATTATTTTGTGTCGTCGGAGGCGCGGCTACTCTCTGGCTTGCGGCCGTCTGACCAGTATTCTGGTTTTTGACATACTGTCGGAAGTAACCTCTCGAGATCAACCCTTCGATCTCGTCCTTCAGTTGTCGACATTCATCAGTTGTGTGCCCGGTGTCTCTGTGGAACCGGCAATACTTACTGGAATCCCTCTTGGATTTTTGATTTCTCATTGGGTCCGGACGCCTGAAGGGGACCTGGTTTTCATTAGCCAGGTATATGTTTTCCCGAGACTCGTTGAGCTCGGTGTGCACTTTATACACGGAGAAATACCTCTCTCCTTTCTTTTTCTTTCCTCCCTCAGCCTCGGGATTACTTCCTTCGTTCTTTTTCCTCTTGGATGGGTTCTCCGAGGCAGGCTTTGATGTCGCTGGGTCCGCCGAGGTTGAGGCAGAGTTGATGTTTATCGTTGTAGTTTTGGACTGGGAGGTCGCTTTGAGCGTCGACCTCGCTTCCTCTACATTGACAAACCTCTGCGCTCGTCTGTTAAACTCGGTTATCGACCTTACCGGTTTCCCTTGCATGTCTTCCCAAAGGGCACTTCCCGGTAATACACCAGCTCGGATAGCCATGAGGTGTCCACTGTCATCCACATCCCGAGCTCGGGCTACTTCCAGATTGAATCTTGTTAAGTAACTCTTCAATGTTTCACCTGGTTGCTGCCGGATGTTAGTTAAGGTGGATGCTTCTGGTCTGACCCCTACCATTGCTCTGAATTGCTTCTTAAAGTCTTTGGAAAACTGCTCCCATGAGGTTATTGAGTGTCTCTTATACTTTCCGAACCAACTTTTGGCAGGTCCTGCCAATGATGTTGGAAACAACATGCACCTGAGCTCGTAACCCACGTTGCTGGCTCTCATGATAGTGTTGAACGTGCTCAGGTGACTACACTGGTCGGTCTTTCCTTCAAACGTAGGGACGTGAGGAATCCGAAACCCTTGAGGAAATTGAGTGTCAAAAATATGGGGAGCAAACGGCTCAAGCTCCTCATCAGAGTCTTCATATCGACCATTTCCTCGTTCATTCTTTAAAAGCCTAAAAGCTCTTTCGAGCTGATCGATTCTTTCTTGGACTGGGTCAGGAGGTACTGTTTGGAATTGACTGTCATTGATCGTGATTCCAGGCTCGCGTCTCCGCGAGGGATCTCTACGCCTATTCAAGCAATCCCTCAGGTCCGGATTTTTTTGATCTCCATTCCCCCGACTATGATTCAGATGATTGCGCAGGTCGGGACGATTCTTGCGACTTCCAGTATTCTTACGACCTCGGTCATGCTTACTGACCGACCTGGTATATCCAGAATCTTCACTGGTAAAACTCATTGCGCGGTTATTTCGAGATGGATCCTTTCCACGTCGCCTCATCTCAGCGGTGCGAGACCGTGACGTCTGACTTTTCTCAGATGGAGCGCCTCTCCGCTCCTGGAAAGTCTCCCTGTTTCCTTGTCCATTCCCTGCACGCCCTTGATCCTGATCTCGAACAGGTTGAGCGTTTATGCGGGGCGGCGAAGGATATCTTATGGGTGACGGAGGGAACCGTATAGGCGACGGTGGCTGCCACCCTTGTCGCGGCCTAGAGGGTCCTGAATTTTCCCGAGATAGGTCAGTCGCATTCGGTGCGCTCCCAGGTACCTGAGTCCGAGCCTCTGCAGGGGTTCGGTTATTCTCAGTTCCTGCAGGCACTTCCACAGGCGGGTTAGGCGGGACCCGAGCTCGGGTACTCCTCTGAGGCCTAGGAGGAGCAGATGGCTCTGCTGGCGCCGAAGGTTGAGTCGACCTCCTTGTGGCAGCATCCTTTCGTGGACGCCCACAGGGTCTCCGGGGAGGAACATGCACGTCCCTTGGAGGAGGGACTTGGTTTTCGCGCGGAGGCGGGGGCTGAGCCACCTGCGCCTCTGCGGCTATCCTAGTCAACTCCTCATTCCGTTTGTTGGCCTCTGCCAACAGTTGTTTCAACTGCCGGTTTTCCAGTTCTACAATAGGAACGTAACGCTCAGGATTTTAGTACATATCCTCATCCCTTGGTGGAGGCGGTGGTCCCCGGGAATCAGAGGACCCACTTCTCTCCTCAGCATCCGGGTTCTCCATTGGTTGTTTTCCAGGACGCCTTGGGTAGTTTTCATCAGGGGTGTTCTGATTGTTTGTGGCCATGATTTTCTCAGGGATGGACGCTTAAGGCTCTCAATGAAAGCACCAAACTGTTGACGCCGTTTTTCGTCAAACAGTGAAAGAAGAGCACATAAACAATAGTTAATAATGGCCAATTGAAATAAAACAATGTAAACATACGATTTTTACGTGGTTCAGCAGTTAAATCTGCCTAGTCCACGAGTCTTTTTTATTAAACTCAAGATTATCTCTAGGAATTCTTCAAGAATGAATTCTCTAGAGTTTTCTCTCAAGGATCAGAATTTCGGTCATTTACAATGATGCATGGCCTCTCTATTTATAGAGAAGGCTGCAGAATACTATCCCACATATTTTGGGTAGTTACTCTTTTTGTATAAATAAAATAAAAGGCTTTAAATGCCTATATTCAGATATAAAAGGAAACGTCCCCTGAAGACCAGGAGACGTATAACTGTCCAAATAATATCCCACGATTATAGGGGATTTACAATAATAAATGAGGATTACATCTCATATTAACACTTGTAGATATTCAAGGCAGTTATCGCGTATCTCTAAGGTTTTAGCCTCCCAGGTTTCCCGTCATCTATCGAGCTAGGAACATCTCCCGAGGCCACATGGCTTTCGAGATCGTACGTGCGTCGAGCTCGGGACCCCTGATCCGAAGTCGTCCCTGAAGATGAATGTGTTCCCGAAGCTATCTTTCGAGATCATGAATGCTTCGAGGTCGTCTATATTCTGCAAGCTCGACATACAATCCTGGAGCATGTTTCCAACCTTATGAGTCCACTTATTTGCGAATCCAACTTTCGAGGTCATAATTAACATAGCTCGAAATCTGGGTGTAACATATATATATTAATTTTTTTTCAGTATTTTTCATTGATTAAGTAGTTAAGATATTTAAGTTAAATAAATTTTTAATCAAATTAATATATTTATATATATTGAAATTTTTTATTGTTAAGATGTTTTAGAAAATAGAAATTGAATAAAAAAATTAGATTAAAGGAGAAAATAAAAATAATGTTTTGAAAAGATTTTAAAGTGCCACATAATCTCATTGAAGCTCTCATTTATATATATATATAAATTCAAATATTATAAAACATTATTATAATAATATTTAATACAATACTAGATATTTAATACTTATATTATCACATAATTTTAATTTTTATTAAAAAAAATTATCATGGTTATCATATTATATACATACATTATATTTTTAAAAAAATCATAAACAATGTTTTAGCTTAATTTTTTATTTAATATGTTTATTTCATTCTTTTATATATAATATTGTTTATTTTTTAAAAATTTATACGACAATAATATAAATTTAATAAAAATAATTAATAAATCATTTGAATAAAACTAAACAAATGTGCATTGAACGTTACTTATATCTAGTATATATATTTAATATTTCCATACATTCCCTAACAGCAAAATCTCCCCTTTAAACATTAAATTGTTATATATATATACTAGGTAGAAATAACATGCAATACACGTTTGCTTAGTTTAAAAGTTGTAAATATTGTCTATAATTTTAATAAGAATTGGTTCACTGTTTTAAAAATATATATATTTTTATATATAATAGAATGAATTATAGTTCTATATATAAATATTTATATCAATAATCTCTACATATATGACATCTAAACATAACGTTGACATAAATATATATTTATATGACTACATGACATATATTTATAAATCACAATAATATTTAAAAAGAAATTAATAATAGAAATAAAATAAGAATATAAAAAGTCATAGTGTAGAGAAAAATAATATACATGCAGAAACTAATTTTAGATTCTAATGTATCTCACAGTCCTTTATTGAGTTTGACGAAGAAAAAAAGCTACAATCACTATCACATAAATTTATAAGATAAAAAAAAATGTATGCTTTTATTATTTTGAAATAAATATGATTTAATTATTTAAATTATCATAAAATATTTTTAAAATATTCTATTTTAATTTATTTATTTATTTATTTTTGTTTAAGTTTATGTTTGTTCTAGTTTTTTAAGACAGTGGTAACAAAAGATTATATCTTATATATTTATTATAATATTAAGTTTAAGTTTAATTAAATTTTATTTAAGTTATTAAATATATGGTTTTATTATTTTTAAATAATTATTATTCTAAAATATCTTAAAAACATCATATTTTAATTGTTTATTTATTTATTTTTATTTAAGTTTAAGTTATCACTACAACAAATGCACGTAGTTGCGGCGAGGTCATTAGCGGCGGGCTCAGTCCGCCGCCATTATAGAGATTATTAGCGGCGGACTAGGAGATTCTGCCGCTAATAATATTTGAGTATCGTAAAATATAAAATATCCATATTTATATTTATTAGCGGCGGACAGTCCGCCGCCAATATCCATAATAAAAAAGCCCGGGTAATTTTCATTTATTATTAGCGGCGGGTAATTACTATTATTGGTCGCGGATTACCCGCCGCTAATATTATTAGCGGCAGGTATTTACTATTATTAGCCGCGGACGGCCCACCGCTAATAATATTAGCCGCAGGGACTAATAATAGCGGCGGGCCCCGCCGCTAATTCTCTTGAGCAGTTTAAATTTTCCATGCATCCCTTCTTCTTCCTCGCCTCTCGCATCCCTTCTTCAACCGTTCTCTCTTCTTCATCTCCAACATTTCTTCACAGTTGCAGAGAAAAACATCTGAGACAAGTAAGTTTCTTGAGAAAACTTAAACCATTTTCTTCTTCGTTGAGTTCTTCAATATGATTCTAAGTCTTACATCTTCTCTTAATCATTCTTAGTCTCATTGTCTCTATTCTTGCTTTCTCTGTCAAATATGTCCAGGTTCAGGGCTCTCTGCTCGCACTACAATCTGATTCTCTCTGGTTTAGCTGCTTTCTACAAAGGTAAGCAAGCAAACTCCATTTTCATATTCTAATTCTCAGATTAATTTATTAATTTAGATTTTAAATCTCTGAGACTATTTAAGGCGACTGAGATTATTATTTGAACATATTCTTTTATTATTATTATTATTATTATTATTTTTTGTAAAAAATGCTAATATTGATTGATATTATTAATAATGATTGCTTTTGCCATGGAAAATGTGTTGATATTTGCCTACTTTTTACGTTCATATTCCTTGTTCCACGTATTAGTGTTAGATTTTTTATTTGGTGCTTCTTAGATTTTTTTTAAAATTTTGCTCATATATGTTAGTGAAACAGCTATTGAGAGATTTAGGAAAGGTCTTATTCTCCTATCTCTTGCACTATATTTACAAAATGAAGACAGGAAAAAAAAGCTTTTGGATTGAGATTGTGTGTGTGTGTTGTTTAAGGTCGGGGGGATTGAGATTGTGGGTGGACCGGGGGCATGGGTTTGGGGTTGTGATGTCAGGAGGTTTCGAGGTTGGGGTTGTGGCTGAGTGATGAGGTTGGTAGGGTTTGCGGTTGGGGTTGGGGCATTTTTTGTAGCAATTTTCTGAGTCTCTGTATTGAACTTGTTTTATACATAAAATATAATATAATGATTTTTTATGACATTAATTTTATTTTGTGATTGTAGATAATTTTTTAACTATGTAACTGTGTCAAATTATTTAAAAATTTAGCAATTAGTTGTTTAAGTTTGTGACTTGATTTTATGCTTAATTTGTTTAAGTTTGTGATTTTTTTTATTTTGCATCCATACATGACATGGAAGGTTTCATTGAAGACCAAGAAATTGAAAAAGAGAGAAATGAAAAATATAGATGAAAGTTATTTGTTTCTTCTATTTTAGACTTTATGTGTATTAGATTATTATCTGTAAATTTTGTGTATAAGGTTTTAAATATTGTATTGTGGAAATATTAATTATATTTCATAAAAGTATAAAAAATTAAGAATAAATATAGAAATTGATAATTATATTTCATAAAAGTATAAAAAATTAAGAATAAATAATAAATTATTTTTTGATTAATTTTTAATAATTTAATGAATTAAATAATAAAAGTTTGATATAATATTATCTAAATAAATAATTTAATTTAATTTTTTTATTGAATAATATTGTTTAATATAAATTACATGAATATAGAAATTGATAATAATATTTAATAAAAGTATAAAAAATTAAGAATAAATAATAATTTATTTTTAATTATTTTTTATTAATTTATTTAATTAAATAATAAAAGTTTGATATAATATTATCTAATTAAATTATATAATTTAATTTTTTTATTGAATAATATTATCTAATATTAAATAGTTATAAATTACATGAATATAGAAATTGATAATAATATTTAATAAAAGTATAAAAAATTAAGAATAAATAATTATATAAATAATAATTTAATTTTTGATTAATTTTTAATAATTTAATGAATTAAATAATAAAAGTTTGATATAATATTATCTAAATAAATAATTTAATTTAATTTGTTTATTGAATAATATTATCTAATAAAACATCATAAAATAGCATAAGATATTATAATATTGCATAAGATTTCAAAAATGATAACAAATCTCCTTTGTTATCAATTTCTATTCATGTCGAGTTTTTATTTCATATATTTGTTGGTAGCTTTCATTTATATCAGCAATAATAAATTGCTTTATTTTTTTTATGTAACTTATCCATATCATATTTTATACTTTCATAAACTTAATTCCTAGAATTTAGTTACTCAATGTAATTGATTTTATTATTTTAATTTAAATCAAACAAGTGCATGCATTTTAAGCACTTGCAAAAGTTAGATTAATAAATTGACTAAAATAAATATACTTGTGTAGGTCATTGTTGTAAGTGGTATAGAAACACTTGTTTTATACTAGTTACTTTTGTGCTCTCTGCTTTAATCATCTTCATTGGTGAATAATGGTGTATTTTATACTTATTTGCAATGTAATGCCTAACCAACATATTGCATTTTTTTATACTTAGTTTTATATTATTTTGGTTTGAATTTTTTTCGTGTATCTTTTGGTATTAATTTTTTTTTATCAGGACAGCGACACACCCACGACCCCGACACACACACACGACCTTGGCACACCCTGAACAGGTGTGGATATATTTTTTGTAATTAATATCTTTTGTATTTTTTGAATAATTTATTTTGTATTTGTTTAGTGTATAATATTTGAGTTTTGAGTCCTTTAGTTAGTATTCTTGGTATGTAAATCTTGACATCTATTGTTAAGATATATGTTTGCTCTTACTTTATTTTTTAATCTTGGTATGTAAATAATTATAGGACTATTTTGGTTAAAAACAAAATTTAAGTGATAATTTAAATTAATTTATAAAATATAATGATAGATGGTTTAGTATTAAGTAAAATATAGTGTTTTTGTTAATATTGAATAAAGAGGATTTAAACTTGATCAATCAGATTATTAGCACCCATATTTTCTTTATCACCATTTTCTTAATTATATAATATTAATTAAACTAAGTGCTAGAAAAATATACAAATTCAATTAAAATTAATTTAAATTTTAAAATATTTTTTTAATGTTTGAATCATTTTTAAATTTTAATAATAAATTTTGAATTATTTTTTATTTTAAAAAAATTTGTAATTATTTTTTAAATTAAAATTGAAACAAACTAATTATATCACGTCTGTGTTTCTCCATTGCCATTATTACCGGCAACACCAAATTTTTTGAACTACTTATTAATTTTTGTCAAAAAAAAATATTTAGTCAAATAAGTGAAAACTTTTATACTACTAACTAACTTTCATCGCAACTTGATATTTTTAATAGGGAAACTAATTTTGTTTAGATTGTGAAATTTTTTGAAAAAAATTTAAGATAGTTTATTTAATAAAAAAAGTGAGTATAGAAAAAAAAAAAAACAACAATAAGTGCATATTATCATGTTATTTTGTTCTTTTTTCTCCTTTTTGCTTGAACATATGTTATTATTATTATTATAATTTGTAAAAATAGAACAAAAAATTAATTAGTAGTTAATTTATTTTCTTAGTCTCGGTATGTTTGTGATTGGTGGTTGTTGACTACAACTATCAATTATATGGATATCGGCACAGAAATGATAAGTTTAAAATATTATTAATAAAATTTATCTAATTATTTAAAAATATAAATTAGTCTTAAAGTCAAATAATAATTAATTTATACAATTATTATTATTATTATTACAAATTAAAAAATTATGAATAATTATAAATAACATTATCAAATAAAACATCATAAAATAGCATAAGATATTATAATATTGCATAAGATTTCAAAAATGATAACAAATATCCTTTGTTATCAATTTCTATTCACATTACTAAAACTCACACTCTTATAACACTTTAGATGACGATTGACAAGACTTGGACAACATTGAGAAATCGTGGTTGTCAAGAATATTGGAATGGTCTGCAAGCTTTTTTGAGGATGGCGTCGGAACATAAAGATTCTGATGGAAGAATTAGGTGCCCGTGTGTGAGATGCAATAATAATAGATTTGAATCTTTGGATGTAGTTCGGGCACATTGTTGACGCGGTTCTTCGCCAACAGGTAATTAAGAGAAGGAGAGAAGGGGATTAGTGCTGAATGTAGAACCGTAATAGATATAAGATCTTAGAGGATGAAATAGGTGACTCAAGGCACGTTTTTAAGTGGTTCAAAGGTTAAAATCCTTCTACTCCACTAGTCAATATTATTGATATATTCTGGGTATTCGGTTACAAAGTATCTCTCTCTAGAGACTATTGTTTTCCCAACCCTTACCAACTCCCAGGGTCTCCATATTTATAGGAGAAGGCACCTGGAAGTTGGTAAGGAGGTCATCCCGTGACCTTCTTATTTGTCATATCAACTCTATGACATTCATGATTAATTCCTAAACCTGACACGTAAGTATGGTCAAATCGATAGGTAAGGAGATAATGGGTCGCACGGCCCAACCCAGCCGTGGGTGTCTGAATGCGCACGTTCCTGCAGCGTGTCCGAGAAGTCAGGGAAATATCGGACACGTGATGTCAGATATATGCACGTTTATCTTGCGTGTGTTGACTTTACAAGGGGCCGTAGCCTCCATATCTAGCTCGTACCACTAGCTGTGCATCTAACCCGACCTTCGGCCTTCCGATTCCTTGCTCCAGTCTTGGGAGTCTTGGCGAGTCCTTGAGGATTACTCGAGCTAATGGGGGGCGACCTCAAGACAGGACCTCCGACCTGGGGGATGCTTATGGACTAACCATGATTAGTCCGAAGCTCGGCCTGCTAATCAGCCCACGGAAAATCAAGGCGTACATCTGCCCCCAAGCTCCTGCTCGTGGTACATGACGTCATATATAAGACCATAGTAGGGGCTTTTAGACTTCCCCACAACTCTTCGCATTCCACTCTTTACGCAGCCGCCTGGTACATGGCACATCGTGGGTGGTGACGGTACGTCTTACGAGAACTGCATTTAATGGCCTAGCCTATGCCCAGCCGTCGTTTCGTATTTCGAGTGGAAGGCCTCGGATCCCTCATCAGGGCCATCCAAGGGCCTTCTACACGTGATCCTTTATGCATATAAAAAGGGGGTGGCTACCCTACGCACGGGCCACCCTTTCATTCGAAAATTTTCAAACCTCTTTTCCTCTTTCCTCTCCATATTCCAGAAGAACGAAACCCCTTTTCCTCATTCGAAATTGTTGCTGCCATTTTCACCGTTCAAGAAGCTCAGGTGCACGGATTTCTCCGAAGCTTTGGAAGCTACTACACCGACGAAGCCCCTACCAACGCAACACCCTCGTCTATCTCCCAGTCACACACAGTAAGTTTTCTGACCCCATGCATTTTGATAACATGCTACTGTAGCTTAGGCAAAAAATTTCACTGTAGCCGCACGCAAGGGTTTTCTGGGTTTTGTGGATATGGAGGGTGACAGCCCTTTTTTTTTTTTTTAGGTTAGGGTATATTTACCATAGGAAATCTCTTTAGAGTATGGGTTTCAGGATATTTTTTGGGGAAAATTTCTGGGTAGGAGTTTTGGGAATTTTGGGTTCAAAACCGGGTAGCTTAGGGAACACGCCTCTTAAGCTGTTTTGTAATTTTCGGCGTATTGAAATTTTTCCGCCAAGGAAAATTCTATTCTGAACCTCCTGACACACGGATTCTGAGTAATCTGGGATTTGTTGGGAGTATACGCGCATGTTCACTGAATCGCGTGGTTCCACTCTCCACGAGCTGGGCTTACCTCAGCTCGGAAAATAATAATTGCTTCCTCCTGCTTGGGTTGCCTTTTTTGAAGTGTTTTCTGTTGTTCGCTAGGCGACCAGATGGCTCCAAAAAAGAACCTCCCCCAGAAGATCGTTGGAAGCTCGGCCTCCCAGCAAGAAAAAGGAAAGGTGGTGATGACTAGCTCTCCAATTCCCCGCTTCGGGCCGGCAGTGGAGAAGGAGGTCGAGGTGGCCCCCGACGCATTCTTTGAGGCAGAGAGAATCGTCTCAAAGATAACCGACCAGACGAAGATTAATAAACTCTTCCTCACTCACAACATCGCGCTGGGGAAAGCCTCCATCATTGCCCGACCTGTTGTGGAGGGCGAGCGGAGCTGCTCGCCGCTCGAAGAGTCGTTCACGGCCTGGAGTGGAGAACACTTTAAGGCAGGGGCCTTCCTTCCCCTGGATCAGTACTTTGCTGATTTCCTAAACTTCGTGGGGTTGGCCCCATTTCAGCTCCCCCCCAACTCCTACCGTCTGCTGGCAGGGTTGAGGTACTTATTTCAGAAGCATGAGTGGGAGGTCCCCACTCCTGCGGATATTCTATATTTCTTTTGCCTCAAAGCCAGCCCGGACCAGCGGGGGCGAGGTGACGGGTTTTACTATTTAACCCGTTTTCCCAACACGGCGGCGGTCATCGAGCTGCACAGCCATCCTAATGACTTCAAGGACCAGTTTTTCATGTCGACTGGTTTCCGGAACTGCGAGCACCACTACTTCACTCGTCCTCGTAAGTGCTCCCTGACCCCAGCCCGTGTGTTTAATTATCACTTTAACTCCTCCTGCACCCCTTTCTGACTTAAATTCATTACGCAGCCATCTTCGCGAGAACAGAGAAATCTGTGACCCTCGGGGCACAATATGAAACACTGGCGGGCTTGCCCCCCAGTGAGAAGGACCATCGCGCGCTCGTGACGGACGAGACGATGGTGTTCTGCAAGCTGATTTTTCCAAATCAGACCTTGAACCTCAAGAGGCCCCGGGGGGCGCCCCCAGCCCAGGACACCAGACCTGTCAATGTGGAGGAGGTCACGGAAGATGAAGACGAGGAGGACGAGGGCGACGAAGTTCTGCTCGTGAGGAGCAGGAAGAGGACCTTGGAGGTCGCCCAGAGGATGGGTGAGGAGAGGATCCAATCCGGAGCAGCTGCGGGTCCTTTTGGCCAAGGTAACCCTTACTTGTTTAGGAGTCTAGATAGGGCCGCTGCAGACCCCCGGCTGGCTAGGTTCAATCCTAGGCAGATCGTCCATCGTCACAGGAGCGATCCGGACTTGAACACACTTCTGCTCCATTGTGTCGACCGGCTCGTGCTGGATCACCAAGAGAGCCGGCCTAGGGGACCATAGTAGTAGATAATACCCTAGCCTTTAGGTCGATCCTTTTCCAGGAGTATGGGACAAACTTACGAACATGGTCATCACTCCAAAGGGGTACCTATGCTCCGGGGCTTAGGCAGTACGTAGGTGAATCTAGCCCGGAATCGGACCCGGAGCCAGAACCTGCGCCAGTTCGGGAAATAATCGTCTTAGGTTCTTCCAGCTCGGGGGGTAGGGTTCCCTTAGCATTTGTACACTTTTTTAGCTTTAACCTTCTGACTTTATCTCTGTGTGATTGCTAACTTGTAATAACCACGTTTTTTGTTTTACAGAAGATATGTCTCAGCCCGAGGATAGCTTGCAGGGCGTGGTCTTCGAGGGGAACCCCTCAGCCGGGCCAAGACAGAAAAGGCTCCGGGGTTCCAAGAGTACTGCTGGGGTCTCCACCAAATCTCCGGCAAAGGAGAAGGAGAAAACCCCATCAGCCCAGGTCGTGAGAGCGATCCTTCCTGCCACCGGATCAGGACAAATGCCTTCACCACCTCAGCGAGTTCCGCCTGCCCCCCAGGATGTAGGAACGGAGATCGGGACTCCATCTGTGGCGGTCTCCGATGTACGCATCCCGGTCAATCCCCAGGACATGGAGAAGATTCCAGAGGCCTTCCGGGGGCAGATGTACGAATCGGCGAGCTACGCCGTTAACCACATCTACAAGTTCACCGAGAAGGAACTCCGGACTATTGAGTCAATGAGCTCGGTTGACGTTATGGACTCTTCAATGAGCATGACCCTAACGGTAAGCTGCCCTATTCTCTTGAAGCTTTTACCATTATACTCTGCCTTATTTTTCCTCTGAGACAGTTTATCTTTCATTCCTCACAGGGTGTCGTCGCCCTTCACCGGAGCATTATCAGGGCCAGAACTCAGCTCGATGACATGAGGGCCGAGCACCAGGCCACCCTTCAGGAGGTTAAGGCGGCTAAGGATGCCCTGACAACCTCGAAGGGCGAGTTGGAGAGGACCCAGGTCGACTTGGAGAAGACCCGCTCAAAGGTCCAGGAGCTCGAGACATCCCTTGCCACTTCACAGGCAGACCTTGAGGCAGCGAGGACAGAAATCCAGGCCGCCCAGGCCGCCCTGGAGGAAGAGAGGACCATCTCGGAGCAGTCCATGCAGGATCTGTTCTATCACTGTTGGCTTCACAATCCGGAGGCTGACTTCTCTTTCATGCCACCGAATCTCTGGGTGCGCTTGTTGGTGAAGTTCCAGGCTCGCCTCGACAAAGAGACGCCGCCTTCGGAGACTGGGGAAGCCTCTGGTGTGGCGGAGCAAGGTGAAACGGCGACCTCCAAAGGGCCGTCTGACAGAGCTTAGGGCGCTCTTCTCTTTTTTTTTTCTTTATATATTTTGGAGTATTTTTTGTAACCTTTGCATGAGGTGTTTTCACCTCGAGACAATTTGCCTTACATTTTTAACTCATATTTTTTCATGCTTTCGGCTACAATATATATCTTTTTTGATAAACTTAGTTCGTGTTAATTTTTTATCCATATCTCGAGCTCTTTAAGAAGAACAAGGAGAAATAGATTTAAATCAACTTCTAAGTTTTATATGACCCGGTTAAAACCAGGAACTTATTTAGAAAACTTAGTTCGTGTTAATTTTTTATCCATATCTCGAGCTCTTTAAGAAGAACAAGGAGAAATAGATTTAAATCAACTTCTAAGTTTTATATGACCCGGTTAAAACCAGGATAGGACTTAGTTAGCGTTCACCCTTATCCATATCTCGAGCTCTTTAAGGAGAGCAACGATCCATAGATAAGGATCAACATCTAAGTCGTTAAGGAGACCTGGTTATATCCAGGTACCATATGCCCCCCAAGTAACTGGGAAAGGGTCTTTCGTGGTTACTTTAAGATTACAATTGCAAATGTGCGCAAAAAGCTGATTTTTATTTGTAACGCCCTGGCTATCCCAGAACAGTTACGGTGAACGGTGGACCGGAAATTTGACTCACTACCTGAGTCCTTTGGTCAAAAACGTGCTCTAAGTGTAATTAACAGGTCAAGGTATAAAACTAGTGAAAAGGTAATGGAGATTTTCATTACAAACTGCTCTGCAGAGCTAAACAAAACGTTTACAAGCTGTTCTCAGTACAAAATGGTCACTACTGTTGTAAAATTACAATTCCGCCGACCTAAGCGGCAAAAATAGGGTAAACCCCCTAGTTCCTCTGAGAACACCTTGACCGTGGTGGTCAAGTGGCTGCATATGTACACACCACCACATCAGCTCTCCACTCAAGGCTAGGTGAGCTTCTCTTTCCCTTTACCTGCACCACATAGCACCCATGAGCCAAGGCCCAGCAAGAAAACATAACACTTTATATAAACATCATCAAATGATTATCATTATAATCACACTGAGCATAAAGCTTTCAAACAAATGAGTAAACACCACATGAGGTCCTGATAAACCACACTGAGTGACTGACAAGCAAGTCACTAATTCAAATGGAAGAGTGGCTGATAGGTAAGCCACTAGCCTTCAACAGGTTCTGGTAACCGTACTGAGTGACTGCCATGCATGTCACTAATTCAGGTGGGAGAGTGGCTGCTAAGTAAGCCACTAGCCTCCAAGCGCTTATTTCATTCATCGACCCTCGGGGTCGGTCTGGCATTAATGCTCTTTGAGTCATTCAATGCTGATAATCGATCAGATCAAATCTTGTTGGCTTGCGTGACACACACTAAGGCCGTCCTGACTAATGAGTCAGCTCAACGTGATCAGTGCCCAGTACCACCGCCGAACCTGACTAATAAGTCACAGCTTCACAGTTGATACTAGCACCCTTGCCAAACCTGACTAATAAGTTAGTACCATGCACAAATGAGCAACATATGCTAAACATTCTATATTCAGTCCATGTCCATATTCTCACAATCAACATGCCTCACGAATATCCACGCATGTCACATTTGGGGTGCAGTTTTCTTACCTTTGGTTCGAGCGAGAACGAATAAAAGAACAACCCTGAGAACGATCGACTTTTTGGTCCTTTAGCGGTTACCTGGTCATAACCAAATCATAGGATTCATCAATAAAAATGACAACTGAGGGTTCCCAAACCAAATCATAGCCCCCAAGACCTCAAATACTACCCAACCGGGTACTAGGTTCAACCCCGAGGCCTATGGTTTGAATCCCCAAGCTAAAACCCACATTTTAGCAAAATTGGCCTTAAGGGCCGCGGCCCTCCCCTGCTGCGCCGCGACGCGCCCTTCAGACAGAAGGGCTCCCTCCTGACAGACTCCAAGGGCCGCGGCGCACCCCTGCTGCGCCGCGGCGCCCAGCCTAGTTCAGCTAAGTCGGCCACACACGAACCAGATTTTAACCCTGCATTTTCCCTCTCAAACCAGTCCCTCAAACCATCTTAAAACCTTTTCCAAACATATAATTGAACCCCCAAACAACACCCTTAGCTTACTCACATCAAACCCCAATCAAACTAATACTAAAACCCCCTTTGATTCACACTTTCCACATCAAAACTCATGACTTAAAAGCTAAAACGAAAACAGAGCATAACTTGAGTTCAATGATCAAAACTTACCTTGAAACCTGTTTTGAACTTCCCACACAAGCAGAACCAAGTCTACTAATTTAGCCTTGAAGTTCCTTAGCTTGATATCCCACCTTGAACTCAAAACACCAAGGAAAGCAATGGAGAAAGTGGTGTACGGGTAGAGAAGATGATACCTCTGGTTTTTACTCTGTTTATTCTACAACCTTCTAAGCCACTTAAGTCACATATATCCTTCCAAAAGACCAAAATACCCCTTGTGTCATCCTAAGCCTCTAAAGCCACCTCAAGGGCAAAATTGGTACATTCTGCTAAACCCGTTAATCATAATTAACGCTTCCCAATTCTCGATAATCTCAATATCCTCAAACACCAATAATTCATAACCCGTTACCCTAAAATCCCCGGTAACGCTATAACCACTAATATCACCCCGAGACTCACCCCGAGCCCCGAACTCAAACCTGTTATGACCAAACCGTTAAATCATGATTAAAGATCGTCTCATGTCGAAATACTCGAACCAATCCACATTATAATGTGGTCTCAAATTATATCACCAACATGCGAATAAATAATCAATTTACCCTCAACGGGCCAAATTACCATCACACCCCTATAACAATAAATATGGACTCACATGCATGCATTTCACATCATATCATAATATAATCAACATATACATGCATTTTATCAATTAATAACATAATTAAACAAGTATGGCCCTCCCGGCCTACTGTTCACGCCGTTAAACACAACGGAGAATTCAGGGCATTACATTATTAATATATAGAAAGTGGCTTTCCAGGCCTTACAAGTGGATCATTGATAATATTTCTTTAGGTGGATGGCGTTCCAAGTCCGTGGTACGGCTCCTCCATCAAGTTGGGCTAACTTATAAGTCCCCTCCCTGATGACTTCGATGACCTGGTATGGTCCTTCCCAGTTTGGTCCCAACACTCCATCTTCGGGATCTTTTCCGGCCAGGAAAACTCTCCTTAGGACCAAGTCGCCAACGCTAAAGGCGCGTTTTTTGACTTTAGAGTTGAAATAGCGAGTGATCTTCTGCTGATAATGGGCGAGCTAGAGTTGTGAATCCTCTCGCCTTTTATCAACGAGGTCTAGGGAATGGCATAGGAGCTCGTGGTTCCGACCTTGGTCGTAGGATTGGACTCTATGCGACAGAACCTTAACTTCCACGGGGAGGACTGCTTCACTCCCAAAGGTTAGGGAGAAAGGAGTATGACCCGTAGGAGTTCGATGCGAGGTCCGGTATGCCCACAGGACCTGGGGGAGCTGTTCCGGCCAGACTCCCTTTGCTTCATCTAATATTTTCTTGAGGCTTGCCTTTAAAGTTTTGTTGACAGCCTCGACCTGGCCGTTCGCCTGAGGATAGGCCACGGAAGAGAAGCTTTTTACAATTCCATGCTTGTCACAGAACTCGGTGAACAGGTCGCTGTCGAACTGAGTGCCGTTATCAGAGACGATCTTCTTGGGCAGGCCGAAGCGACAGATGATGCTTTTAATCACGAAGTCAAGTACCTTTTTAGACGTGATGGTTGCCAACGGCTCGACCTCGGCCCACTTAGTGAAGTAGTCGATGGCGACCACGGCGTAATGGACCCCGCCTTTTCCGGTAGGAAGGGCGCCTACTAAGTCTATCCCCCAAACGGCGAACGGCCAAGGGGCCGAGATCATTTTCAGCTCGACTGGAGGAGCTCGGGCAACTGCAGCGAATCGCTGGCACTTGTCGCACTTTTTCACATATGAGATCGAGTCTTTGGACAGAGTCGGCCAGTAATAACCTTGCCTGAGAACTTTTAAGACCAGGCTCTGCCCCCCAGTGTGGTCTCCGCAGAATCCTTCGTGAATTTCCTGCATGATGGCCTTCGTTTCGCTTGGAAGAACGCACCGGAGGAGAGGTAAAGAGTGCCCACGTCGGTACAACACTCCATCGATTGTCGTATATCTCGAAGCTTGATATAGGACTCGCCGTGCGTCGTTACGTCCCTCGGGCAGCTTACCCTCGGCGAGATATTCAAGAATGGGGGTCATCCAGGTCGGCCTGGCGTCGACCATCTCGACCTCTGCCCGATATCCTTCTATACTTGGTTTTTCCAAGAATTCTATTGGTACCAGCCCCAGGGTATCTGTCTCTCCCGAGGTGGCGAGCTTGGCAAGGGCATCTGCATTGGTGTTCTGTTCTCGAGGTATCTGTTCGATTGATCCTCGCCCAAACACGGACCGCTCGGCTTTTACCTTCGACAGATAGGCGACCATCTTGGGCCCTCGTGCTTGATATTCGTCCAAGACCTGGTTAACCACGAGCTGGGAGTCACTGAAGCACTGGACGGAGCTCGCCTTTAACTCCTTGGCTATCCTTAGGCCAGCCAGCAAAGCTTCGTATTCCGCCTCGTTGTTGGAGGCCTTGAACTCGAACCTTAGCGCCGAGTGGAACCTATGTCCCTCGGGGGATATCAGAATGATTCCGGCCCCGGAGCCGTTTTCGTTGGATGAACCATCTACAAAGATCTTCCACAACGATTGGGGCGAGGTGAGCTGAGATGAGTCCTCCGTTGGATTCTCCTGGAATCCCGTGCACTCTACCACAAAGTTGGCCAAGGCCTGACTCTTTATGGCAGTTCGTGGAGTATAGAAAATCTCGAACTGACTGAGTTCGACCGCCCACTTTAGCAAACGTCCCGATGCTTCGGGCTTTTGCAAAACCTGCCTTAGAGGTTGATCGGTCATGACGTGTATTGAGTGAGATTGGAAATATGGCCTGAGCTTTCGCGAGGCCGTAATTAGGCAGAATGCCAGTTTTTCCATCAGCGGGTATCGTGATTCTGCCCCGAGGAGTCTCTTGCTGATGTAATAGACTGGCTTCTGAACTTGGTCCTCTTCTCGTACTAGTACGGCGCTAGCCGCGTCCTCAGTGACAGCCAGGTAGAGGAAAAGAGGCTCTCCTGCCTTGGGCTTGGAAAGCACGGGCGGTTCAACCAGATGTGCCTTCAGGTCAAGGAATGCGCTTTCGCATTCTATAGTCCATTCAAACTTCTTGTTTCCGCGGAGCAGGTTGTAGAAGGGCAAACACTTATCGGTTGACTTGGAAATAAACCGGTTCAGTGCGGCCACTCTTCCTGTCAGGCCCTGGACATCTTTTCGCGACCTAGGCGAAGGAAGCTCGAGCAGTGACCTGATCTTGTCGGGGTTTGCTTCGATTCCTCGGGTATTAACTATGAACCCCAGGAATTTCCCAGATGCAACACCAAAAGTACATTTCTGGGGATTGAGCTTCATGCCATATTCTCGTAGTATTTTAAAACATTCTTCCAGGTCGGAAACATGGTTGTCGGCAGTATTTGACTTGACTAGCATGTCATCGACATACACTTCCATGTTTTTTCCGATCTGGTCCGCAAACATTTTGTTTACTAGCCTTTGGTAGGTAGCTCCGGCGTTCTTCAGACCGAACGGCATGACCTTGTAGCAATAGACATTAGTCGGGGTCATGAAGCTAGTGTGTTCTTGGTCCGCCAGATTCATCGCGATCTGATTGTACCCTGAGTACGCGTCCATAAAGGACATGAGCTCGTGTCCCGCCGTGGCATCCACCAGCTGATCGATCCTTGGTAGTGGAAAACAATCCTTGGGGCAGGCTTTATTCAGATCGGAGAAATCAATGCAGGTCCTCCATTTCCCGTTGGGCTTTGGATCTAGCACGGGATTGGCGACCCAAATTGGAAATTTGGCTTCACGGATAAAGCCACATTTTTTGAGTCGGGCCACTTCTTCTTCGAGGGCTTCAGCTCGGGTTGTTCCTAGATGTCTTTGCTTCTGAGACTTGGCAGGAACGCTTTTGTCCAGATGGAGCATGTGCATGATGACACTCGGGCTGATCCCTACCATGTCTTCGTGCGACCATGTGAATACATCTAAGTTAGCTCGGAGAAACGTGATCACCTCCGTCTTCCTCTTGCTACAGAGGTTTTTCTCGAGCTTGACCGTCCGTGATGGATTTTGTGGGTCAAGGTTCACCTCCTCGAGCTCCTCAATAGCCTGGAGCTCGGACCTGTCTTCGCCTATTCGGGGGTCAATGTCCTCACTAAGGGCGACACTTTCCCCTTTGGCGTTTTGAGGTTTTTCAATCTCAGGAGCCGCCAAGGGCTCCTGGGATTCCTCTTCACTCAGAATGGCCATAGCCAACTGCCCGGGTTTAGATTTTCCCTTCATGGAAATGCTGTAGCATTCCCTGGCAGCGAGCTGATCGCCCTTGATGGTGCAGATTCCGGTTGAAGTGGGGAATTTCATAGCGAGGTGTCGTATGGAAGTGATAGCCTCGAAAGCTATGAGCGTAGGTCGGCCCAAAATGGCGTTGTAGGCCGCGGAGCAGTCAATGACCACGAACTCAAGTAGTTTAGAGACTGTACGAGATTCTTCTCCTAGGGTGATCACCAGCTCAATCGTCCCTATCGCTGCCGATCCTTCTCCCGAAAAGCCATACAGCATCATGGAGGTTGCCTTTAGATCGGCGACAGTCAGACCCATCTTCTCTAAGGTGGATCGGAATAAAAGGTTCACCGAACTCCCGTTGTCTATCAGCACCCTTCTCACTTTCGGATTGGCGAGCTGGACTGTTACAACCAAGGGATCATTGTGAGGGAGCTGGACATGGCCTGCATCTTCCTCCATAAAAGTGATCGGTTGCTTCTCTAATCGTTGCTGCTTTGACTGACGCTGCTCCGGGACGAACTCCACTCCGTTGTGAGCTTTTAGTTCATTCACATATCTCTTCTGGGCGCCTCTGCTCGTGCCAGCCATATGCGGACCTCCAGAGATGGTGGATATCTCTCCTCCGATCACGGGAGGAGGGTCGTCCTGATCTATCCGAGTCCCGGGCTGACTGGCTGGGACGTCTGGAGCAGGCCGGCTCGCTGGGACCTTGTTCCGTGAGTATTGAGCCAAGGGGCCGGCTCGGATGAGAGTCTCTATCTCATCTTTGAGATGCCTGCAATCGTCGGTATTGTGGCTGACGTTGTTATGAAAACGGCAGAACTTGGAAGTGTCTCTCTTTCCCTTGTGGTGTTTCAATGGTTCCGGCCTCTTCCAGGGGACCCGAGTAGAGTTGGCCAGGAAGATACTTTCCCTGGACTAGGGATGCACATGGGGACGGGGTGGTGCGGGGAATGCATTCCCCGTCCCCGTCCCCAACCCCTATTATTTTCCCCCGTCCCCGCCCCGTCTCTGCACATTCCCCGGCGGGGAACGGGGCGGGGAATCCCTGTCGGTAATGAACACTATAACGGGGACCCGTTTATTAAAAAAAGTTGGATAACACAAATAATTTTTTATATTTTCAAAATTAAAAAAATATTTGTAAACACCAAATTAAAACAACATAAAACTAAATTTGTCATTCCATAATTGATAGTCATATAGATAAGTTCCAAAATTATAAACTTTGCAATGATAAACTTAAAATCAATAAACATAAACTTAAAGACCATAAACATAAACTTGAAGTCCAAACAAACACACAAACTTAATAAATTGTAATAACATCTTCATCTTCAACTTTGAAAACTAATAGTCATCACCACCATTCAAGAGCCTTCTTTCTTCAAGAATCAAAATCCACAAAACTTGGACCCTAAAAGAAAATTTTCAATTATAAGTAAAAATATATTTTAAAGAAAAAATAATAATAATATAAACAAAAAAAAATAATTAATGCTAAACTTACCGCTTCATCATCTTCAACATCATCAAAGAATGTACTATGTGAAATCTCATTTTGTGATGCATCTAAAAAATTCAACAAGAAATCTGATTATAGAAATCTGGATGATTCAAAAAGAATTATATATGTATATTACTAATACTATCCATGTTTCAAAGAGATTATCTCCAATATACAGCTTTCACCAATTTTGTTTTTCTTTTTTGACCAAAGTGGAATTTTACCACGTTTCAATAAAAGGAATGTACATATATATATTTATGGATAAAAAAATTGCATTACTGGTTGTTGTCATCAAAGAAAAAAAATAAAATATGTCATTTTATAAGCTCTTTGCTTTGGGTATAAAAGAAAAATAAATAATAAGAGTAATTTATAATAAACATACCTAGTTTCTCATCCCATAGCCAATCTTGAGTACATACTAATGCCTCCAACATACTCGGGTGAAGCCTATTACGACAAGGAGTCACATGTCTTCCACTAGTACTGAAAGCAGACTCAGAAACTACTGTAGACACTGGGATAGCCAAAACATCTCTAGCAACTTGTTGTAATGTTGGATACTTAAGACCATTTGTCTTCCACCAAGCTAAAATATCAAACTCTTCACTCCTAGGCAAAACTGCTTCCTCCAAGTAGAACTCTAACTCAGACTTGAAAGTATCCACCTTAGAAGTACTACTAACGAACAAGTCATAACCAGCTAAATGATCCACACATCCATCACTATCCCCTCCAACTCCAGAAGCATTGGATAAAGGATCAGGAAGATTTTATTTTCCATCATTTGGTTTGTATTCTTTCACCAAATCATAGCACAACATTCTAATTCGTTCAACTTCATTTTGATATTCACCAACATAAATTTTAGGAAAATAATACTCAATCAATTTCATCTTAAGCCTATCCATAACAGTTGCTATGGCTAATATGCCATGAATGGAAGTCCAATACTGCTCAAATTTTTCCATCATATTTGATGCCATTATCCTAATCTCATCGTATGAAGACTTAAGACACTCCTTAAGCAACAACCAAATATCACAAATCTTAGAGAAGAATAGATTAGTAGTAGGATATTTGGTCCCAGAAAACATCTCAGTGACATGGTAAAACAACTTCAGTTTCTCACACATAACTTTTGCCAAAAGCCAATCTCGCTCACTAGGTTCTTTTTTGTAATTTTTCTCAGTGTGTATTAAGCGACTGAACACATCTTTATAAACAATGGCACTAGTAAGCATCAAATAAGTAGAATTCCACCTAGTCTTACAATCAAGCACTAGCTTTTTATTGCTTGCACATGATAATCCTTTCTTAGCCTCTTCAAACTTTTCAACTCTTTTTGGAGTACCAGTCCAAAAAACTACACTCTCACGTATAGTTTCTATGGCACCTTGAATTGCTCCTAATCCTTGTTGGACAATCAAGTTCAAGATATGAGCAGAACATTTCATATGAACTAATTCACCTTTCATTAGTAAAGAAGCATTTCTCAATTTTTCTTTCATTTGATCCATCATGGCAATATTCACAGTACAGTTATCTAAAGTAAGAGTAGACAACTTACGTTCAAGAGACCATTCAACCAAACACTCCATCAACACTTTTGCTAATAACTTAGCAGTATGAGGGGCAGGCACATATATAAACCTGAATGCATATAATAAAAAGTAATTAATTAGCACACACTCATATTAAATATACACATAAAATAAAAAATATTATACAAATTATCTTATTACCTGATAATTCGATTGTGCAAATTCCATGAATCATCAATATAATGTGCAGTCACCACCATATACCCTCTCTTTTGATTATTTGATGTCCACATGTCAGTTGTGATTGCAACTCTACTACAATTGTCACTAATTGAGTTCTTTGTCTTGGTCTTCTCATTCTCATATATCTTCAATATATCCCTCCTAATAGTACTTCGAGATACATTCTTGAAAAATGGTTGAAGAGAGTTGAAAAAATCTCTAAATCCATGATGTTCAACCATATTGAGTGGATACTCATGCAAAACAATCATTTTAGCAAGTTTGTGTCTTGAACACTCTTGATCAAAGTTGTGAGCAGCTAGTGAAGTACTTCCATCCTTCTTCTTACTTGGATTTAAGATTGATTGTTTTATAT
Organism: Humulus lupulus; assembly: GCF_963169125.1. Lineage (NCBI taxonomy): Eukaryota > Viridiplantae > Streptophyta > Magnoliopsida > Rosales > Cannabaceae > Humulus > Humulus lupulus. The sequence continues at coordinate 182,222,644 of NC_084800.1, read as the reverse complement.
CTCGATGCTTCCTAAGAGGACATATGTTAAAATGATCACGCAAATGTGTTGTTCCATTTTTGCTTGATCCTCCTAATATTTTTTGACAATAGTTGCAAACAGCTTTGTCAACTCCATTAATTTTTTGCTTCTTGAAATGATTCCAAACAAAGGAAGTCAGTTTTCTCTTTGTCTCAGTTTTCTCGCTATCAACATTTGATTGGGTTGCTGTCATTGATTCATCATTTTTTGGAGATGAAGGAATTGATGAATCAAGGTCAATAGGTCCTGTGGGTATTATTCCTTCATTTTGTCCATATGTTGATGGAGTGTCTTCTTTTGGACTTCCAATCTCAGTCATTTTTTCCTATAAAAATTCAAAGTATACACTTTTAAACATATAAAATTAATTACGAAAACTTAAAAAGATGTACATTTATATTCACATACACTATATTATTTGCATATACAGATAAACTAGAATACTCCAATAAAAAGTGTGTCAAGTGTGTCATATACGTCTATGTAATAATATATATTAGGTTTTGTATAAAAATATAATATACATATATATATATCAGGTTTTGCATATCAATTCATTATCTAGTTTATAATATATTTATTAAATAAATTATTTAATAACAATATGCAATTTTCTAGGCTCATATAGTCATATGACAATCTTTGTAGACTTACCCTCATCCACCAAAGTACAAAACCTATATGAGTATATATAAAAATTCATTCTTTTCGTTGATTATGTATAAAATTACGTGGTCAAAACTTCATGCACACATACATATAAGATGAATAGTAGTTACTTGCCAATAAATAAATAAATAAACAAATCCTTTTTCAAGTATATAATTTATCAATGTCTATATTGAGCATTGTATATTGACCGTAAAAGATAAAAAGCTTTGTTTTTATCATTAAATAATATACATAAACAGAGTACCTTATACAATAATAATACTAATAGTTTAATACTTACCATTCTAGTCAATGAATAATCTCCTTTGTCTACTCCTCCTTATTGATGCAGCCACGAGTTGTTAAGAAATATAGTGCTTCCTACTCTGTTTAAGACTCACGATCACGAGGACTCATAACTCACAAGTTATGAACAGGTTGTTGTTTTACAGAAAAAATATAATGTAGTTGGACTAAAGATTGGAGAGTGGACTAGATAGAAAGGCTAATATCAAATATATATGAAATAATTATTTATGGTTAGTCTCTGAAGTGCACTCTTCAAAAAGACTTTTCATATTCATATAAAACAGTTAGCAATAGCATAATCGGTGGAGTGGCTGGAGTCCATCCATATTCTATAACAACTAGAGTATTTAATATATATGAAATAGTGTAATTTGAATTAATGCATTAATTGTTATAAAACCAGAAATTTAATGCATTAAACGATATATCAAAGAGGAAATTAGCTTAATTATAATTAATATTATATATATAGAAATAGAGTTATACCGTTATACATACTACATATAATTCCTAATACTATATATATATACATAATCGGGGACGAAATGGGGCGGGGAGTACTATCCCCGACTCCGCCCCGTCCCCGAATCGGGTAAAGAATATTAGCCCCGTCCCCGCCCCGATCCCCGCCAAGCCGGGGAATCCCCGCCCCATTGGGGGCGGATCCCCGCCGGTCCCCGTCCCCGTGGAGCTTTTGTGCATCCCTACCCTGGACTGGGTGAGTTCGGTATATGTCGCGAACACGGGCTTAAACTTGTCTGCAGACTTATTCTTCTTTTGGCCGTGATGATTGTTTTCGCCATTTCCCTTTATTTTGCCTCCACCCGGCTGGTTGTTCTGTATGACGCCTGGGGTCGCCGCCACGACCTCCGTCCCTACTCCAGCAGGCTGCTTGGGAACCTGGCTGGTTCTTGCGGCTGAGGCTTCTGCTTCTTCCAAGTTTATCCATTCTTGGGCTCTGTTAAGGAATTCGTTAACCGAGCTGACTCCCTTCCTCTGTATATCCTTCCATAGGTCTCCTCCGACAAGGATTCTGGTTCTCATGGCCATGAGCTTGGAGCTATCATCCGCGTCCCTAGCTCGGGCAGTGAAGTTCGCGAATCTGCTCAGGTAGGCCTTCAGCGTCTCGCCGGGCTGCTGTCTCACATTGGCCAGGGAGTCAGCCTGAACACGGGCGGCCTGGGAGGCGCGGAATGTCCTTTTGAAGTCAGCTGAGAAGGTCTTCCAGGAGCTGATTGACTGTCTTTTACTTTGCTTGAACCACTGTCTGGCAGGTCCGGTCAGTGTGGAAGGGAAGATCAAGCATCTCAGCTCCAGGCCAATGTTATGGGCCATCATTAGGGTGTTGAACATCCCTAAATGGTCCAACGGATCTCCGTCCCCGTTGAACTTTGATAAGTGAGGCATACGAAAACCAGACGGGTATGCCGTCGCTGCTATATTGGGGGCGAAGAGTTCCATCTCGTCTCCCGAATCATATTCGTCTTTTTCCTTTTCTGACAGGAGCTTCCTCATCAGTTCCTCCATCTGAGTGAGGCGCTCGAGGGTTTGATCCTGAGATCCTTGGTTATTCCGGGGCTGTTCAACAGCTCCGGATCCATTGTACATATTAGGTGGGTCATTGCCCCTCCTATCTTGAGATAGGTTATTTGGGACATTCCCTCCGTTACGTACTTCGGATCGGGCTCCCCTCGAGCGAGCCTGACCACCATCTCTAGCCCGATCCTCTCTGTGAGAGTTGAGGTGATCCCGAAGGTCGCCTCCCTGGGTGGTCTGGTGGCTTTGTGCCGAACTTAGTCGCTGACGTAGGTCTCCTCCAGAGAGATCACTCCGGCGACCACCGATCCAATGACTCCTGCTGGATAGACTTGGAGTCCGTCTTTGGTGGTGAGGACCTAGGCTTTCTTCTGGCGCCCTGCTACGCCGGGAAGGTCCCGCTGATGGTGGGTTTCTCCTACTACCGTAAGCTGGGATGTCTCGGAAGGGCCGAGGAGGAGACAGATATCTGATCGGAGATGGAGGATGCCTGACTGGAGAAGCGATCCTGGTTCTGGCTGGACGGATCAAATTTGGTGGGGACCTTTTGGCCCTGCCAACTTGCTGGTCCCGCACCGGGCGATCTGGACGAGGCGCAGGACGGTCTTCGGGGACGGGCTGACGTCTTGGGCCCTCCTTGGATCTCCTCCGGGAATTTCCTCAAGCTCTTCTGGGCGTCCTCGTGGATGGTTGAGAGCTAGGAGTCGACGTCCTAACCGAACGACTGTATTGCTGCTGTCTGGTCCCAGGCATTTCCCCGAAGTTTGCGTCTCGATAGTGCGATGAAGGGGTGGAGTTGGCTGCTGGAAGTCTATCCGAACGGCTATGCCTGGACCGACTACCCCGGCGAGACTTAGGAGCCTCACCTTGCCTCTCTCCAACGTTAACGTTGGTTGTGAGAGGGGGTAATCGGGCCAGGATATCCTAGATTTGCCAACTAGCAGTTGCTAACTGGCCCCTCAGCTGAGCGTTCTCCATCTCCACCGCAGTATAATAACACGGGTTCGGATTAGGTGGCCGGGGCGCCGAACTACCAATATCGTCTTGGCCCGCCGGCTGCTTTCTTGGCCACTGCTGGACTTCAGGAATTTGTTCATCAGGGATGGCGGTATGATGAGCCTCCTGCCCATCATGCTGTTCTGTCTCGTTGCCATGCCTGGATCGAGTAGTCACCATAGTTGGATGTTTGTAGCAGCACTAATCGAACTCGCTCTCAATGAAAGCACCAAACTGTTGACGCGGTTCTTCGCCAACAGGTAATTAAGAGAAGGAGAGAAGGGGATTAGTGCTGAATGTAGAACCGTAACAGATATAAGATCTTAGAGGATGAAATAGGTGACTCAAGGCACGTTTTTTAGTGGTTCAAAGGTTAAAATCCTTCTACTCCACTAGTCAATATTATTGATATATTCTGGGTATTCGGTTACAAAGTATCTCTCTCTAGAGACTATTGTTTTCCCAACCCTTACCAACTCCCAGGGTCTCCATATTTATAGGAGAAGGCACCTGGAAGTTGGTGAGGAGGTCATCCCGTGACCTTCTTATTTGTCATATCAACTCTGTGACATTCATGATTAATTCCTAAACCTGACACGTAAATATGGTCAAATCGATAGGTAAGGAGATAATGGGCCTCACGGCCCAACCTAGCCGTGGGTGTCTGAATGCGCACGTTCCTGCAGCGTGTCCGAGAAGTCAGGGAAATATCGGACACGTGATGTCAGATATATGCACGTTTATCTTGCGTGTGTTGACTTTACAAGGGGCCGTAGCCTCCATATCTAGCTCGTACCACTAGCTGTGCATCTGACCCGACCTTCGGCCTTCCGATTCCTTGCTCAAGTCTTGGGAGTCTTGGCGAATCCTTGAGGATTACTCGAGCTAATGGGGGGCGACCTCAAGACAGGACCTCCGACCTGGGGGATGCTTATGGACTAAGGATGATTAGTTCGAAGCTCGGCCTGCTAATCAGCCCGCGGAAAATCAGGGCGTACACACACGTATTTGATAGGGGTTTTCATCAAGCTTATGATAAGTGGATTTTTCATGGTGAGGTGGAAGAAATTGTTGCTGATGAGGTGATTGATGAGAATGAAGACGATGAGATGATTCACATTGTGGAAGACTTCCTTTTACCGACAACTGAGGAAGTAGAAAGGGATCCCGGTGGGAGTCAGTATTATGACGAGTTATTTGAGGAGATTGAAGCGGAATTGTATCCTGGCTGTGATTGGATTTCATCCCTGAACTTTTTAGCAAAGTTATTGCATCTAAAAGTTAGAGGGAAGATGCCTAACAACATATTTGATGAATTGCTGAAGTTGTTAAAGCTTGCATTTCCTAAGGAAAACAAAATCCCCAGATCGTACTACGAGGCGAAAAAGAGATTGAAAAAATTAGGGTTGGGATACGAGTCCATTCATGTGTGTCAGCATGATTGCTGCTTATTTTACAATGAGCATGCATCTAAAGAGACATGTCCAGTATGCGGAAGTAGTAGATGGATTACTTCAAAAATGACGAAAGGAAAAAAAGTGCCACAGAAGGTGATGCGTTACTTTTCGTTGACCCCTCGGTTGAAAAGATTATACAGTTCAAGGATTACAGCAAAACACATGATATGACATCACGCCGGGAAATCAAAAGATGAAGGGGTGTAACAAAACTATATATTTAAATATAATGAAGTGTTTTTTTGTAATTATAATATAAGATATTTGAGCTTTGTGAAGATGAAAATGTATCTCCGATTACTGATGGAAATGATAGTGATTACTCTGTTTAGTTTTTTTCTATTTGTGTAATAGAACTATGTATTTAAATATAATGAAGTATTTTTTTGTAATTATAATATAAGATATTTGAGCTTTGTGAAGATGAAAATGTATCTCCAATTACTGATGGAAATGATAGTGATTAGTCTGTTTAGTTTTTTCTATTTGTGTAACAGAACTATATATTTAAATATAATGAAGTTTTTTTTTGTAATTATTATTATTATGAATTCAATGTGATATACTTCTATTTAATGCTAATTACTAACTAATAAATTTTAAACTGAAGTATAATGTCAGCTGATATAGCTACTTATCATGGCGGAGATGATAGGGGTCAAGACCCGCCAGATCCTTCTAGGGTACCAACATCTTGCGAGTCAGGTTAAATATTGCATATCAAAATTATTTTTAGAAATTATATTGTTAGATAAATATAACATCAATACTAATACCGATTATTGTTAATAAATTTTAAAGCCCCGCCGACGAGAAGAAAAGGTCGTGGCCCTGCTAGTAATAATGTTCTTGAAGAACGAAGGAAAAAGCTGGGAAACCATTGGATCTAGAGCTTGATCATGTGACCAACAAAGTGGTTGGGCAGGAGGATCAAGCTTTTATTCGCATGTTGGGAACTCTAGTTTCCATTTTGTGTCTGGGGCATTATTTGGATTTTGCTGATGTACCTCAACAGTTTAAGGATCAAGTGCTTGATCGTATGAGGGTAAAAAAATTACAAATCTTGTACTTTTCATTATTTAATTCCATTATTTACAAGTTATCTAATTTTTTTTTTCTTAATGCAATATTACTATAATATAGACGGTCATCCACAACGTGAGTCAGTTCTGGCAACTCTCAACAAGGAGATGGGGGAAAGATATCGCGAGATAAAGAACTATAGACATAGACACTTCAAAAATCATTATGCTGGACCAGAAGATTTGGAGAATGTCCTCTCTAAGCCACCTAACCATTGCACTAAGGAGGCTTGGCAGCTTATTTGTGAAATGTTTTTGAGCGAAAGATTTTTGGCTCGTTCCGCTAAAAATCAAGCAAACAGAAGACAAATGAAGTATGTAACAACACAAGGCACAAAGTCGTTGGCAGCTAAGCGTCACCAATATGTAAGTGAAGATGTTAATTTAATTTTATAAAATAACACATTCTGAAACATTTTGTTTACATTTGTATAGGAGAAACCGGATGCGCATGTTGTTGATACTTGGAGGGATGGTCATATGAGAAAATCGACAAAATCTTTTGTCAATGAGGCAGCTCAACAAGATTATGTAAGTGAATAGTATTGTTTTCTTGTTTCTAATGTTTATAATGTTTCTAATTTTTGTTTATAATGTTATCTTTATACAGGAAAAAATGGCGGCTGAGGTTGAGAGGTCACAGAATGAGAGGCAAAGTCAACAGCAGAGTGAGGCATCTCTAAATGTATCTGGTGTTGATTCGTCCCTGGTCGATCAATACGAGATACTAAGTAAAGTACTCGGGGAGAGATCTGACTACCAAAGAGGAGTGGGTTATAGGGCGAAAGGGAAGGCAAAAAAGACATCCTCTAGCTCTACAGATCAAAGTCAGTCCCAAGCAAATACTGCTGCTTCGCCTAATGAAGATATGAGAGTTATGGCTTTGCTAATGAAGGCAATTCGTGAGACGTTTGAGACTTCGACAATTGTGCATCCCAATAAACTGTATAACCCAATGTTTGACAGTTTTCTGCAGAGGCATTTGCCACCACAATCCGAAGGTGGTTCGTCTTCTCAGTCTCCTTCACAGCAGTATCAGCCTCCTTCACAGCAGTATCAGCCTCCTTCACATCAGCAGTATCAGCCTCCTTCACAGCAGCAGTTCCAGCCTCCTTCACAGTATCCGCCGCAGCAGCTGTACCAGCCTCACCCAATGTATCTGCCACATATGTCATCGCAACAACCTCCTCAGTATCAAAACAATACATTTTTGGACCCCCTTCCCAGTCTCCTCCACAATATTTTAGTTTTACTGATTTTCCAGGAGGATCGATGCAGCCTCCGCCACAGCCACAGCCTCGAGATCTGTTTGGGGACCTCAAGCTCGGACGATCATCACAACCACCTTATATTCCTTCACCGCCACCGCCGCCACAGCCACCGCCACTGTCACAGCCGTCGTCCTCAAAGCCAGACCAAAATGTTGAAGATGAGGACAATTTCAATATTAATCTTAATGACTTTCTTTAGTTACTAGTTTATATATTTGGACTGAATTAATACTTTATTTATTTTTAATGACTATAGTGATATTTACTAGGTTGATAAATATTAAAACTATTTATATTAATTTTAATGTTAGTTATGTTTAAATTAATTAAATGTTTATTTTTGTTAAATTATATTATAAATTATTTTTAAAAATAATTAAATTTAAGAAATATTAATTTATTTAAAATTTAATTTAAAAAAAATTATAAATACAATATTAGCGGCGGACCCCGCGGCTAATACTAATGCCTCGGACATAGTTATTAGCGACGGGTTCCGCCGCTAATGTCCGCCGCTAATAATTGATTATTAGCGCAGGTGTGTCAGTCCGCCGCTAAAAATCATTATTAGCGACACCTTTTTAGGCGCGGGGTATTAACGGCGGAGGCCTGCCGCTAAAGTGTATTAGCGGCGGATGTGGCCATTATTAGCGGCGGAGTCCCCCGCCGCTAATAATGGAATTTGTTGTAGTGTATGTTTACAATTTATAATTAAATATAAAAATATTTTGTTAAATATAAGAATTTTCTGTTGTTAAAGTTAACCAAAGAAACTTTAAAACAAAATTTTTTCATTATCTACACCCTTTTATATTCAAATCTTTTTTGGTATCGCCTATTAATCCTACCAATAATGAAACCAAAAAATTTTCTTTGTAATATATATAAGAGAGTAGTATGGTACAAGTCACTTTAATCATGCATGCCAATTGCAATAATCATTTTTGTTAAGCAACACCTCTATTTTTAAAAAAAATTTATTAAACTTTATGTTCAAATATATTTATATACATTTTGTAAATATATATATATATATAAATATAACTACATACATAATTTTTTTTCATTTACATAATTAATTTACTTTAGCAGGGGGAGACTACTTATAATATGATAAATTTGTGACGTTCAAATATTTCAAAATATGATGAATTTCCACCCAACTAAAAGAAATATCTTTTTGTTTTGTCAATATCGTTGCTATTCAAGAAACGTGAGAAGCATATAGTTATATTCTGGATTGACCTAGAAAAGAAAATTTTCTTGATGATGAATGACTTCATATTTCTTTTTTCCATCTATAATCAAGATGTTGTATTTGAAATTTGGAATCGTGCTGTTGTTGATTGATTTTTTATTAGTTTAATTCTTATATATTGTATTTATACACTGAAAAACAGTAAATTTCCATATACAAAATAATTAATTACGCGATGGAATCGAGACATTGTTTGTTGGGAATAATAATTTTTCCATTTACAAATTAATCAACCGATCGAGATGGAAAAAAGAAAAACAAAGATTAATTAATTTTACATATATTAATTATGTGGTATACATAAATTAATTGAGTGCTAAATTGGATTGGATTATACAGGATGAAGGATCAGATTCTAACAAAGAAAATGCTTAGTTCAGTAGTGCCATTATGACTGCTCTGATCAGGGCTCATCATGTGGTAAGTCTCAGAGTCTCTAGACCCAACAACTCTCTCAAAAAAGGCTCTCATATACGTCAACTCTCCGTCCTGATGATCATGAGCGTGGTCCGTAGGCAGCACTCCGGCCCCCATCGACACCGCATTCAGCAACTGCATCACCACAAGGTCATCCTCCGTCGCCTCTCTCCGCACCGCATATCCTGACTTCCTCCCATTGCAGTACAGCGCCCATATCGGCTCTTGGGCGATTCTCGTCTTCTCCGAAGGGTGTCTCTCGCACTCTAGCGCAATCCGCACCATACCCGTCCCCATGTCCTGGAGCAGCTTCCCTGTGGGGATGGCCAGCTCCAGCACCAGGCTAGGAAGGCACCTAGGGTTTTCTTGGAGAGCAAGGTTCACTCTCGCTTTTCGGAACCCGAATAAGGTTCCGGTCATGCGTGTGCCACCATGAATGTGGCCGTCCATGCCACCATGGTGGCGGGTGATGCCTTGGAGCGAACCAGGCATCTTGCATGAGGCCGGGGTGATGATGGGGAATGATCTGAAGACGGAGCGGACGCGGCGGAGGAGCTTGGCTGGCTTGGAGGGTGGTCTTGATGATGATTTGTGGGATGGCTGGAGAGAGATGGGTGGCCTATGCCTGTGGGGTGATGATAGTGGTGGCTGTGGTTGTTGTTGTTGATGATCCACCGCCATGGGAGACCTCTCGATCAATTGTTGTTATGCAATTCAGATGATGAGGATGATCACATCAGTTACGACCAACCCTATGTACTATATATATGTGTAAACGTTTTTGTGGTGGAATTTGTTTTTGTGGTATGCACGTTTTGGGGTGTTTCGGTTTTGATTAGTTTATTAGAGTTGAAAAAGAGATATAGGGTTTTGAAAAATATTGTTTGTTTAGTAGTTAGTACTGACTTATGGTTTGATTTATTAATTATTAATTGCCTAGTGCTATAGTAATTAATTATCTGACGAGTGGAGAATTATTTACCAAATTAAAATCGTTACGTAGGATTGTTCATTGTTATAAGGTAAAAGCTTTTGTGATATATGGTCTTGATTAGTCCTCTTGCTTTGTCAATGGGGTTATATATATGTATCTGCTATAGCTATATCATATTTGAGGGAAGACTTGTTATTTTCAATAATATAATATCATTTCTTCCAGTGTACCCGAATAAATATTCAAATATGAATCACATTGGAATTCAACTCTAACCAAATGAATAAATTATTTGTTTTTAATAGCATGACTTTTTTTTGTTTATCAATGAAGTTAGAATTTATCATGAATTAATGGGGGAATATCATTAACTAAAAATGATCATTGAAATGTAGTAAACGAGAGAGATAATCCCACTATAAGAGACATACGGAATTCTTTTATGACATAATTTTTCCGAATTCTGATTTGCTCTGTTGAGGTTTAGAGCCTAATTGCTTCGCGATTAGAAAACTGTATTTTTTAAAAGTGAGATTCTGAAATGGAAATCTGAATTTAGTGACTAAAAATATGTTTCTGAAAATGTGATTGGTTTAATGTCTGTAAACTACTTTTTAGTTTTAAAAAACTGAATTTGTGATTGGTGTTAAATTTGAAAATATAATTGGAACTGAATATGTGATTGGTTCAAGTGAATCTGAATATTATTTTAATTTTATATATTCTATATACATAGGTTCTATGATATTAAATTTTGATTTATCAATAGATTTAATTAAGTAAAATTTAATAATAGTGCATTGATTATTTCATAAAATTGCTTCAGTATATAGGTGGTTTATTGCTTCAGTATATATATATGTGGAATATATATATGAAAGACTTATCAATGATTATGGTACTAACAATTATGAGATGTTGCAATACAGTGACTTGGTATAGCAAGTCACTAACAGGTAAATATTTTTTTTCTATATTAATTTCGAATTTAGTTATTTTTTGTCATAATTAATGTTGTTTCCAATTGATGAGAGACCCTACCTATATTTAGTAATTGACATGCATTTAAAAAATAAAAATTTTACAATATTATATTTTATAATAAATACACGTTTTTCATCATGTAACCAAAATTTATTTTTAGAAATATTAATTAACAACTATAAATATAGATCATTGATTTTAATTCAATAGTTAATATTAAAGTAACCATCAATAGTAGTAACTATTAAAAGTAAACTCATATATTCATATATATATATATATATATCTAATATATATATATACTCGAACACAATAGAATCAAGTCTTACTAAAAAAATCAGAAAATAGAGAAAACATATAGATATAAAACATAAAACGATGTTTTATCGTTTTCAACTATATAAGCAAAATTTTAAAATCAGATTTTGATTTTGTTTTTGGAAATAACTAACCAATCACGTGATTATTGTAGGTCCTACTTACTTTTAGTTTTTGAAAACATAAAATTGATTCCTAACTGGATGCAAATCACACCCTTATATTTTTAACAAACACAAATAATATTTGTCCAAATAAACAAAATCCTTACATATTTATCATCAGAAATAAATCTGTAAAAACAAAGTATTTCTTGTGATATTAAAGTAAAAATAAAATAGAAGTACCCCAAACCCAGAGGTGGAATTCAAGATATATACAAGGAAAATCGCGAATTCATATAATGAGTAGTTTTTCCACTAAAAGAGGTCACGTGCTACAAGATTTTATTTACTTATTATTAATTATTATCATTTAAAAAAAAAGTAATTAAAGAGGCATTTAGCTAATATGATTTAAATTTTATATCCAATAAGTGTGTGATAATTAATGTCTCTAACCAGTTAAACTAAAACATGTTTAATCCTACTTACACTACAAGCAAACAAAGCTATTAAGACAACTTTTATTATGTCACCGCAATAGCCCAGACCTATCGTAACGATAAGAGAATAGAGATGCAAAAGATTATAGATTAAAAAAAAGTAAAAAAATAACTTATTGAGAGAGAGTGAGATTACACTACCACAATATTAAGAATCTACACAAAATTATCTTTGACAGAGATCAAAGAAAGATTAAGTTAGATGATGCAAACCCAAGTTTTAGAATAATCTTCTTCAACCATGATGAAGTTCCAAAACCCTTTTGTTGACCATTGATTTGGCCAACGACACAGAGTCAAAAATACGACAGGAAATGAGATGAAAATTAAGAGTTTAATCTAATGGTAAAGAATAAACACAAACGATTTATAGTGGTTCGGCCCTAATAAATGGTAATGACCTACGTCCACTTAGTGATATTATTAATATTGAATCACAATGTCGTGATCAAAGAACCGAGGTTCTTGAGTTTCACAAACCTTGGGAGAAATACAACAAGACGATAGATAATTGCACTATATGCTCTCTCTTTCAATATTCAGAAAAAAGCTTCAAAGATCAAAAGTCCCATCCTTGAGTTATTTCCTGCATATTTATAGGCTCAAGGGGGTTACATGGGTCAATGGGCCTTAATTATCCTTAATATCCGTGTATCAAGGCAATAAATAGGAAATAATCAACATAATTATTACAAGACTACAATCTTAGAAGGAAATAAACTAAATCATACGACCAACCTGGTCGTATTTAATAGTCAGGCTTGATGAAGCAATGTATAGCTGGTCGATAATCGAACAGCACCGCCTTATTTTGACTCTTCCACGTGTCATCCACATGTGAGGAATTCTTGCCACGTCATAAGCAGCCGTTTTTGGGTAAACTCCTTTGTATAACCACCACCTTGAACTTCTTCTTCTTCTATGTAAAACACAACCAAAGGCTTATACACAAGATGTATCACTATCCTAATTCTCTATTTCCTAGCCCTCCATTGATGCTTGAGGCTTTTTCTAAGAGGAAATGAGAATTGAGATTGAACAAGCCTTAGACTCACAAAGCCAAGCGTAAATCCTAAAATTGGCAAATTTTATAGAAATATCTTTTTATTTAAAAGATAATTTTACTTTCCCATTATTGTGATTTTCATAATATTACTTTCCCATTATTATGATTTTTGGAATACTAAGTTTCATAATATTTCTTATTTAGCTTGATTTTATCACAATATGATTATAAAGGGAAGTGTATCTTAGTTATATAAAGCAAATATTATGTACTTACTCAAAATCAATTCTGGAATATTTGTCTTTTATTTTTTATGCTGCTCAAGGTAATAAACTTCAGGAAACTAAATCTTGAAGTAATTAATTGTTATTTGTAATGCCCTACTACCTTAGAGCCATTACTAAGTGAGTTTAAAATGTGCAATTAACTCGCTAATCGAGGTTTTAGGACAAAAGTGTAATTAAACCATAATTAGAGTCATAAATTTGAAATTAAACCTTTCATTGAAAATTTTAAAGCATTTATCATTTAGGATCCCAAAAACATTGTTTAGAAATATTTACAACTCAAAATATAATCAGAGTCGACTAAACGATAAAATTTAAGTTTAGTACAATCATCCCCCAAAAGCACCCCCGACCGTGGCAGCCAGGCAAACCAGACATGTACGCGCTGCTTATTTTGCATACCATACTTAAGGTTGATCGACTTTCCCCTTGCCTTTACCTCCAACATAGAGCACCTGTGAGCCAAAGCCCAGCAAGAAAACCCTCACAAGCAGGTAATATATACACATCAAACACTTAACATAAAATCAAGCCTTAATTAGGCTATACACATACGGCCATGCCGTCCCAGGCACATTACCAAACCCTGGGTTCACGGTCTATACCGTAAGGATATCCCAAGTATCCCTTGGGGTCTTGCCCTGGCAACTCGCACTCCGCGTGCTAAACACTGCTCTGGGCCCCTTGCCATTCTCGGCCTTCGCCGTTCCATCATTTATATACACACATAATATAACTAAACAAATATTTTAACACATATAAATTCAGTCAAAGGGCCACGCCCTACAACACAGTCATATAGGGCCGAGCCTTACAACTCAATCATATAGGGTCGAGCCCTGAAACACAAGCTATATGGGAACAATAGTTTTCTTACTTGTGTCCCGAGCTTTCCAAGCACCGATGTCCCGAGCACAGTTCCCTAGTCCGAGCCTCACCAAAACCCTAGTCACGTCGCATTAACAATTTCCACCCATTAAGTTCTAATCCATTAAATAGCTTTAGATTATGGTTCTAGTCTCTGAGACATTGAATTCTATCAATCTGGGTGATAAAATCCATCCCGAGCCTTAACTATTGAATTCCCGAGCTTAAAACCTCTCTAGAACCCACAAATGCACTAAGCGTCATGGCCCTAAGGACTCATGCCGCAGCCCCCCAGCTCAACCTGAGGCCCTGCCTTAAAACAGGCTACACGCGCCGCGGCCATTCCTGAAGGGCGCCGCGCCGCGCCTCCATTTCCAAACGCCCCAATTTCTAAGGGGTCGCGGCTCAGCAAGAACAGGGCTGCGACCTGACCCTTCAAACCCAGAAAATTCCTCCATTTTCTCTCCTAAAACCAAGCCAATTATCCATAGAAATCAACCTAATAATCCAAGCATTCATCATAGAAGTTCTAACACAGCCTCAGCATCAAAACCTAATAGAGACTAGCCCCAAAACTCAACCAAACAATCAAGAACAAATCTAAACTTAGCTCACATGCATACCCTGAAACATCAGCAAAAATTCAATATAACTCATCAACTTAAGAGCTTACCTTTGCTTGGTTGCACCTCTAAGTGATGCTCAGCAATTCTCCAAGTTTAAAGCTCAAATCCTAGCTTGATTTGCAAAGCCTCCCCTTGGTATGGTTGAGAGAAAACAAGAGAGAAGGAGGAGAGGTTTGGGTTGGTTCACAATGTTCTGACAGCTTCTAATGTTTTGCTTTATTAAACTTAGTCTCTAAGGTTACCTCAAGGCTCGGGGTACACAAATGTCCCCGATGGGAAAATGGTAAATTTCCCCAATATTCCCTCCTAGACATTCTAACCTCAAATATATCTCCAAATATTTATTTCCATAACTCGATAACCCCATAAAATGACTGACACCAGAATTACCCCTCGACTCACCCCGACTCGGATTTTCGACCCCGTTGTGACTTTCTAGCTAACCGCTCCCTAGGACTGTCTCGGATCGTCCAACACAAATATATCACAAGTATATCACAATTATCATATTTATACCCTCAACGGGCTAAAATTACAATCATGCCCCTAATAACCGGACCGGGCCCACATGCATATTTAATTCACCTAAACATGCATCACTAATCACATAGTCAAACAAATTCACATATTATAACAATAATTCACTTATTGCCTTCCAGGCACGCTAATCAAGGCCCTAAGCCTTATTAGCAAATTTGGGTCGTTACATTATTTCTATCTTGAGAAATTTGATCTGACACAGGTATTATCTGTCCCCACCAAATTCGTATCTGTCGGATCTAAATCTTTTAAAAAATACAATTCTTCATTAATCAAGAATATCTTCAAATATTCTTGCTTTTATTAGGAGATTCTTTCTCAGCCTTTCTGAGCACGAAATGGACTCTATAAATAGGCTTCTAAGGCATTGAGAAAAAGTGAACTCTTTGGTACATAGTTCATGAGTGAATTGTAATATTTGTGAGAGTTCCTTGTTTGTATTCAAGATCATAGTATTCATGTGATCTTGTAGTAAAATGAGTGTTTAGTTTTTGTGGTGAGTTTATACCACTTTCATGAGTGAATACATGTTGTAATGTGAACACAATTCTTATAGTCTTCGGGAGAGGATTTTTACAAGCCTTGTGTCGGGAGGATGCAAGCACTCGCTGACCATTAAAGGGAGTTCAAGTGGTTGAGAGTTTCAATCAAGATCAGATTAGTGAAGAGAAGTACAACAAAGTTGCGGCAAATCTCAAGAGGGAGTCTTATTTTGTTTAAGTCAATATTTTGTACTTGTGATTCCTTATTAATTGATTTTATTCTCTGGGTGTGGCCTCGAGGAGTAGGTTATTTGAAAGGGTTTCTGAACCTTGTAAAAATTCATTGTGTTCTGTATTGTTTTTGCACTATCTTTTTATTGTGTTCAATTTCTGTTGTGACAACATTGTATTCTGTCCCGACAGATCTGAAATTTGTTTCAACATTTAATTACCATTATGCACCTTAATTAATTTACTTGATTTAATTAATTTGGTAATTACTAAAAATGGAATTTCATCAAGCACTTTATTTATGAGTTTCTTGGAGAAAACTTGAGATTCTTAAAAGGTAGAGAGAGCGAAAGGTTAGAGAGAGCAAAAGTTTAGAGAGAGATTTGAGAGAATGATCAAGTCAACCAAAACTCTAAGAGAACCTTTTTTATAGTTTAGGCACCATCATTAGGTCTAACCAATAGGATTAGAACCTCAAAACTTGTCATTTGGAGCTTAAAACACGTGTCTGATGTGTCGCCTACTGGGGTTGTATAACCCCTTCGAGTTTAGGTGATGCATCACAACCCTCTCTGCCCAAGGCCCCCTCTAAGGGTCGTAAAAATGCTCAAAATGTTACCAAATTTCACATCTTCACTATGTGGAATAATTAGGTGTTTTATACCAAGCTTGTATAACAACACTTATCCTTTGTATTTAACCAATCATAACATTCCCCCGCTTGGTTAAATACAAGTCTTAACCTCTAGCTCAAATAGTTTTGGTGCCTAAAGTAAAGTGTCTTTCGACTTGAACTTTACCTTAGTGAAAATACCACAAAGTCTTATTGAAATCATTGGTAGCTTAAGAGCTTGAACCAAATATTCCTTATGATAAAACCAATGATACCTCACACACCACCTCCACTAGATCTTTTGTTTTCCCATTTTCCTCGCTTATCACTCATACGTCCATGTGCTCATCCCTTCATGAACTTTCCAGGGAGAAAAAGTGAACTCTTTGGTGCATAGTTCGTGAGTGAATTGTAATATTTGTGAGAGTTCCTTGTTTATATTCAAGATCATAGTATTCATGTGATCCTGTAGTAAAATGAGTGTTTAGTTTTTGTGGTGAGTTTATACCACTTTCATGAGTGAATACATGTTATAATTTGAACACAATTCTTATAGTCTTCGGGAGATGATTTTTGCAAGTCTTGTGTCGGAAGGGTGCAAGCACTCGCTGACCATTGAAGGGAGTTCAAGTGGTTGAACATTTCAATCAAGATCAAATTAGTAAAGAGAAGTACAACAAAGTTGTGGCAAATCTCAAGAGGGAGTCTTGTTTTGTTTAAGTCAATATTTTGCACTTGCGATTCTTTATTAATTGGTTTTATTCTCTAGGCGTGGGCCCAAGGAGTAGGTTATCCGAAAGGGATTTTGAACCTCGTAAAAATTCATTGTATTCTTTATTGTTTTTGCACTGTCTTTTTATTGTGTTCAGTTTCTGTCGTGACAAGGTTGTATTCTGTCCCGACAGATCTGAAATATGTTTAAACATTTAATTGCCATTAATTTACTTGATTTAATTAATTTGGTAATTACTAAAAACATAATTTCAATTGGTATTAGAGCGGGTCACTAAACTCTTAGTGAGATTTTGTGGTTTTCCGTTTGTTTTGTTTCTTGTGAAATGTCTTTCTTTACAGAAGATGGATCTATAACTCGCCCTCCATTGCTGAATGATACTAACTATTCATACTAGAAAGTAAGGATGAAAGATTTTTTCAAATCTCTTCATGAAAAGACTTGGAGATCAATATTGGCAAGTTGGACACCACCTGTCGAGACAGATTGAAAATCTGGTAAGACACAGGTAAATCTGAACTTCAATGGTCTAATAAAGAAGATAAATTGTCAATTTATAATAACAAAGCTTTACATGAAATTTCAATGGTTTTGGTGAGAGTTATATAAAATTGATTTCATCTTGTGAGTCTGCCAAGATGCTTGGGAAATCCTTCAAACTCAATTTGAAGGAACTGATGATGTTAAACAATCTAGGCTAGTAACGTTGACAACAAGGTTCTTGACTAGATAGCCTTGATGCATGATTGCACTCATAGATACTTGAGAGCATGACTCAGCGATAGTTGTTTGAGAGACGGAAGTGTGCAAAGGCACACGACCGTGCGAAAAATGTGCCCATTGTTATTCGAATGGTTGGAAGGCTGGCCTTGGCTCAGAGGAGTCAAGGTGCCGCACAGGCATTTCCGCTGTCAAAATGTCAGCCCGTGACACCTCGCACCAACAGGGCCTCGCGAGAGGCGCCTGGCACCATCAACGCCTTGCACCAGCAGGACCTCGCGAGAGGCGTCTCGCTCCACCAGTGTCGTGTACGCAGGACCTCGTGAGAGGCGTCTCGCCCCATCAGTGGCACGCGGGTAGGGCCTCACGAGAGGTACCTCGTACCATCAGCGCCTCACACCATCATGGCCTTGCGAGAGGCGTCTCGCTCCATCAGCGCCTCGCACCAGCAGGGCCTCGCGAGAGGCGTCTCGCTCCACCAGTGCTGTGGGCGCAGGGCCTCGCAAGAGGCGTCTCGCCCCATCGGTGGTGCGCATAGGGTCTCGCAAGGGGCGTCTCGCGTGCCTACCATCTACGTCTCATGGGTGGCCCTGAGGTGCTTTGGGTGCCTTGTGCCAAGGATCCAAGAGCTTCGTCTTGCACCATGACCCCTGCATGCACCAGGTGTCTCACACCCTACACCTCAAGAGGGTGTCTCCTATGAAGACCTATGGAGACCCTAACATTTAGAGGTAAAAGCCCAAGCGTAATTCAAAAGGATCGTACTAGTACGATATTGTACGGGGTACGACCTTTAAGGCTCCGTACGTCTGATCCAAATATTCATGACGGGTAAGTAGAGGAGCACTAGGAGAGGGGATGTGGCCTGTGAGTTTCTAACCAGATGTCAGAGCCAACACCACTACACCTGGAGCCACTCCTCTGATTCTCGTACTAGCTAAGTAGTGGAGACATCCCCACAGAACCTGACTATGTACTGGAGCCAACACCACTGCCCCTGAGACCACTCTTCTGACAGTGTACTTGCGTACCATCTGGTCCCCTGGACCATAATGTATCAGGGGCCATTAGAGCCCACTATAAAAGGAACCACACTTCCACATGGAAGGGGGTTGGAAAAAACACTGTAGCACTACACCATAAGAAATACAAGTTCATTTCACCATTTTCTTTCTACAACTGTACTTTGAGTTTCTGATTAGATATTTGAAGTTTTTCATTGATAAGTTCTATATTTCAATTTTTCGAACTTAACTTGGTTGACGATTTCTCACCGTCAACAGTTTTACACCGTCTGTGGGAAGGATAGATTGCAAGTCACTGTTTATCCGTTGATTCTAATAGGAAAAAATGTCATGACGTTCGAAACGGTTGAGAGAGCCGCGCGAGGTGGAAGTCCATCTTGACGGAGATCAGCTAAAAGCCTCCATGAGGGATCCTCCTCCACCTGCAAACATAGAGGTCCCAAGGGAGCCTGAGGTTCCCAGAGAAGAAAGGGAGGCCTCATCCCCAGTGGTCCCACCGAAGGAGGATTGCCCAAGGTCGGTGGCTGCCCCAGCAAGGGGTGCCGATGAGTTCCTGCCTCCAAGGCCGCCGTAGGTGCCAAACCCCGGTCGGCAGGATCCAGGCCCGTCGAAGCACCGGGCTGACAAGCACCCTCGGGTCCACTCCGTCATCTCGAGTTCGAAGTCTCAATTCTACAAAGACAAGATACGAGAACTTCACCGCAAGAATCAGAGGCTAGAAACCACCCTGGAAAACATGCAAGAGGTGCTAAATGGGCTGTTGCAAGGGAGATCAAATGTGACACTCCCTAAGCGGAAAGAGGGAGACCAGAGGGGGGTAGAAACCACCATCCCATTAGATGTCGGAAGGACCTGACTCTCCACTAATAACACCTCCCGGATGAAGCAGTACGAACGTCCCGGACCACCGAAACAGCCTTAGAAGCCAGAGCCGAAGGCCAATGCTGCCCCTCATAATGATGATGAGGTCACCTGAAGGAGAACACCCTCAGATTTACGAGAAGAACTCAACAAAAAGGGGGCGGGTAAAAGGACCACACCCCCTATGGCGCCCCAGGAAGGCAAAGGAAAGGGGGATCCTAACCCATCCACTCTAAGAGACTCCCTAAGCAAGAGGAGACAAGACCTGGACACCGAAATGAGGAGCCTACGAAGCAAAATCATCACCGCCTCTGGAGGTCAAGCTTTTGAGGATGAGTTCGATCATGACTCGCCCTTCATCAAGGAGATCCAAGCCATGCGGCTCCTGGCCAACTTCAAGGAGCCCCATATGACCCTCTACGAAGGAAGCACAGATCTGAAATACCATCTAGATGCATTTAACGACCTGATGAAGCTGAGGGGAATTAGTATGGGGCCAGATGTCATTGGTTCGCTGTCACATTGAAAGGACCTGTGTACAAATGGTTCAAAAGACTTAGACCGGGGTCCATCAGATCTTGGCAACAGTTTTGTGATGAATTCCTCCAGCAACACCATGCCATGAGGGACTACACAATGCCAGGCACCAGCCTCGCCAATGTGAAGCAAGGAGAAAATGAGAGTCTAAAGAGCTACATTCACAGGTTCAATATCGAGGCAGCTAAAGTAGGGAGCTTGACTTGCAGAGAGCTGAAAATGTCCATCACAGCTGGAGTGCACCCAGGAAGCAAGTTATGGGATAACATGCTCAAGAGGTAGGTCACGTTGGAAGATGGTCACGAAAGCCTCAAGGCCGGAAAAGATCAGAATTTACCGAAGCCCTCAATACAGGAGAGCCAAGGTAATGCAAAGAAAAAAAGGGTCTATGAGGGGGCAAGAGATGATCGACCCCGGAAGCATCAGCGCTCTGACGAGCGCAGACAAGGCCCCTAGACCTTTTATACTGACCTCACCCATGCGAGAGAGCATATTTTCGTTACAAACGAAAACCAGGTCCCTTTTAGAAGGCCCCCGCCAATGAAAAAAGACCAGTCTAAAAGAGACCCCAGCAAGTATTGCCAGTATCACAAAGATATAGGCCACACAACTGCGGAATGCAACCATTTGAAGGTGGAAATTGAGGAGCTCATCCGCAGAGGGCATTTGGGCAGATATGTGTGCAAGGAGAACCATAGGCCAGAAGAAGGAGCATCCTCACCGCGGGCGCGAGAGGTAGCCCTAGAAGTGCAAGGAGAGGTCAGGACCATCATTGGAGGACCAGGATTCGAGGGCGAATTAAGGAAGGGACGAGACAGATATGCCAGGGAGGCCAGACGAAGTCCTCCACCGTGCATCTTGAGTCTAGAGCAACGCCCCCCGAAGAGTTTTAAGGGTGAAAATGAGTCAATAACCTTCACCGAAGAAGATGCTCGGGGTGTACACTTCCCCCACAATGACCCCCTAGTGTTGACTGTCCAGCTTGCCAACATGAGGGTGCTTCGAGCCTTGGTAGATAACGGAAGCTCTATGAACATCTTGTATCGCCCAGCGCTGGAGAAGATGGGACTAAACCTCCGCCACCTAAAGCCTTGCACTACTTCTTTGTATGGATTTACGGGAGATTCGATACAGCCCCTGGGGGCAATCGAGTTAGCCCTTACTATGGGAGAGCAGCCCAGACAAACCACCATAATGGCAAACTTCATTGTGGTAGATTGCGCCTCAGCCTTCAACGAGGTATTAGGGAAACCTTTCCTAAGAGAATTGAAGGCGATAACTTCTGTATACCATTTAGCTATGAAATTCCCAACTCCCGGGGGAATAACATGCATGAAAGGAAAGCAGAAGGAAGCGAGGGAATGCTATAACACATCCCTCTGCATAGCCACAAAGCCGACAGCACCTATGGCGATGGTTGTGCATGAAGGTGCAAACCCAAGCGAGTTGGACCCATGAGTCACAGAAGAGCCCAGAGCTGAACCGGTAGAGGAATTGGAGGAAATAACGGTCATGAATGAGCCATTGAGGAAGTTGAAGGTAGGAAAAATCCTTGTTGGTGACATGAAGGAGAAACTAGTAGAGTTCCTAAAAGCCAACCTCAAAGTATTCGCCTGGAGTCACGAGGATATGGTAGGGATAGACCCAGCGGTCATGTGCCACCATCTGAACATCGACCCGAAAGCAAGGCCGGTGAGGTAGAAAAGGAGAGCACTAGACCCAGAGAGATACACGGCCCTAAAAGAGGAGGTTGACAAGCTGAAGGCAAACGGGTTCATTCGAGAGGCATTTTACCCACTATGGGTGTCGAACTCAGTGTTGGTCCCGAAGCCCAACGGAAAATGGAGGACTTGTGTGGATTTTACCAGCCTCAACAAGGCCTACCCTAAGGACGACTTCCCGCTTCCTAGGATAGACCAATTGGTAGATGCCACAGCGGGACACGAGCTACTTAGCTTCATGGATGCATATTCAGGGTATAACCAAATACCCATGAACCCTACTGACGAGGAGCACACTTCGTTCGTAACGGACAAGGGGTTGTACTGCTATGAAGTGATGCTCTTTGGTTTAAAAAGTGCAAGTGCCACTTATCAGAGGTTGGAACATGGAAGTGTGCGTGGACGATATGCTGGTGAAGACAAAGAAAGTGGAAGAGCTCACTAGCGACCTCATGGAGATGTTCAACACCCTTCGCAGATATAGAATGAAGCTGAATCCACTCAAATGCACCTTCGGAGTTTCGTCAGGAAAATTCTTGGGTTTCATGGTGAATTCCCGAGGTATCGAGGCTAATCCTGAAAAAATCAAGGCCTTGCTGGAAATGAGCCCACCACGAAGCAAAAAAGAGGTGCAATGCCTGACGGGGAGAGTGGAAGCCCTCGATAGATTCATCTCCAGGTCGACTGGCAAATGCCTCCATTTCTTTAACATCCTAAAAGGGAGCAAAAAGTTCGCTTGGGATAACGAAGGCCAGGATGCCTTCACCAAGCTGAAGGAACACCTTGGAAGGCCACCCCTTTTGGCCAAGCCAAAAAAAGGGGATAAGTTGTACCTGTATCTAGCTGTATCAGAGCATGCCATAAGCGCCGCCTTGGTCAAGGGGGAAAAGAAGCACCAACAACCTATCTACTATGTGAGTAAGCGGTTGGTAGACGCAAAAACTCGGTACCCAGAAATAGAGAAGTTAGCATATGCCCTGATAGTGGCTTCTCAAAAATTGAGGCCCTATTTTCATGCTCATGCGATTGAGGTGCTCACCAACACCCCCCTGCGTCAAGTCTTGCACAAGCCGGAAACTTCAGGAAGATTGTTAAAGTGGTCGATTGAATTGAGTCAGTACGACATCATTTACACCCCAAGGACCTCAATCAACGGGCAGGTACTTGTAGACTTTGTAGTCGAGTTTGCCTACCGACCCCAAGAGGAGGGGGAAATAGAGGAGAATGAACCGGCGCACGAAGAGGAAAGGCACCCCGAAGAATGGAGCCTCCATGTAGATGGGGCATCTAACGAAGGGGGAGCCGGCGCTGGCATAGTGATGACAGGACCTGAAGGGCACAAGATGTTTTGTGCCTTGAGATTTGGATTCGAGGCTTCCAATAATGAGGCAGAATATGAGATGCTGTTGGCCGGCTTGCGGCTAGCTAAGGAGTTAAAGGTATCCCACTTGCATGTCTTTAGTGACTCACAGCTGGTAGTGTTTCAGGTGAAGGGCGAATACCAAGCTAGAGGTCCAAAAATGGCTGCATACCTTACCAAGGTGAAGGAGTATTTGGATCAGTTCAAAAAATACACGATAGAACGCCGATGCACTCATGAAACTCGCCTCCACACGAGACGAAGATACGCTTGAGTCTATACCGGTCGAATATCTCCCCAAGCCAAGCATATCCGAAGAGAGGATCAACAAAGTCAATAGCTCCGAGGAGCCATGGTTTGCACCCATTAGGAGGTACCTAAATGATGGGACCTTGCCCTTGGATAAGAAAGAGGCCCGCATACTGGTTTACAGAGTCGCCCAGTACACCCTAGTAGATGGAATCTTGTATAAGAGAGGCTTCTCTACCCCACTCCTGCGGTGCATTGATAAGGGAGAGGCGTAAATTTTTTTACAAGAGATACATGAAGGGGAATGTGGAAACCATGCTGGGGGGCAGTCCACAGCAAAAAAGGCCGTCCGCCAAGGGTATTATTGGCCTACCATGGAGAAGGACGCGAGTGACTCGCGAGAAGGTGTGACAAGTGCCAGAGGCATGCGACTTACCCATGACAGTCACCAAATGAGCTAGTGACCATGACCAGCCCGTGGCCCTTCACTGTGTGGGGGATTGATTTGATAGGGGAACTGCCAACCAGAAGAGGAGGAGCTAAGTATGCGGTGGTAGCGGTCGACTATTTCACTAAGTGGGTGGAAGCGGGGCCTTTAGTCAACATAACGACTAAGCAAATCACCACCTTCGTCAACAAATATATTGTTTCCAGGTTCGGAGTACCTTACAAGATCATCTCCGACAATGGAACGCAATTTGAAGGAGGGGTGTTCTAGGACTACTGCAAGGCAAAAGGGATCAGGAGGAGTTTCTCCACAGTAGTACACCCCCAAGTCAATGGGCAAGTAGAGGCCATCAACAAGATCTTGAAAAAGAACTTGAAAACTAAGTTGGAAAAGTTGAAAGGGGTCTGGGCTGAGGAACTCCCAAATGTGCTTTGGGCCTACAAGACCACCCTCCGTTCCACCACTGGGGAGACACCTTTCGCCTTGGCCCACGGCTTTGAAGTTGTCCTTCTGGTAGAAATGAAGGTTAACTCCTTCCACATGCAAGCATACGATGACCAGGCTAACATCACAGCATTGGTCGGGAACTTGGACCTGCTGGAAGCCAAGAGAGAAAGGGTACAACTAAGGTTGGCCACATATCAGCAACGGGCAGCGAGGTATTACAATTCAAGGGTGCGAGAGAGAAAGTTCAGGGTAGGAGACTTAGTATTGAAGAAGGTACTCCCCAACACGCGAGACCTAGGGGTGGGGGTACTGGGGGCGAACTAGGAAGGACCCTACCAGGTCGCTCTGTGCATACCACCAAACACCTATAAGCTAGCGCGCATGGACGACACCGTCGTGCCTCGAGCATAGAATGCGGAACACCTCAAGAAGTACTACTAGTGAGATCTCCACATCCTATGCAAGCTGTGTCTGTGCTTAGTTTGTTACGTGTTATGTTAGCTTAGTAGACATGAATCAAAGAGGTTACCTAGATAACCTCCCAAGTAGATGTAAACTTTTCATATATATTTATATCATTGTAACCTGCCTACTATGAATGAAACTGTTGACATCTTCGCATGTTATTTTTCTTCTCTATACGAGCATCAACCAAAGTGCCTGCCGAAATAAATTTCACCAGACAATTGGGGGGGTAGGACAGGAGGCAAAGCATACAGCAAGCAGGAGGATCCTAAAAGGGAGGAACCCAAAAGGACCCCTTATATCAGGGCCTTAAACGAGCTCCTTAAAGGGACTCCTCATATCCTAAAAAGAGCTCCTAAAAAGAAGGATCCTAAAAAGGACTCCTCGTATCAGGAGGATCCTAAAAAGGACCCTCTATCAGGAGGAACCCAAAAGGACCCCTTATATCAGGGCCTTAAACGAGTTTCTTAAAGGAATCCTCATATCCTAAAAAGGGCTCCTAAAAAGGAGGATCCTAAAAATGACTCCTTGTATCAGGAGGATCCTAAAAAGGACTCCTTGTATCAAGAGGTTCCTAAAAAGGACCCTCTATCAGGAAGATCCTAAAAAGGACCCTCTATCAGGAGGAACTCAAAAGGACCCCTTGTATCAGGGCCTTAAACGAATTCTTTAAAAAAAAATGTGTGGTGAACCCTAACAAACAGGGAGGAGACCTTGCAAGGCATCTCCTGAAGTTCACAAGGATTAGCTACCCTTACGAACATCAAGGAGGCCAAAAGGTCTTATAAAAAAAAAAAAAAAAAGCTTCCAAATAAAGGCAGATACTCTCTCAAAGGGAGAAGCCCCAGAAAGAGCACCCGCCAATAAGCCTAGAACGGCCACCAAGCCGTCTAACCAAAAAGGGTCCTAAAAGAGACCCTTGCAAAAATAGTACTATGAATAATGACGAGAAGGACGCTTCTCACAAGAAATAATAAGCGCACGCAAAAATATTAAAAAGGATAGCTAGAACCCAAGGGGTCAATATATCCTTATAAGAATAATCAAGAGGCACCAAAAAAGGACCCATTGAACCCTTTCACATGGGCTCCAAAGGACCTTTAGCCTGATAAATAAAAGAGGGGAACCTACCAAACCCCATCATACGGGCTCAAAAAGACCTTAAACACAGAAGAATAAGAGATGAATAACCGCATATGTATATATTAAAAGAGAGTCTTGGTAACATGACAAGATTTAAAAAAAAATTATTACAAGCACAATAAGGCTCGAACGAGCATACATTCACAGTGGACTAACTGGAAAAAATTATGAAGTGACGATCTCAAGGCCTCCTGCTATGGGCGTTCCACCTAGCCGTCCGGGCAACGGCGTGCTCGCCAAAGGAGGAGAAATCAAAGTTTGGATCCTGCCTCCATACACCGTAAAGGGCGCGCTCTATGGACCTATACTCAATAGCTGCCTTGTCCGCCTCTAAGGAAGCGACCCTCTCCTGTGATGCGACTGCAGTAGCCTTAGCACCCTCAAGTTCGCCCTCCATGGAAGCGACCTTCTCCTGCGACACAGCCGCGGTAGCCTTAGCACCCTGGAGCTCGGCCTCTAGGCTGGTGACCCTTTCCTGCAACATCGTGGCCTTGGCAATCGCCCTCTTCTTCTTTTTCGATGAGGCAAATTTTTTTGCCAAAGCCTTTTCTAGCCTAGACCTGGTTTTAGAAAGCTCCCCCTCGAGCTCCTGGACCCGAACCGCAAAACAGTCCCTCTCGACATTCGACGTGGAAAGGTTGTGAGCTGAGTCGGCAAACCACTAAGCCACGTTATAGGCATGCACAAGAAAAATAACAACAACAGTGATAAGTAACATAAAAAAGGGAATAAAAAGATATAAGGCCGACATAAGATGCCTGAACTCACCCAGGCAATAGAGCGTGTAAGAGTCTCCCCAAGTTCCGACATAGTGAAACTCCCAAGACCACTCTAATCAGCTTCAGGGAGGCCTAAGGCGATTTGGACATACCGCTGCCCATAAAAGGCCGCCATTCGGCCCACCCAGGGCACCACTTCTGAGCCAAGGGTACCTGGCTGGGTGAGGACAGACGACCCGCTCGCCAAAACAGGGGGGGCGTAGGAAGATCGAAAAATGAGCCACGGGAAGATCAGGAGGGGGTGTAGGAAGATCGGGAAAGTAAGCCTCCGATGGACTGGGGTCGAGGGGAGCCTGAGGAAAAGCGTCAAAGTCCACAAGATTGGGGCAAACAAAATGCCTCGGCATGGCCTATAGGTGCTGAGATTGGGAAGCCATGTCAGGGTTGAATGGGGGAAAGGGAGGGCATTCCCTGGGGGACGGAGATGGCTGGTGAGGTTGCCCGTGTCCAAGGGAGACTCCCTCCGGCACACACTCGGCCTCACCTTCACCCGGGCAAGGCTCAGCCGAGGCATCCTTCGTTTTCTTTGACCCGGGAAGAGTCCACAGCAACCCGGGATCTGAAACCGGGGACAACTTGTGAAGGTTGAGTTTTTCCACAGTGAAGAGGTATGTAGCCTTTCTCATGGCGCGGTCAGCACTGAGGAATGTGTTCATAATGTCCGCCTCCGATCCAACAACTACAGGTATGGCGAATTGCTCTGCACGATTCACACCATTGTCAACACAAATATAAGTTATAAAACAATAAGTTTCAAAAAGAAAAAAAAAGGTGGCTCGAAGTACTTACTAGGAGCAGAACGAAAGTGCTCACGAACAGAAATGGGGCCTTGCACAAAGAAAAAGTCCTGCTTCCAGGACCCCGGGTTGGACACTACGCCATTTATCAAGGGGACTGCAGTATTGGCTTTTTGCAGGAAATAAAAGCCCTTGGATTTGGGAGAGGGCATGAAATTGTACAAGAAATGCACCTCTTGGGCCATAGGAGCACAGCAGACGAGTTCCATAAACGTGATAAAGAGGCAGCTCAAGGTCAGCCAACTGTTGGGTGCCAGCTGAAGTGGAGCGAGGTCAAAATAGTTGAGAACCGCAACGAAGAACGGGTGTAATGGGATTGTACCATCCGCCTTCAGGATATGCTCGCTAAGGGCCACGAAGCCAGTATTAGGGCAGTTTGCCCGGCACTTGTCCGAAGGGGTGTATAATGCGTACTCCGGGGGAATACGGTAGTGCTCTACAATTTCCATCAATTTATTTTCAGACACGTGGGACACTAGGGTGGATGCCAATAGGGGGGCATCGTCCCGGTCATCAATGGACACCTGTCGTCGTCCTCTCTACGGCATATCTGTAAAAGCAAAAGAAAAAGGTGAGGAGGAGACAGAACACTTTACCCTCCATTTTTTCTTCCTAGCAAGAGTCTTCCACCGAAGCACCAGCTGTGGAAGCACTAAACTAGGGAAGATCGAAAATAAGGGCTGAAGAGAAGACGAAGCGGCCCCATGACAGTCATTAGGCAAGGACGGGCTACGAGGTTCAGGCGGAAGATGTCCCTCCATAAACTCCAACTCCCCCTGGAAATCTAAAAGGGTCACCCTAAGGTTCGCTACATGGTCACTAAGGTCAGGAGGGAAAGGTACTCCGTCTCCCCTCAACACCGAGTCAATTTCGCTCTCTACCACCCAAATTTTATGCCTAAGTTCGGCCATGTGCTCGAGATGACGAATACGGGCCTGCCTTAAAGTATCATGGTCACGGTAAGGATTTTCCTCAGGGGACTCTGACTCTGAAGACAAGTCAACAAGCTCAACCCCCGGAGGAATGCCGAACGGACCTTCACCTGCCATGAGACCTCGTCCCGAAAGCAAAAAGGGTTCACGTATAAATGGGAGGATTGCTACAAAACATAAAGGAATGGGCTCAAAACCTCTAGGCACAAACGCTCCAAATGACCCACTACGGGGTATGAATAAAGGGGCATGCAACAAGGTTAACTCACGACAATCCCAGGCCAAAATACCCCATCCTGAGTAGTGCTAATTTGGACCCAATGAACATAAAAAAGAGAGAGAGAGAGAGAGAGAGAGAGAGAGAGAGAGAATATACCTCAAGCAGGTAAAATGAGACGCTGTCGTGGTCAAAAGGGGGTTGAGGACCAAAAGCACCAACACGATAAAAAATAGTCAAATGGTCGAAAGTACGCGTCTGGAAAAACAAAGGAAAATGGTGTTTTAGTCCTCAAACGCCTGCATGGATACAGACATATAATAAATGAACTCAAATATATATAAAAAAAAGTAAAGAGAAGGGAAAAGATAACAAAAATGAGACTGTGGGGGGATTGAACCCCTCACCTCTTGAAAGGAGCAAGGATCCCAAAACCACTAAGCTAAGGAAGGTGTAAATAATAGGCAAGGCATGATGGCCTATTTATAAGAATCAAAGAGAAAGTCTACAAGAGAGCCTGAAGACTCTCTCATAGACTGGGGGGCAAGTGTAGATGCTCAAAATTCCATGCTTGCAAAGGACCCAAAGCACATGCTAAGGTCCCCAAAATTCCTTAATACGTACAATGCATAAATACACGCTGCGCCACCAAGGCACCGCGAGGGGCGCCTCGCCCATCGGTGCCGCACCGCTTGAATCTGTGCGCGCGCAAGGCCTCACGGGAGGTGTCTCGCTCCGTCAGTGGCGCGCGCGCAAGGCCTCACGGGAGGCGTCTCGCTCCATCAGTGGCGAGCGCGCAAGGCCTCGCGAGGAGGCGTCTCGCTCCATCAGTGTCGCGCGCGTAGGGCCTCGCGAGAGGCGTCTCACTCCATCGGTGGCACGCGTGCAGGGCCTCGCGAGAGGCGCCTCGCACCAGCAGGGCATCGCGAGAGGCGCTTCGCACCATCAATGCCTCGCACCATCAACGCCTCGCACCAACAGGGCCTCACTAAAGGCGTCTCGCTCCACCAGTGTCGTGCGCGCAGGGCCTCGCAAAAGGCGTCTCGCCCCATCAGTGGTGCGCGCATAGGGCCTCACGAGAGGCACCTTGCACCATCAGCGCCTCGCACCAGTAGGGCCTTGCGAGAGGCGTCTCACTCCACCAGTGTCGCGCGTGCAGGGCCTCGCGAGAGGTGTCTCGCCCCATCAATGGCGCACGTGTAGGGCCTCGCGAGAGGCACCTCGCGCCATCAGCGCCTCGCACCAGCAGGGCCTCGCGAGAGGCGTCTCGCTCCACTAGTGTTGTACACGCAGGGCCTCGCGAGAGGCATCTCGCCCCTTCGGTGGCGTGCGTGCAGGGCCTCGCAAAGGGCGTCTCGCGCACCTACCATCTACGTCTCGTGGGTGGCCCTGAGGTGCTCCGAGCGCCTTGTGCCAAGGATCTAAGAGCTTTGTCTCACACCATGACCCATGCATGCACCAGGTGTCTCACACCCTACACCTCAAGAGGGTGTCTCCTATGAAGACCTATAGAGACCCTAACATTTAGAGGTAAAAGCCCAAGAGTAATTCAAAAGGATCGTACTAGTACGATATTGTACTAGGTACGACCTTTAAGGCCCCGTACATCTGATCCAAATATTCATGCCGGGCAAGTAGTGGGAGCACTAGGAGAAGGGATGTGGCCTATGAGTTTCTAACCAGATGTCAGAGTCGACACCTCCACCAACACCACTACGCCTGGAGCCACTCCTCTGACACTCGTACTAGCTAAGTAGTGGAGACATCCCCACAAAACCTGACTATGTACTGAGCCATCACCACTACCCCTGACACCACTCTCCTAATAGTGTACTTGTGTACCATCTGGTCCCCTAGACCACAATGTATCAGGGGCCATTAGAGCCCACTATAAAAGGAACCACGCTTCCACATGGAAGGGGGTTGGAAAAAACACTGTAGCACTACACCATAAGAAATACAAGTTCATTTCACCATTTTCTTTCTGCAACTGTTCTTTGAGTTTTTTATTAGATATTTGAAGTTTTTCATTGATAAGTTCTATATTTCAATTTTTCTAACTTAACTTGGTTGACGAGTTCTCACCGTCAACAATAATTAAATAAATTAATTGAGACATTCTAGATGATTTACACAAAGGTGATACGGGGACCATAGATCCATGAAATCAAGCTCCAACAAGTTACCGTGAATTTATTTACGAATAATTTCACTATCTTATTAATTCCCCGTGACTCCACTATAGACTGAGAATTGAACTCTTGAATTCATAGAACGTATTTTCCAAATCATAAATATGTTATCCATTATTATAACCATTACAATTATTCAATCCTCTATTGATGACTTACTATCGAGCTGTGTAACGCCCTAAACTCCAAGGACCGTTACGGCGTACCTTGTAAAGTGTGCTAAACTTGCTAATCGAGTCATTTGACCAAAATCGTGTAACTAAGTATGATTAGCGATTTAGGAATTAAAAATTTTGGTTAAGATATAACATTTCATTAGAACGTTTACTGTATATATTGGGATCCCAAAAATATAATTTAAAGGTCTATTACAAGGAAATATTTACAACCAGCCGATCTAAGCAGCAAAACAGGGTTCAACCCTAGTTCCTCTTTCAACCCTCGGCCGTGGCAGATGAGCAGCCGCATATGTACACATCGTTACCTAAGCTCTCCAACTCAAGGATGGTCCAGCTTTCTTTTGCCTTTACCTGCACCACATAGCACCCGTGAGCCGAAGCCCAACAAGAAAACTCAATATGCTCATGAACAGTAATAACATGTCATCGAATCATAAGGCACATGCCTAGCATATATACCCCTATTCAAGCAGGCAAATAAGTTCCAACAATGAACGAGTGACTGATCAACAAGTCACTAACAGGGGGCATGTACCTTTTAATAAGTGACTAATTACCAAGTCACTAACTGTAACGACCCCAAATTCGCTATTAAGGCTTAAGGGCCTGGAGTAGTGTGCTTGGAGGGCATAATGGGATTATGTGTGTGACTTTTATGAGTTTAATGCATGATTATGATTTAATGCACGTTATATGACTATTTGATTAATTGTGGTGCATGACTATGTGAATTAGTATGCATGTAGACCTGATTGAGCATACTTGTAATTTGGCCATGTTGGGCATCACTATGTTGATACCTGTGATCTATGACTCGAGACGATCCTAGAGTGAGCGGGTTAGCGGAAAAGTCAAAGCGGGAATCTATACCCGGCTTGGGTTAAGCCCGGGGAGTTTTAATGAGAATTTGGAAATATATTGATGTTAATCTTGATGATGAGGAATGTATATTTGACGATTATTCAGGTATTGGGTAGCGAGCGGGAATTATTAGGAACACTTGAGGAATTAGTGGGAACTTGGGTAATATGACTAAAATGCCCCTTTATGGGCATAAAGGTTTAGAGTTATTAAGGGAGGGCATTTTGGTCATTAGGCTTGTAAGAGATAATTAAATAAGGGCTTTATACTTAGTGGATTTTGTAGAGTTAAAGTTATAGGCTGAAAAGAAAAAAAAGAAAGAGAAGAGCTTAAGGGGTTTTTTCTCCAAAAGATCGGTTTGCGGCTCTCCCAACCAAATTCCTTCATTTTTCTTGGAGTCAAACTCAGTGGAGAGCTAGGGTAGGCTGAGCATCAAGAATCCTAAGCTAGGCTTGAGGATTGGCAAGGGGTTAGCAAGATCACATCAGAAATTGAGGTAAGTTCTTGGGGATTTTCTGTTTTAGGGTTTGACTGGTTTGGATTGTGTTTTTGAGCTAAATGGATGGGGTTTTTGGGGAAAACAGGTCAAGGTTGTGAAGGTGCAAGCTAAGGAGGTCTAGGGTTTGATTCAAGGTCGAAATTCCACTCACGGTATGATTTCTAAGACCCTATCTTTGTTGTTTGAGTGAATTTCGGGTTTTTGGGTTCATTGTGTTAGATTTTGAGTTTTGGGTTGCTTGAGCTTGGGATTGAGTTCATGGGATGCTTGGGATGAGTGTGTGGTGTGTATATGTGTGTTTTTGGGTTTGGAAAAGGTTTGGGCAAGTTTGGAGTTGAAATGGGAGAAGAAAATCGCAAGATGCGATTTTTGGTTTTGGTCTGGCTGCAACTAGCGCTACAGCGCTGGTCAGGGGGCGCTGTAGCGCTAGCCCCTGTTCTGATGGGGTGGTTCTGCTTGTAGCGCTACAGCGCCCTCTTTTGAGCGCTGTAGCGCTGCACTGTTCACAGAGGGGATTTTTGGGCTTTTGTGAAGGGATTTTGACCTAGGGTTCGGGGCTTGATTCCGCCACTTTGTTTTGGGGATCTAGGACTTCCCGGGGGGCTCGGGATTAGTCCCGAGGCTAGGTTTGTGACTTGAGGTTGGTGATGACTTTGACTTGTGGATTTTGCTTAGGTAAGCGCTAGGGCTCGGGTAGGATCGTGCTCAAGGAGTCGGGTGATCAAGGCTACAGAATCTAAAGGTAAGAAAACCGTAACACCCGAGAATAGGGCATGGGCCCACTGTGTGATTGCAGGGCACGGCCCTAGATTGTATTGTGTGCAAGTGTGTAAACTTAGATGAACTATTGTATGTTTGAATGGTTATTTCTGAATGCATTATATGTGTGATTATAATGGAATGAACGGCTAAGGCCGAGAGCGGCGTAGGCCGGGTACGGCAGTGGGGCCGGAAGTAACGCTCATCACATGGGATGCTATAGCTAGGGTGGGACCCAAGGGATACATGAGTTATCCTACGGTGAGGACCGAGACCCCAAGCTTTGGTAAGGCCTCTGGGGCGGCATGGTCGTGCTTGTTTAATCTGATGGTTTTTCTATTTATCAGCAAATTATGCCAGCTATAATAATTGCATATGTTATGTGCTATTTGGGTTTTCTTGCTGGGCTTCGGCTCACGGGTGCTCCGTGTGGCAGGTAAAAGCAAGGAATCAATCAACCGGCCATGAGTAT
This sequence comes from Humulus lupulus, assembly GCF_963169125.1. Classification (NCBI taxonomy): domain Eukaryota; kingdom Viridiplantae; phylum Streptophyta; class Magnoliopsida; order Rosales; family Cannabaceae; genus Humulus; species Humulus lupulus. The sequence goes on along the minus strand of NC_084800.1, from coordinate 182,188,758 downwards.
GGAGAGCGTGGGGGCGGCGCGTACATGTTCGGCCTGCCCGACTGCTTTGGTTGGGGGCATTTTGTATATGGCTGTATTAAACTATTCTTTTGATAGTTGATCAAGTGTAAATCTATTTTTGAGTTGTAAATATTTTGTAAACCTTATTTTGGGATCCCAGATGTTTTATACTTAACGTTTCAATGAAACTAAACATTTTAAAGAGTACAGCCTTAAACTCTGGTTTATTCACAACTTTGGTTTTAGAAACCACTTCGAGTCAGTCAAAAGCACGATTTCTATTTTAAACTCACTTAGTAACGGCTCTAAGGTAGTAGGGCGTTACACTAACAGGGAGTCAATACCTTTAACGACTAATTATCAAGTCACTAACAGGGGGTCAATACCTTTAACAAGTGACTAATTATCAAGTCACTAACAGGAGGTCAGTACATTTAAACGAGTGACTAATCATCAAGTCACTAACAAGGGGTCAATACCTTTAAACAAGTCACTAATTACCAAGTCACTAACATGGGATTCCGCTCCCTCAGCCATGTGACAAAACAATCACCTAGACCTTTGGCCCTGGCTCTGAGTAACTAGTCTTAGACTAGACAAGCGCTTATAATTTTCATCGACCTTCAGGTCGGTCCAGCATTAATACCCCATATGAGTCATTCAATGCAGATATCGATTAGATCTAATCTTTTATCGGCTCTGCATCCTTGACGCTTATGCCGTTTCTAACTCTCAGGTCAGTAATACGCGACCAGTGTCGATCCTGAACAGTTGGTGCCACACACAAGCAAGCAATGCTACCAAACATATATCATATGTCAAATATCCGAATATAGGACATTCAGCATGCTTACTTAACAACTGCTAGCATAATTAGGACCATGCATAAACACAGAGGCTCAAGCTCTGAACAATCTCATATTCAATACTCATAGCATGCCCTAATCACATATTTCTCAAGCAACACATGCATCACATTTAATCACTTGACATGCCTCAACAATAACCATGCGTGTCACATTTAAGCATCCAACATGCATCAAGAATAACCATGCATGTCACATATACACAGGGTGCAGTTTTCTTACCTCTGATTCGAGCGAGAATGAATAAAAGAACGACCATTGAGAACGGCCAACCTTTAAGTTCCTTAACAGTCACCTAGTCATAACCAAAAATGGGACACCATCAATAAAATGAATAACAAAGGTTCCTGTACCAAGATCTATCCTCTGGGACATCAATCCCCACTAATCCGGGTAGTAGGAACAATCTCGAGGCCTAAAACCAAGTTCCCAAGGTCAAAACACTCAAACAGGCTCAAAACTACCCAAGAGCTGCGACCCTAGCATCTTGAGTCGCGGCCCTCAGCCACACCAGGAGCAAGGGTCGCGGCGCCCATCAAGGCCAAAATGCCTCCACCTGCTTCTTCGAGCTAAGGCCGCAGCCCCCCACCCAGAACCAGCCATAAACCCAATGTCCTTCATCCCAAACCTTCCAAAAACATACCTAAACACTTCTAAACCCAGAAATCAAAGTTCCCAAACTTCCCTATGATCCAAAACCATCAAATTTCGAGGCTCAAACGAACCAAAAACTCAATGATTCACAAAACCCAATTCTAAGCTTAGAAACTCTAAAAACTCAAAACTTAAGACTTAGATTACCTTTGATTGGGTTGTTTCTTGTTAATCCTTCGATCAAGAAGCTTCTAATCTTTCCTAGGATCGCTATGTCTCGATCCTCGCTTGATTCCGACTCCTAGAACTCGAGATTCCTTTGAAATTGTCTCAAACGGTAAAAGGAACTAACAGGAAGAGAAAAAGTATTTTCTAACGTACTGTTCTATCTAACAAGCTACTTCAAACTTAAGTAACCTCAAATAAAACCTAGTGCTCGGGGTCCCGAAAAAACCTCTAGGAACATTATAGTCAAAACTTCCAAAATTTCCTCCTGATCTCAATAACTCTCAATTTATCATCAAATAAACATTTCTCATTGCTCCATATCTCAATAAATGACCCCGTTATGACAAAACCGCTAATTCACAATATAAGACCGTCTCATGCCAAATAGCTCGAATATATCTCCATAATAATGAGATCTCATCCATAACTCACAATATGTACCAAAATACACAAATATGCCCTAAACGGGCCAAATTACCAAAACACCCCAATAATCAAATATGGACCCACATGCATGCATTTAACATCATATTATAATATAATTCACAAAAACATGCATATAATCATTTAATGGCTTAATTAAATAGTTATGGCCCTCCCAGCCTACTAATCCAGCCATTAAACTGCATCAGGGATTTTGGGGCATTACAAGCTGGGTGCAAATTACCGTTTTACCCCTCATCAATATATTATCCTTAACTCCCACTAAGTTCCTTATAAATAATATTTCTGTGAACTTAATCACATAAATGAGATCTCAATCATTTAACATTTTGAGCAAAGCAATTAAGGAAATCATCTTTTCACTTCTCATACAGAAGTTCTAGATTTCATATCTATGAATAATACTCCCACTCAATTACACTGCTAAATCTCCAAGATGTAAGTATTGGCTAGACCGTAGGGTAAGCTGGTAACAAACAAGTCAAAAGATTTAAATAATATAATTAGCATAATATTATCACTCAGAATTAAGATCAACTTAACCTATAGCCAACTTTGTAACATAGATTAGATTCAATAACAACAATACTTATTTATCAATCAATAATCAATATCAATCATAGTCCGATGTAACCAAATACATATGATTTATCTACTTGGTCAATGTCTAACATCACACCCCGAATGTGTAAATAGATCATATCATAGATTGCCTAATCAGTGAAAATCCAATGCACTGATCTAATCCTAGGACTCGTTCTTTTGAACATATTATTTAAAATATAATTCACTGTGACCTAGTCACTATAATTGTAACTGTCCATATGTTCGGGATTTTATAAATGTTCGTATTATTTCATTAATCATGTAATAAAACAAGCAAGCAACACAATTGTCAAACTAAATGATTTCTACTACTTTTATTGACAATATGAAATCGTGTTACATGTCCGCATGGTTTTATAGAGAGGTCTATCCATTTAATATTTTTGTTAATCAATATGTGTATGTAGAAGATACTCTACTTTGTGAGAAGGGTTACCATCGATGTAGTGTAAAAGCGTCTACATTGGGTACTTTATGCAACTTGCGAAAAAGGCTAAATATTGCCACCAAATGGCAATGTCACATGCTTTCACATGCACACACAAATGCTTAAGACTAATTTTAGTGGTAAAACAAAAATATTAAAACTCATACACACCATTTGATTTACTTTAAATATTTCATGAGATAAGACTAACTATTTTTCTTGAGACAAATAAAAGCATGACATGTTAAATAAATTTACTAAACATTATAGTAAAAGTTTGTTAAAATGTACTAATGTTTGGTTCTTTCTCAATGGACAAGTCATGAAAGATTTTGGTCACAAAATGATATTTTGCATTTTTATATTTATATATATTCCTTTGTGTTATTATACAAAAAAATAAAAGTAAAAACAAAAAATAATTAACTGTTTGTGGGAATAGTGGAAATATTGACAATTTCTTTTGTGCATTAAATATCATATTCTTAGACAAGAAAAAGTTTGCATTTTTTATTTTCCTAATTTTGTGTTGTTTTGGTTGTTACCCATTCTTTTTTTCTTCCACTACGTTTTCTCTTCTTCTTCTTATTTCTTTGTTTCGTTTTTCATCTAACATGTGTGCAGGCAACCATGGTGATGAACTGTGGTGGAAGTGTGTTTGGCCCCTGGCAATGTTCCTTTGGCCCTTTTAATCGAAAAAAAGGGGGATAAGAGTTATTTAGGGGGAGTAGAAAAATTTGCATGTTCTTGTGCTAATTGATAGAGTTTGGAACATGTTTTTTTTATTATGTATCCTATTTTTTTTTATATATATTGTGCATGGGGAGTTTTGAGTAAACTCTATGCTTCAACTAATGTGTGTTTTGCACATACTTTTGAGTGAGGATATTTTTGTCTAAAAAGATGCCAAAGGGAGAGAATATAAATTCCTAAATTGACTATCTTAAATGGACAATATATTTTATAACTCACAAATATTTTTTGACAAGTTTAAGCAGTTGTCCCGACAGATTTATGATCTGTCACGACAACTTGATTTTTCTAGATTTGTTTTCTTAAGTTTTAATTCTCTAGAAATCATCATATCTGTTTATGACAATTTTCTACTTTATATTTCGTTCATATATGTTGATATTCACTGAGAAAATATTATTTTATTTATAAGAAGATTTTTCTTTAAATAAAATTAGACTTTGAGACTTTTTGTCAATTGATTAAATAATATTTAGTAATATTTTTATCGACAAAATTCGTGGTAATGGGTGAAAAGAAAGATTCAAAAAAATGTAGTTTCTTTTTTGGGAAAATGAAACTTTGTGTAATATAGAAAATATTTTCAACTTTCTTCATTTTAATAATATTTTATTGTATTCTAATCATTTACTGCAGATCATAAGCTAAACTATGAAATGATTCAAATTTCAATTAATCAAAAAATTCTTTGGAATGAATCTGGATTGTTAGTTTGTCCATATACATTATTCATTGAGTCAATTTTTCAATCTGTTATAACAGACTGACAGAATTTTCTAAATAAAAAATTTGTGCAATTCTTTCTTTGATGTTTGCAGATTTCGTGGAATGCTTTGAAAGACTATTTCAACTATAAATAGAGGACCAAGCAACCACAAATCTTAGCTCTTTCATTTCTCATTTTTTTAATATCATTTGTATTTGAGAGTTGATACATTAATCTAGTATTTAGGAGTTGTGTAGCTTCCTTTTGTATTTATCTATTTCGTGTAAAAGCAGGTTTCATCTATTGATAATGAGTTCAACCATCTTCGGGAGAAGATCTTATTAAGACTTTCTTCGGGATGAAGAAATCATTATCAACCTTTAAAAGGAGTTCAAGAGCGTTGGTGTCTTATCAAAAAACCGGATTTGTTGAAGGTTGTACAAAAGCTTGCGGCATAAGTATAGAGGGAATCTATTTATGTATATGTCAATTGTGATTTTGTACTTTGTGATACCTTACTATTCAGTTTCATCTCTCGATGTGGCTTGTGGACTAGGTTTTTCAAACCACATAAAATATCTCTAGTGTTGATTTTTTTATATACTCATTTTTTATTTATGTAATAATCTATTTTGATTCTGTCAAAACAACTTAATCACTCTTTCACAATCTATTAAGTTGTATAATTTAATCACTTGTAAATATTAAAATACATAATTTCATTTTTTTTTTATTTCACTCATTAAGGAGAAATATTCAATAACCATGAAACATTTAAATTCCCCACACTCAAGCTGTTATATTTCCTAGTAATCCATATAAAAGAAGGTCGTTTCGATTTCCCACAGCAAATATAGGAAAACTAGCTTATTTTGTTATTGACCATATTTAATGAAGATGGCGAAATATGTAACAGCAAATATAGGAAAACTAGCTTATTTTGTTATTAATCATATTTAATGAAGATGGCGAAATATGTAATAATCGTCCGTTCATATTTTGAAACAAGCTTATTTGGTCATTGTCAACTCTCATTTACTTTAAATATTTCATGAGATAAAACTAACTATTTTTTTTTAAGACAAATAAAAGCATGATATGTTAAAATGTACTAATGTTTGGTTCTTTCTCAATGGACAAATCATGAAAGATTTTGGTCACAAAATGATATTTTGGTATTTTTATATTTATATATATACCTTTGTGTTATTATACAAAAAATAAAAGTAAAAACAAAAAATGATTGACCGTTTGTAGGAAAAGTGGAAATATTGATAATTTCTTTTGTGCATTGAAAATTATATTCTTAGACAAGAAAAAGTTTGCATTTTTTATTTTCCTAATTTTGTGTTGTTTTGGTTGTTACCTATTCTTTTTTTCTTCCACTACGTTTTCTCTTCTTCTTCTTATTTCTTTGTTTCGTTTTTCATCTAACATGTGTGCAGGCAACTATGGTGATGAACTGTGGTGGAAGTGTGTTTGGCCCCTGGCAATGTTCCTTTGGCCCTTTTAATCGAAAAAAAGGGGGATAAGAGTTATTTAGGGGGAGTAGAAAAATTTGCATGTTCTTGTGCTAATTGATAGAGTTTGGAACATGTTTTTTTTTTATTATGTATCCTGTTTTTTTTTTTTATATCTTGTGCATAGGGAGTTTTGAGTAAACTCTATGCTTCAACTAATGTGTGTTTTACACATACTTTTGAGTGAGGATATTTTTGTCTAAAAAGATGCCAAAGGGAGAGAATGTAAATTCCTAAATTGGCTATCTTAAATAGACAATATATTTTATAACTCACAAATATTTTTTAACAAGTTTAAGCAGTTGTCCCGACAGATTTATGATCTGTCACGACAACTTGATTTTTCTAGATTTGTTTTCTTAAGTCTTAATTCTCTAGAAATCATCATATCTGTTTATGATAATTTTCTACTTGATATTTCGTTCATATATGTTGATATTCACTGAGAAAATATTATTTTATTTATAAGAAGATTTTTCTTTAAATAAAATTAGACTTTGAGACTTTTTGTCAATTGATTAATGGGTGAAAAGAAAGATTAAAAAAATGTAGTTTCTTTTTTGACGAAATGAAACTTTGTGTAATATAAAAAAAAATTTCAACTTTCTTCATTTTAATAATATTTTATTGTATTCTAATCATTTATTGCAGATCATGAGCTAAACTATGAAATGATTCGAATTTCAATTAATCAAAAAATTCTTTGGAATGAATCTGGATTGTTAGTTTGTCCATATACATTATTCATTGAGTCAATTTTTCAATCTGTTATAACAGAATCTAACAAACCGACAGAATTCTCTAAATTAAAAATTTGTGCAAATCTTTCTTTGATGTTTGCAGATTTCGTGGAATGCTTTGAAATACTATTTCAACTATAAATAGAGGACCAAGTAACCACAAATCTAAGCTCTTTCATTTCTCATTTTTTAATATCATTTGTATTTTTGAGAGAGTTCTTTTTGTGAGATTGAGAGTTGATACATTAATCTAATGTTTAGGAGTTGTGTAGCTTCCTTTTGTATTTATCTATTTCGTGTGGAAGCATGTTTCATCTATTGATAATGAGTTCAACCATCTTTGGGAGAAGATCTTATTAAGACTTTCTTCGGGAAGAAGAAATCACTATCAACCTTTGAAGGGAGTTCAAGAGCGTTGGTGTCTCATCAAGAAACTGGATTTGTTGAAAGTTGTACAAAAGCTTGCGGCATAAGTATAGAGGGAATCTATCTATGTATATGTAAATTGTGATTTTGTACTTTGTGATACCTTACTATTAAGTTTCATCTCTCGACGTGGCTTGTGGGCTAGGTTTTTCAAACTACGTAAAATATCTCTAGTGTTGATTTTTTTTATATACTTATTTTTTATTCATGTAATAATCTATTTTGATTCTGTCAAAAACTTAATCACTCTTTCACAATCTATTAAGTTGTATAATTTAATCACTTGTATATATTAAAATACATAATTTCATTTTTTTTTTTTTATTTCAAGGAGAAATATTCAATAACCATGAAACATTTAAATTCCCCACACTCAAGCTGTTATATTTCCTAGTAATCCATATAAAAGAAGGTCGTTTCGATTTCCCACAGCAAATATAGGAAAACTAGCTTATTTTGTTATTGACCATATTTAATGAAGATGGCGAAATATGTAATAATCGTCCGTTCATATTTCGAAACAAGCTTATTTGGTCATTGTACACTCTCATTTATTGATAAACCCCTGCCTTCTCAGTTCTCTCCCAATTCTTGGAATATATAAATATATACATTAGTACCGAAATAAAAGGAACAAATATATCTGTTAACAAAGCAAACATTGTCGATAATAGCTAGAGAGGTTTTCTTGTTCGACTGGCTCATGGAAGGTAACTATATATATATATAAATATTTATATAAATATATTATTTATAATTGTATTAAAGCTTTTGAAAATTTGATTTGCTTTTTATCTCCTGTATTGTAAAACTATTAGTGGCAATGAAGACATTATCATGTATACATATATTTGTTGACTGACTTTATTATATATATATATATTTATATATATATAGCTCAAGCAAAAAATACATCTAATAATGGGAATAATGCTCCACCTACAGATTATGTTCGGTTTAGATGTACCATCAACAACTTTTCGTCGATTAGCGAGATGCTCTATTCAAATATTTTCTATGTTGGAGGATACAAATGGTGTCGAAATCTCTTCTTAATTATCTCTCAATACAATTTGTTTCAAGCACGTATATAATTGATAAATATATATTATATTATATTATTTTATTTATATTCATATATAGTTAATATTAAATTATACAGGAGAATACTAATTAGCCCCAAAGATACGAACAAGTATTTGTCCATGTATCTGAACGTTGCTGATTCGGAAACCTTGCCTCCTGGGTGGACTAAAAATGTCCAGTTTTATAGCTTATCGATTATCAATGAAAATCCTCAATTAACAGTTAAATGTGGTAATTACTTTACTACCCATTCCTATGCTACTTATTATTTCTATTATCTTTAACATTCTTTATTTACCACAGTTTTTTTTTTTTATAATATAAAAACTTGAATATATAGTCTCATTTTTCAGTATTTACACAAAATACAAATAATTGATACGACATTACATGTACTCTGCCTATAATTTGCAGAAAAATATAATTGTGTGTTTGATGCTGAGAGAGAGAGCAGGGGTTTCGATATCATTCGTCTCAGGAAATTAAATGATCCTAGCAAAGGTTTTCTTGTGGGAGACGTTTGCACAGTTGAAGCAGAGGTTTCCTTTTTAAACTAAGAACCTATATTGTTATTTATATTTTAACTGAAATTGAAAACCTTTCTTCTTGAATTAACATTTTAATTTGTTGTCAAGAAGTTAAGCAATATTATAATATTGTGCTTTTGGAACACCTTGCATTGCAGGTGAGGTTGAATATTGAAGAGCAAGACAAAAAAGAAAATGAAAAAGCTGATCAGGTGAATATGCATTCATTCATGCATGGTGCTTATTATTAATAAGTTTCTTTATAATTATATAATATAACTATAGAATATTTTTGTTTTGCTGCCTTTTATCAGAAGCCAAATTTGGGAGAAACAGAAACAACTACTTCTGAATTTGACACTTTGTTTGTTGACATCCAAAATATATTGGAAGGAGAGAGTTTTAAGGCAGACAAGTTTGTAATTAGCAGCTTTGGCCCTCCTGCATGGACAGTTGAGGAGATTGCCTATGCGAAAAATATCTATAAACAATGCCTAGACATTGATCTTGACAATGTTATTCAATTGGGAAGAGATTTCGAGCTCAAGAAATCACTTTCAGTCTTGCTAAGTAGCAATGCCTTCCCCGAGAACATGGTAGATGAGATGACCAAGTTTGTGGCTAACTTTGTTCAAAGATGTGAGAAATATGAAGTTGCAAAACAAGACCTATGAGAGGTCCAAGAGAAGGAGAAATCAATAGATGATAAGAAAACAGCTATGAAGCAAATATCTTCCAAGTTCTTGCCAATAAGGAAACAAGCAGAGGGTGTTGATCATGAAATAGTTGAGCTAGAAAGGCAGTTGTTCGAAAGGAAAGCCAAGAAGAGGCGTCTTAGTAAGATGCTTCAAGTTTTGGCTGATCAAGCTACTACTTCAAAACAGTCACTTGCTAGTGATGAAGAGGACCATGTGAAGTTTTGTGTGCTTCAGAAAGAACAGGCAGGGAAGGAGATTGGTGACATGAAAAGGTCGTGGGAGTCTTTGAAGCTTGCTTATTCTGTTATGCTTTTGTAAATTTAATTTTCAAACAAGATTATTAGCTCTTTTGAAGTTACAGTTTTTCTTCCTTAATTAGACTCTATCTGCACACCTTTGAAGATCGATTGAGCTGCATGTCGTTGTGCCTAAGGTTCCCCAAGTGGGCAAACACTTGCTTTTTGGATTTTATGGTTTTGTTTCTCATCATGACTTGTGCATATATATAGTGAGTGCACTACTTTGTTTTCATTCAATCTTATCTTCTATATGTATTCTCGTTCGTTATATGTTTCACCATTTGTTTTTTGTCCCAGCAGTATTCTTCCTAATTATTATTATTATTATTATTATTATTATGTCGTTGAATATGTTGAAGGGAGCGATCTAGGAAGGTTTCATATTTGTCTTATTAAACAAGTTTTCGTAATTTTTTCTCAAGATTTTTAGTGACTCACACTTTGGGGTCTCATAATTTGAATCTATTGAACTGGTAATGAAAATAATTTTAGCTTATTATTATTAATATACTGCGCATTTTGTCTTAAATTATAAAAAAAAAAAAGAGTCAGCCAATATTGCTTTAGAATGCTAATTAAGCTAGTGTTAGATGGAATAGGAAACTGATTGAAATAGGAACTTCATTTGGGAAACATTAATGGTGTGTTTACTTGCACGTTAGTTGCACGGAATCAGAATGATGTACAATCGGAATCATTAGTAATCAGATTGACATTCAGATTACTGAATCAGAATTAGAATAAGTTGTTTACTTAATTTGTATGAATCATAATTGATGTGTTTGCTTTATTTTGGAATCGAAATAAATTATTCCTAAGTTATAAAAATGTCTTTGATTAAAGTATAACTTTTATAAGCTAAATTTTTTTATATAAATATATTTTTAACTTATGATATTCATTTATTTTTCTATTAATTTTTAAGTATAAAATATAATAAAAATATATTATAAATAAAATAAATTAGTCATTTTAAATAAAACATGAATAAAAATTGACAAATATTTAATTAATGTATTTGTATTACTTTTTATTGAATTTTAAATATTTAAATTATTAATTTAATAGATTATATATGCTCTTAATTTATAAAAAAATGATATACTATCTTAAAATATATATTATAAATATTTTTAAAATAATATATATTATTTTTTAAAATTTTATTCAATTGTAATTTTTTTATTTAAAGAAATAATATTTTATAATTTGAGAATGAATGGGAATGACAATCCCTCCAATCTCATGGGATTGCCAACTCATTCCTCAATCCCAAATTGGTGTGGGTCCTACATATTTCATTATCATTCCTAACAAAAATTAAGGAAGTAAACAAAGGTAATAAAACTCACTCATTATTTGCATTCCCCATTCTCATTCCTTAATCTCATGAGTAAACACACCATAAAAGTCTACCATGTCTTCCACAAGGGGAGATGTTTAAGGATGTCAAAAATTGAGACCTTTCAACGTCTCCCAGAAGACATGGGAGACATCGTAGGTGTTTTCATATTTTTTTATCCGAATTTTATCAATAATATATATATTAATATTTACTAATATGTATTTATGAATTTTTAAAATAAATAATTAATCAATTAATTTAATATTCAATTTTTTTTGGTGAATCAATCCTAACTGAATCAAAATCCCAACAAATAGATTGAATTTTTGTAACGCCCTAGATAGCTAAGATTGTTACACTGTGTGTTTATAAAAGTGCTAGACTTGCTAATCAAATTATTTAATTGAAAACGTGTTACTGAAACTATAGTGGAACTAGGGTTAAAAGATTTTGGTCTCAAAAGCCGCATTTCTTATAAATAACATTTTATGTTTACACGGGATCCCAAAAATAATAAGATTAGAACCATTGACAAAGATTCAAGATTTAAATACAATAATTAGCCATTCTAAGGCAAAACAAACTGTTAGGTATTCCTTGTCCTGATCCACTCCTCGGCCATGGCGGCCGAACAGCTGGCTATGTACATTCAGCCCCGCAGCTCTCCGTCTCAAGGTTGGTCCAACTTTCCTTTGCCTTTACCTGCACCATGTAGCACCCGTGAGCTAAGGCCCAGCAAGAAAACACAATAACAGAGCATAATCAATCAACAGACAGTCAAATATCTCATATCACATAAGCATGTACTTAGTCAGTTTAAGCATTCATGACAATCAAGTATTCATCATACTAGGTGTACGCCCTGATTTTTCCACGGGCTGATTAGCGAGCTGAGCTGCGGCCTAATCATGATTACCTCGTGGATATCCCCAAAACTGGAGCTGACGTCGTAAGATCATACCTCCATAGATCGAGGTATCCCAAGGGTTCGCCAAGATTGCCTAAGACTTGAGTCCGGACTCTGAGGGCCGAAGGTCGAGTTAGGTATCCAGCTCGTGGTACGAGCTGGATTTGGAGGCTATGACTCTTTGTAAAGTCAACAGACGCAAGGTAAACGTGCACATATCAGACATCACGTGTCTGATATGCCCCTGACTTCTTGGACACGCAGCAGGAACGTGCGTATTCAGACACCCACGACTGGGTTGGGCCGTGCGGCCCATTATCTCCTTACCTATTGATTTGACCACACTTATGTGTCAGGTTTAGGAATTAATCATGAATGTCACAGAGTTGATACGATAGGTAAGAAGGTCACGGGATGACCTTCTTACCAACTCCCAGGTGCCTTCTCCTATAAATATGGAGACCCTGTGAGTTTATAAGGGTTGGATTATCTCTTGTAAGAAATACCCTGTAATCAAATATCCAGTATATAGCAATAATACTGACTAGTGGAGTAGAAGGATTTTAACCTTCGAACCAGTTAAAAAACGTGTCTTGAGTCACCATTTCATTTTTCCAAGATCATATATCTGTTACGGTTCAACATTAGCACTAATCCCTTTCTCTTCTTTTCTTAATTACCTGTTGGCGAAGAACCGCGTCAACAGTTTGGTGCTTTCATTGAGAGCAATTTTGGTTAGTGCTGTCGCAAACATCCAACTATGGTGACTACTCGATCCAGGCACGGTAACGAGACAGAGCAGCATGATGGGCAGGAGGCTCATCATACTGCCACCCCTGGTGAACAAGTTCCTGAGACCCAGCAGCGGCCAGGAAAGCAGCCGGTGGGCCAAGATGACACCGAAATTTCGGCCCCCCGGCCACCTAATCCAAACCTGTGTTATTACACGGCGGTGGAGATGGAGAATGCTCAGCTAAGGAGCCAGCTAGCAATAGCTAGCCAGCAAATCAAGGATGTGCTGGCCCGACTACCCCCTCTCACAACCGACGCTAACGTCGGAGAGAGGCAAGGCGAGGCTCCTAAGTCTCGCCGGGGTAACCGGTCCAGGCATAGCCGCTCGGACAGACTTCCGACATCCAACTCCACTCCCTCATCACACCATCGAGAGGCAAGCTTCGAAGAAGTGCCTGGGCCCAGGCAACAGCAATACAGTCGTTCGGTCAGGACGTCGACACCTAGCTCCCAACCATCCTCGAGAGCGCCTAGGGGAGCTCGAGGTAATTCACGAAGGAGATCCGGGGAGGGCTCGCAGCATCAGCCCATCCCCAACAACCGTCCTGCACCTCGTCCAGATCGCCAGGCGCGGGACCAGCAGGTTGGCAGGGCCGAAAGGCCCCCACCAAATTTGATCCGTCCTGACGAAACTAGGATCGCCTCTCCAGTCAGGCATCCTCCATCTCCCATCAGATATCTGTCTCCTCCTTGGCCCGTCCGAGATATCCCAGCCTATGGGAGTAGTCGGAGAAACCCGCCATCAGTTGGACCTTCCCAGCGTAGCAGGGCACCAAGGGAAAGCCCAAATCCTCACCACCAAAGGCGGACTCCAAGCCTATCTAACAGGAGCCAATGGACCGGCAGTCACCGGAGTGATCTCTCTGGGGGAGACCTGCGTCAGCGTTTGAGTTCGGCACAAAGTCATCAAACCACCCAGGGGGGCGACCTTCGAGATCGCCTTAACTCTCATAGGGGGGAACCTGCAAGAGGAGATGGCCACGCTCGCTCAGAGGGGGCCCTGTCCGAATTACGTAACGGGGGGAATGTCCCAAATAACCTATCTCAAGATAGGAGGGGCAATAACCCACCAAATGTGTACAATGGGCTCGGAGCTGTTGAACAGCCCCGGAATAACCACGGACATCAGGACCAAACCCTCGAGCGCCTGAATCAGATGGAGGAGCTGATGAGGAAACTCCTGTCAGAAAAAGAAAAAGAAAAAGATGAATATGATTCAGGGGACGAGATGGAACTCTTCGCCCCCAGCATAGCAGCAATGGCGTACCCATCTGGTTTCCGTATGCCGCACTTGTCAAAGTTCAATGGGGACGGAGACCCATCGGACCATCTAGGGATGTTCAACACCCTAATGATGGCCCACAACATTGGCCCCGAGCTGAGATGTTTAATCTTCCCTTCCACACTGACTGGACCTGCCAGGCAGTGGTTCAAGCAAAGTAAAAGACAGTCAATCAGCTCCTGGAAGACTTTCTCGGCAGATTTCAAAAGGGCATTCCGAGCCTCCCAGGCCGCCCGTGTTCAGGCCGACTCCCTGGCTAACGTGAGGCAGCAGCCCGGTGAGACTCTGAAGACCTACCTGAGCAGATTTACGAACGTCGCTGCTCGAGCCAGAGACACGGATGATAGTTCCAAGCTCATGGCCATGAGAACTGGAATCCTCGTCGGAGGAGATCTCTGGAAGGATATACAAAGGAAGGGAGTCAGCTCGGTTAGCGAATTCCTTAACAGGGCCCAAGAATGGATAAACTTGGAGGAAGCCGAAGCCTCAGCTGCGGGAACCAGCCAGGTCCCCGAACAGACCGCTGGAGTGGGGACGGAGGTCGTGGTAGCGACCCAAAATGTCTTGCAGAAAAACCAGCCCGGTGGAGGCAAGAGAAAGGGGAATGGCGAAAACGGTCAGCACGGCCAAAAGAAGAATAAGTCCGTAGACAAATTCAAGCCCGTCTTCGCGACTTATACAGAGCTCACCCAGTCTAGGGAGAACATCTTCCTAGCCAACTCTACTCGAGTCCCCTGGAAGAGGCCGGAACCATTAAAGCACCATAAGGGGAAGAGAGACACCTCCAAGTTTTGTCGTTTTCATAACGATGTTGGCCACAATACCGAAGATTATAGGCATTTAAAAGATGAGATCGAGACTCTCATCCGAGCCGGTCCCTTGGCTCAATACGCGCGGAACAGGGTTCCAGCAAGTCGACCTGCTTCAGAAGTCCCGGCCAATCAGCCCGGGCCTCGGGTAGATCAGGACGTCCCTCCTCCCATGGTTGGAGGAGAGATATCCACCATCTCTAGAGGTCCGCACATGGCCGGCACAAGCAGGGGTGCCCAGAAGAGATACGTGAACGAACTAAAGGCTGATAACGGAGTAGAGTTCGTCCCGGAGCAGCGCCAGTCAAAACAACAGCGGTTGGAGAGACAACCGATCATTTTTACGGAGGAAGATGCAGGCCATGTCCAATTCCCTCACAATGACCCTTTGGTCGTGGCAGTTCAGCTCGCCAATCGGAGAGTGAGGAGGGTGCTGATCGACAACGGGAGCTCGGTTAATCTCCTGTTCTGAACCACGTTAGAAAAGATGGGTTTAACCGTCGCTGAGTTGAAGGCGACCTCCATGATGTTGTATGGTTTTTCGGGAGAGGGATCAGCAGCAATAGGGACGATCGAGCTGGTGATCACCCTAGGAGAAGGATCTGGACAGTCTCCAAGCTCCTCGAATTCGTGGTCATCGACTGCTCCACTGCATACAATGCGATCTTGGGGCGACCTACACTCATGACGTTTGAGGCCGTCACTTCCATTCGCCACCTCGCGATGAAATTCCCTACTTTCACAGGAATATGCACTGTTCATGGCGATCAGTTCACTGCCAGGGAATGCTAAAGCATTTCTATGAAGGGAAAATCTAAACCCGGGCAACTGGCAATGGCCATTCAAGGTGGTGGAGAGGAATCTCAGGAACCCTTAGCTAATCCTGAGATTGAAAAACCTCAAAGCGCCGAAGGGGAAAATGTCATCTTAAGTGAGGATATTGACCCCCGAATAGGCGAGGAAAGATCCGAGCTCCAGAAGATTGAGGAGCTCGAGGAAGTGAACATTGATCTGTAGAGCCCATCACGGATGGTCAAGCTCGGGAAAAACCTCTGTAGCAAGAGGAAGGCGGAGCTGACTAAATTTTTGCGAGATAACCTGGACGTGTTTGCCTGGTCCCATGAGGACATGGTGGGAATCAGCCCGAGTGTCATCATGCATACACTTCATCTGGATAAAAGCGTTCCCGCCAAGTCCCAGAAGCAAAGACGCCTAGGAACAGCTCGGGCTGAAGCCTTGAAGGAAGAGGTGGCCCGGCTCAAGAAATGTGGCTTTATCCGTGAGGCCAAATTTCCAATATGGGTCGCCAACCCCGTGCTGGTCCCGAAGCCCAACGAAAAATGGCGGACCTGCATAGACTTCTCCGACCTGAATAAAGCCTGCCCCAAGGATTGTTTTCCACTGCCAAGGATTGACCAGCTGGTAGATGCCACGGCGGGGCACAAGCTCATGTCCTTTATGGACGCATACTCAGGCTACAATCAGATCGCCATGAATCCAGCAGACCAGGAACACACCAGCTTCATGACCCCGACTAACGTCTATTGTTACAAGGTCATGTCGTTCGGGCTGAAGAACGCCGGAGCTACCTACCAAAGGTTAGTAAACAGAATGTTCGCAAGCCAGATCGGGAAAAACATGGAAGTTTACGTTGATGACATGCTAGTCAAGTCAAAGACTGCCGATAACCATGTTTCCGACCTGAAAAAATGTTTTAGGATACTACGGGAGTATGGCATGAGACTTAATCCGCAGAAGTGCACTTTTGGAGTCGAGTCTGGGAAGTTCCTGGGCTTCATAGTCAATACCCGAGGAATCGAGGCAAACCCCGACAAGATCAGGTCACTGCTCAAGCTTCCCTCGCCCAGGTCGCGAAAAGATGTCAAAGGCCTGACAAGAAGAGTGGCAGCCCTCAATCGGTTTATTTCCAAGTCCACCGATAAGTGTTTGCCATTCTACAACCTGCTCCGAAGAAACAAGAAGTTCGAATGGACAGAAGAGTGCGAAAGCGCATTCCTCGACCTGAAGACACATCTGGCCGAGCCACCCGTATTATCCCAACCCAAAGCAGAAGAGCCTCTTTTTCTCTACCTGGCTGTCACCGGGGATGCAGCTAGTGTCGTGTTGGTACGAGAAGAAGACCGAGTTCAGAGACCAGTCTACTACATCAGCAAGAGACTTCTCGGGGCTGAATCCCGGTACCCGTTGATGGAGAAATTGGCGTTCTGCCTTATCACGGCCTCGCGAAAGCTCAGGCCGTACTTCCAATCCCACTCGATACACGTCATGACCGATCAACCTTTAAGGCAGGTTTTGCAAAAACCTGAAGCATCGGGACGTTTGTTAAAATGGGCAATTGAACTCAGTCAGTTCGAGATTTTATACACTCCGCGGACTGCTATAAAAAGTCAGGCCCTAGCCGATTTTATGGCAGAATGCACGGGATTCCAGGAGGATCCTACAGAAGACTCACACCAAATCACCCCGCCCCAGGCGTCGTGGAGGATCTTTGTTGATGGTTCGTCCAACGAGAACGGCTCCGGAGCTGGAATCATTTTGATATCCCTCGAGGGACATAGATTCCACTCGGCGCTGAGGTTCGGATTTAAAGCCTCCAGCAACGAGGCCGAATACGAAGCTTTGCTGGCCGGAATGAGGATAGCCCAAGAGTTGAAGGCGAGCTCCGTCCAGTGCTTCAGTGACTCCCAGCTTGTGGTAAACCAGGCTCTGGGCGAATATTAGGCGCGGGGACCCAAGATGGCCGCCTATCTGGCAAAGGTAAAGGTTGAGCTGTCCGCGTTTGAGCGAGGCTCGATCGAACAGATACCTCGGGAGCAAAACGCTAACGCAGACGCTCTTTCCAAGCTTGCCACCTCTGGGGAAACGGAGACCTTGGGGTTAGTGCAATAGAGTTCTTGGAGAAACAAAGCATAGTAGATGTCAGGACGGAGGTCGAGATGATCGATGCCAGGCCGACCTGGATGACCCCCATCCTTGAGTATCTCGTCGAAGGAAAGCTGCCTGAAGGGCGTAATGATGCACGGCGAGTACTCTATCAAGCTCCCAGGTATACGATAGTAGATGGGGTGTTATACCAGCGTGAGCACTCCCTCCCTCTCCTACGATGTGTTCTTCCGAGTGAAACAAAGGCCATCCTGCAGGAGGTGCACGAGGGTTTTTGCGGAGACCACACTGGGGGGGCAGAGCTTGGCCTTAAAGGTCCTGAGGCAGGGGTATTACTGGCCAACTCTGAACAAAGACTCAATCTCACACGTGAAGAAGTGCGACAAGTGCCAGCGATTCGCCGCAGTTGCCCAAGCTCCTCCAGTTGAGCTAAAGATGATCTCGTCCCCATGGCCGTTTGCCGTTTGAGGGATAGACTTGGTTGGCGCCCTCCCCACTGGAAAGGGCGGAGTTCGTTATGCCGTGGTAGCCATCGACTACTTTACGAAGTGGGCGGAGGCAGAACCTTTGGCAACGATAACGTCCAAAAAAATGCTTGACTTCGTGGTTAAAAGCATTATCTATCGATTCGGCCTGCGCAAGAAGATTGTCTCCGACAATGGTACTCAATTCGACAGCGACCTGTTCACCGAGTTTTGTGAAAGGTACGGAATTGTGAAAAGTTTCTCCTCCGTGGCCTATCCTCAGGCGAATGGCCAGGTCGAAGCTGTCAACAAGACTTTAAAGGCGAGCCTCAAGAAGAGATTAGATGAAGCAAAGGGGGTCTGGCCAGAACAGCTCCCCCAGGTCCTATGGGCATACCGGACCTCGCATCGGACTCCTACGGGTCATACTCCTTTTTCCCTAACCTTTGGAAGTGAGGCAGTCCTCCCCGTGGAGGTTAAAGTGCTTTCGCATAGGGTCCAATCTTACGACCAGGACTACAACCATGAGCTACTGTGCAATTCCCTTGACCTAGTTGATGAAAGGCGAGAAGATTCGCAACTCCAGCTCGCCCATTATCAGTAGAAAATCACTCGCTACTTCAACACCAAAGTCAAAAAGCGCGCCTTTAGCATTGGCGATTTGGTCCTAAGGAGAGTTTTCCTGGCCGGGAAAGATCGAAAAGATGGAGTCTTGGGACCAAACTGGGAAGGACCGTACCAGGTCATCAAAATCATTAAGGAGGGAACTTATAAGTTAGCTCGGCTTGATGGAGGGGCGGTCCCGCGGACTTGGAACGCCATCCACTTAAAGAAATATTATCAATGATTCACTTGTAATGCCTGGAAGGCCATTTTTTATGTATTAATGAGAATCAGCTTTTGTACATGTTTGCAAGTGTAATCTAAAGTAACCACGAAAGACCCTTTCCCAGTTACTTGGGGGGCATATGGTACCTGGATATAACCAGGTCTCCTTAATGACTTAGAAGTTGATTCATATCGATTGACCGTTGTTTTTCTTAAAAAATGCGAGATATTGATAAGGATTAAACGCTAACTAAGTCCTATCCTGGTCATAACCGGGTCATAAAACTTAGAAGTTGATTTAAATCTATTGATCGTTATTCTTCCTAAAGAGCTCGAGATATGGATAAAAGTTAACGCGAACTAAGTTTTCAAAATAAGTTCCTGGTCATAACCGGGTCATAAAACTTAGAAGTTGATTTAAATCTATTGATCGTTGTTCTTCCTAAAGAGCTCGAGATATGGATAAAAGTTAACGTGAACTAAGTTTTCAAATTAAGTTCCTGGTCATAACCGGGTCATAAAACTTAGAAGTTGATTTAAATATATTGATTGTTGTTCTTCCTAAAGAGCTCGAGATATGGATCAAAGTTAACGCGGACTAAGTTTTCAAATTAAGTTCCTAGTCATAACCGGGTCATAAAACTTAGAAGTTGATTTAAATCTATTGATCGTTGTTCTTCCTAAAGAGCTCGAGATATGGATAAAAGTTAAAGCGAACTAAGTTTTCAAATTAAGTTCCTGGTCATAACCAGGTCATAAAACTTAGAAGTTGATTTAAATCTATTGATCGTTGTTCTTCCTAGAGGACTCGATATATGGATAAAGATTAACGCGAACTAAGTTTTTCAAAAAATTGTAACCAAAATGCGTAAGGGCAAGAAAGAGGATCAATTAAAAACGTTAAATCAAATTGTCTCGAGGTGGAAGCACCTCATGCAAAGGTTACACAAAAAATATTAAAAAATAGTGAAGGGCACAAGAGAAGAAACGCCCTAGGCTCCGCCAGGTGGCCCCTTGGAGGTCACCGTCTCGCCTTGCTCGGCTGCGCCAGAGCCTTCCCCGGCCTCGGAGGGCGCTTCTTTATCAAGGCGAGCTTGGAACTTCACCAACAAGCGCTCCCAGAGGCTCGCTGACAGGAGGGAGAAGTCAGCATCTGGATTGTAGGCCCAATAATGGTAGAACAAGTCTTCTAGGGACTTTTCTGAAGTTGTCCACTCGGCCTCTAGGGCGTCTTGGGCGGCCTGAGCCTCAACCTTCGCGGCATCTAGGTCTGTCCGCGAGGTGGCGAGGGAGGTCTCGAGCTCTTGGACCTTCGAGCGGGTTTTTTCCAACTCGACCTGCGAGGCCGCCAAGGCATCCTTAGCCGCCTGCAGGGTAGTCTGGTGCTCGCTCCTCATGTCCTCGAGCTGAGTTTTGGTCCTGGCGATGCTCCGGTGAAGGGCAACGGCGCTCTGTGAAGGTGAAAAGACAATTGCCTTAGAAAACAGAGAGGAAAAACAGGGCAAAGTGTAGTAATAAAAACCACAAAAAGGTTAGTTTGCTTACCGTCATGGCCATGCCCAGTGAAGACTCCAGCACGCCCACCGAGCTCATTGTCTCGATGGCCCGGATCTCCTTCTCGGTGAACTTGTATATGTGGTTGACGGCGTAGTTCACCGACTCATACACCGTTCCCCGGAAGGCCTCGGGGATCTTCCCCAGGTCCTGAGGATTGACTGGGATGCGTACCTCGGAGGGTATAATCGCCGAAGTCCCGAGCTCCGTTCCTACGTCCCGGGCGGCGTGCTTGGACGTCTGGAGCCTCTTCATTTTTGGCCCAGCGGCCCCTGCTGGGGGGTTCCCCCCGAAGAACGCAACTCGCAGGCTCTCCTCGGGCTGAGACATCTCTTCTATAAAAATGAGAACATGGTTAGTACAAGAGTTGGCAATCATACAGAAACAAAAACAAAGGGGTAATAAAAAAAAAATCAAGTATGTGTATACTAAAGGGAATCCTACCCCTCGAGCTAGAAGAAGAATCTAAGTTGATTACTTCCCGAGCTGGCGCGAGTTCTGGATCCGAGGCTGACTCAGGGCTAGATTCCTCTACATATTGCCTAAGCCCCGGAGCTACGGTGCCCCTCCGGAGTGATGGCCATGACCGAAGGTTGGTCCCATACTCCTCGAATAGGATTGACCTAAAGGCTAGGGTGTTATCTACTACTATGGTACCCCTAGGCCGGCTATCTTGGTAGTCCAGCACAAGCCGGTCGACACAGTGGAGCAGGGTTGTGTTCAAGTCTGGATCACTTCGGTGACGATGGACGATGTAATGCCCCAAATTTTCTAATAAGGTTTAGGACCTTGATTAGGAGGCCGGGGGGGGCCATAATTGATTTATTATAGTATTTAATGATTATATGCATATTTACGTGAATTATATTATTATATGATGGTGAATGCATGCATATGGGAGAATTTATTATTGTGAGGGTATTTTGGTAATTTGGCCACTGTGGGCGTAATTGTATATTTTGGGTGCATGATTGTGATTAATTAATATAGCCACATTATAAGGTGGATTGGGTTTGAGCTATCGACATGAGACGATCATGAGATGTAAGTGTTTGGTCTAGTCATAACGGGTTTAAGTTCGGGGCTCGGGGTGAGTCTCGGGTTGAATTTAATGATTAGAGCATTACCGGAAATTAAAGGGTAATGGGATATGATTTATTGGTATTTGGAAATATTGAGAATAGCGGGAATTGGGAAGCGTTAATTATGATTAACGGGTTAAGCAAAAAGTACCAATTTTACCCCTAGAATGGTTTTAGAGGCTTAAGATGACACAAGGGTAATTTGGTCATTTTAGGGGTGGATATATATGATTTAAAAGGCTGCTGGCTGTAGAAAGTGGTAGATTAAAACAGAACAAAACAGAGACTTGCTTACTCCTTCCCGTACATTATCTTCTTCATTTCTCCTTTGGTGTTCTTGAGCTCTAGGAGAGGTTTCAAGCTAGGAAAACTTAAGGCTGGGTTGGTGGCTTGATTCAGCTTGTGAGGGAGGTCCAAAACCAGTTTCAAGGTGAGTTTTATATGGTTTGAGGGGTTGGTTTGAGAGGAAGGAGCACAGGGGAAAAACTGGTTCGTTTAAGGGCGTGTTGCTGGTCTGGGCTGGGCGCCGCGGCGCAGCTGTGGTGCGCCGGGGCCCTTGGCGTCTGGCAGAGGGAGAGCCCTCTCTGTTTGAGGGCGCGCCGCGGCGCAGCAGGGGAGGGCCGCGGCCCTTAAGGCCAATTTTGCCAAAATGTGGTTTTTAGCTTGGGGATTCAAACCTTAGGCCTCAAGGTTGGACCTAGTACCCGGCTGGGTAGTATTTGATGTCTCAGGGGCTGGGATTTGGTTTGGGAACCCTCAGTTATCATTCTTATTGATGATACCTTATGTTTGGTTATGACTAGGTGACCGCTAAAGGACTAAAAGTTGATCGTTCTCAAGGGTCGTTCTTTTAATCGTTCTAGCTCGACATTGAGGTAAGAAAACTGCACCCTGTGTATATGAGACATGCATGGCTATTATTGGTGTACGCCGGTTGATTATTATGTATAACATGCATGGCTATTATGATGCATGTGGGTTGATTATTGAGTATGGCATGCGTGGTTATTATTTATGCATGTCAGTTGATTATTGAGTATGACATGAGTGGTTATTATTGATGCATGTCGGTTGATTGTTATGTATGACATGCATGGCTATACTTGATGCATGTTGGTTCACTATTAAACGTGACATGCATGGCTGTTATTGGTGCATGTTGGATTGCTGGATATATTGCATATGACGCATGAGAAACATGTGATTGGGACATGCTCTATATACTGGGTATGATATCGTTCAGAGCTTGAGCCTCTGTGTTTGTGCATGGCCCTAATAGCACTAATACCTGTTTAGTAAGCATGCTAAATGCCTCGTTTTTGGATATAGAATATGTGATGTGTGATTGGTGGCATGTCTTACTAGTGAAAGACACTGACTAGTCAGGAACTGACTCTAAAGTCGAGAATCACGCATTGATTGGCTCTATGGCATTAATGCTAGACTGACCCTAGGGTCGAAGAACTTATAAGCGCTTGCCTGGTCTACGACCAGATGACTATAGCCAAGGTATATGACCCCGGTGACCGTTTGTCACATGGCTAAGGGACGTTGTCCATAGTTTCGACTCTAGAGTCGTGAGAAAGGTTATGTTGGTGACTAATCACCTTGCACCTATCCTAATCAAACTTAAGAGAGAATCACTTATCGGTTAAGCCTTGGTGACCCTATCGTCACATGGCTAGAGGGAGCGATGCTCATTATTGTAACTTTAGGCTATTGTCACTTGTCTGCTTGGACTGATAGTCCCGAATGGTTATTATGATCGTTGTTGATATTATATCATGCTCTATCGTGTTTTCTTGCTGGGATTTGGCTCACGGGTGCTACGTGGTGCAGGTAAAGGCAAGAGGAAGCTGGACCATCCTTGAGTTGGAGAGCTTAGGTGATGACGTGCACATATGCAGCTGCTCGTCCACCACGGCTGAGGTTTAAAGTGGAACTAGGGTTGAACCCTGTTTTGCCGCTTAGAACGGCCTGTTGTAAATATTTTCTGTAATAGACTCTGAAATTATATTTTCAAGATCCCACTATATATATTAAACATTCTAGTGAAACGTTACATCTTAACCAAAGTTTTTAATCCCTAAACCGCTAATCATACTTAGTTCACGATTTTGGCCAAACGACTCGGTTAGCGAGTTTAGCACTGTTTACAAGGCACACCGTAACGGTCCCTGGAGTTTGGGGCATTACAGACGAGCTGCCTAGGATTGAACCTAGCCAGCCAGGGGTCTGTTGTGGCCCTATCTAGACTCCTAAACATGTAAGGGTTACCTTGGCCAGAAGGACCCGCGGCTGCTCCGGATTGGATCCTCTCCTCGCCCGTCCTCTAGGCGACCTCCAAAGCCCGCTTCCTGTTCCTCACAAGGGGAACTTCGTCGTCCTCAACCTCCTTATCTTCATCTCCCGCGACCTCCTCCTCGATGATGGGTCTGGTGTCGCGAGCTGGGGGAAGCCCCCGGGTCCTCCTGAGGTTCAAAGTCTGATTTGGGAAAATCAGCTTGCAGGCTACCATCGTCTCGTCTGTTACGAGCACGCAGTAATCTTTCTCACTGGGGGGCAAGCCCGCCAGTGTCTCGTATTGGGCCCCGAGGGTCACAGATTTCTATGTCCTCGCGAAGATGGCTGCATGATTAGTCTAAGTCAGAAAGGGATACGGGAAGAGCTAAAACGACACTTAACTTACAAGTTAAGGAAGAAAAACACTTACGAGGACGATTGAAGTAGTGGAGCTCGCAGTTCCTGAACCCCATCGACATGAAGAATTGATCCTTGAAGTCGTTGGGGTGGCTGGGCAGATCGATGACCGCAGCCGTATTGGGAAATCGGTTTAAGTAGTAAAACCCGTCGCCTCGCCCCCGCTGATCCGGGCTGGCCTTGAGGCAGAAGAAGTACAAAATGTCCGCCGGAGTGGGGACCTCCCACTCGTGCTTCAAAAATAAATATCTCAACCCCGCCAACAACCGATAAGAGTTGGGGGGGAGCTGGAATGGGGCCAACTTCACATAATTTAGGAAGTCAGCAAAATATTGGTCCAGCGGGAGGAATGCCCCCGCCTTGAAGTGCTCGCCGCTCCAGGCCGCGATTGCCTCGTCAAGCGGCGCGCAACTTCGCTTGCCTTCCGCAGGAGGTCGAGCAATCACTGACGTCCTCCCCAGTGCGATGTTGTGGGGGAGGAATATCTTATTGATCTTCGTCTGGTCGGTGATCTTTGATACGATCTCCTCCGCCTCGAAGAACGCATCAGGAGCCACCTCGAGCTCCTGCTCCACTGCCGGCCCAAAGTTGGGGATCGGGGAGTCCGGCATCACCGTCTTTCCTTTGTCTTGCTGGGAGGCCGAGCTGCTGACGGTCTACTTGGAGGCATTCCTCTTCGGTGCCATCTGGTCGCCTAGCGAACAAAAGAAAATATTTCAGAAAAGGCGACCCAAGAATGAGGAAAAATCAAATGTTATTTGCACGAGCTGAGGAAAGCCCAGCCCGTGGAGAGTGGGACCACGCGGTTCAATGAACACGCGCCTGTGCTCCCAACAGATCCCCGATTACTCGGAATTCGTGTGTCAGGAGGGTCAGGATAGAATTTTCCTTGGGGGGAAAGTTTCAGTAGGCAAAGATTGCAAAACCGCCTGTGAAGCGTGTCCCCTAAGCTACCCGGTTTTGCACCCAAAATTCCAAAAATCCTACCCATAAATTTTCCCCAGAAAATGCATCCCGTAAACCATACTCCTAAACGATTTCCTACAGCAAAAAATACCCTAACCTAAAAGGCTTTCACCCTTCATACCCACAAAAACCAGTAAACCCTTGCATGTGGCTACAGTAAATATTTACCTAAGCTACAGTGAAAAATATTTTCATAACACGCATGGTCAGGAGACTTACAGTGTTTGGTTGGGAGGTGAATGAAGGTGTCGCCTAGGTAGGAGCTTCGTAGGAGTTGCTGTCTCCAAAGATTCGAAGGAATCCTCACGTCTGAGCTTCTTGAACACTGAGAATGGCAGTCGCAGAAAGGAGGGTTTCTTTGTCTTCTGAGATGAAGAGAGAAGAAGGAAAGAAGTTCTGAGAAATTTCAAATGAAAGGGTGTCCCATGCGTAGGGTGGCCACCCCTTTTATATATAAAAAGGATCACATGTAGAGGGCCGTGGGATGGCCCTGATGTGGGATCCAAGGCCCTCCACTCGAAATACGAAACGACGGCTGGGCATAGGCTAGGCCATTAAATGCGGTTCTCGTAAGACGTACCGTCACCAACCACGATGTTCCACGTATCAGGCGCCTGCGTAAGATGTGGAATGTGAAGAGTTCATGGGGAAGCCTAAAAGCCCCTATTGTGGCCTTATACGACGTAGTATACCACGAGCAGGGGCTTGGGGGTTAGATGTACGCCCTGATTTTTCCACGAGCTGATTAGCGAGTTGAGCTGCGGCCTAATCATGATTACCTCGTGGATATCCCCAAAACCGGAGCTGACGTCGTAAGATCATACCTCCATAGATCGAGGTATCCCAAGGGTTCGCCAAGATTGCCTAAGACTTGAGTCCGGACTCTGAGGGCCGAAGGTCGAGTTAGGTATCCAGCTCGTGGTACGAGCTGGATTTGGAGGCTATGACTCTTTGTAAAGTCAACAGACGCAAGGTAAACGTGCACATATCAGACATCACGTGTCTGATATGCCCCTGACTTCTCGGACACACAGCAGGAACGTGCGTATTCAGACACCCACGACTGGGTTGGGTCGTGCGGCCCATTATCTCCTTACCTATTGATTTGACCACACTTATGTGTCAGGTTTAGGAATTAATCATGAATGTCACAGAGTTGATACGATAGGTAAGAAGGTCACGGGATGACCTTCTTACCAACTCCCAGGTGCCTTCTCCTATAAATATGGAGACCCTGGGAGTTGATAAGGGTTGGATTATCTCTTGTAAGAAATACCCTGTAATCAAATATCCAGTATATAGCAATAATACTGACTAGTGGAGTAGAAGGATTTTAACCTTCGAACCAGTTAAAAAACGTGTCTTGAGTCACCATTTCATTTTTCCAAGATCATATATCTGTTACGGTTCAACATTAGCACTAATCCCTTTCTCTTCTTTTCTTAATTACCTGTTGGCGAAGAACCGCGTCAACACTAGGTATATCAATTCATATCAATAATCAATCCACATATGATAACTAGTGTTAACGCCCTTAGGCCGCACCCTATATTTATCCCACTGACTCCGGCCCACTTAAACCGAGCTCAGTGATTATTAAGCTGTCCTCGGCTACCAATGGCCGAGCTGCCCTGTGCACAAATATAATTTACGGCACCCTTAGGTCGTATATCACATGTCCCATGGCATAATACCATCTATGACATTATACAGTTAACGGGAGCACTTAGTCCCATCACAAACATATAACCGGGTGCAGTTTTCTTACCTTTGGATTTGCTAGCTTTGTTCACTTTGATCCTTCAGCACGATCCCTCTTGAGCCCTAGCGCACACCTAGTCATAACCATAGATCAGAATCACCACCAAACCTCAAGTCCAAAACCTAACCTCAAGACCAATCTTGAGCCCTCAGAAATCCCCGATTCCACCAAACGGGGTGGTGGAATCGAACCCCGAACCCCCGGGCAAAAACCCATGAAAATAACTCAAAAACCCATTTTTGGAAACAGGGTAGCACTACAGCGCTCTAAGGAGGGTGCTACAGCGCTACAAACAGAGCCCAAAATCATCCCAGGGTATATGGCCTAGCACTACAGCACCCAAAGGCTAGCGTTGTAGCGCTAGTCACAGAACAACAAATGCTGTTTTTCCCTCCTTCGATTTTCCCCGAGCCAAACCTTACCAAAACTTCAACCAAACTTAGAATCAAGCTTACTAACATGTCTAACTCATCCCAAGCATCCCAACCATACAAAACTTAAGCACATGCATCCCTAATCCAAGATTTCACCATAGCTGAACCTAGAGTTCAAAAACTCAGCAAAACAGCCATTGAAACCACAAAGTTCAAACTAGAATCCCTTACCTTTGCTGGATGAGTTTAGCCTAGGTTGTCCTCCTCATAAGCTTGACCTTCTCCTCCTCAAACCCTCAGCCTCAACTCCCTAGGATTCCCATAGAACTTTGCTTAGAAAACCAACTCAAAACCAATACCAAAAACTGAGTGTTAACCTCAAAATCTTACCTCAAGTGGATGGTTTGTTCTTGCTATATCCTTGCCAATTCTTCCAGCCAGATCAAAGACCTTAACCTCAAGCTTCTGCTCTGATTCTCCCTAAGTTTCTTCCCCAAAAGTTCTCAAGAGATGGTGAAGAAAACTTGAACCAAGAGAGAGAGAAGAGTAGACTTCCAATTCCCTTTCTTTCCTTCTTTTTCTTTCTTTTTTTTCTTTTCTTCAGAATTCTAGCCCCTTCTACAAATTCCACTAAGTATAAAGCCTGATAATACTTATCTCTTATAAGCCAAATGACCCATTTGCCCTCCCCTTTATTTCTAAATCTTTTAATCCACCTAGGGCATTTTGGTCATTTCACCCAATTTCCCGCTAATTCCTCGAGTGCCTCTAATATTTACCGCTTACTTCCCGACGCCTAACCAAACACCAACTATATTCTCCAATATCAAAATGGACCCCAATATATTCTCTAAATTCCCATTTGTACCCCCAGGCTTGCCCCGGGCCAGGTATAAATCCCCACCGTGACTTTTTCGCTAAACCGCTCACTAGGATCATCTCGAATCACAGATCACAAATATATCCACATAATAATGTGGTCTCGACAATTTATCACATATATACACAATTATGCCCTCAACTGGCCCAAAATTACGATTATGACATTCTAACCTAATCAGGGCCTACATGCATACTAATACACATAATCATGCATCTCAGACATTCAAATAGTCATATAACATACTAATCATTAAATCACATATATTCCAATTATGTCCTCCCGACACACTAATCAAGGCCCTTAAGCCTTATTAGTAAATTTGGGTCGTTACAATTTTTTTTTCACAACATATTATAAAAAAAATTGAAATCCGTTAGTTCAAAATAAATTGTTGCACCCATAAATAGATTATTCTACACAAAACTAATAAATTTTGGAACAAATGCATAACCATACACCAAGAACAAAATTAAGTCTGTAAAACTAAACAAAAATATACAGAGTTATTCTCTCAAACACCAACCACCAAATCTATCAGAAAATGAAAAGATTCACTACACCAAAATACCTCTTTTGTGCCAGTCAAACGCGTTAGTCAACGCAGTTGACTGAAGTCATTGACCGAGAATTGGCATTTGTGGCAGTTGGGCACTGCCACAAATGAAATGGTATTTGCATCAGTTATAACACGGTGTTAGTGGGGACCATTTAAGTCAGTTAGGCACTGACGCTGTTAATGGCATCATTAGCATTAGTGCCTAACTGACGCTAACGGCACGTTTTCAAATCTAAATTACTTTTGTAGATTTTAATAACAAATGTTAACTATACAAATGTCTTATTGATTTATGGTATTTTTTTATGTTTACACTGCTGTTTTTTCTATTTTTGCTGCTGTTTTTCTATTTCTGCTGCGGTTTTCTGTTTTTACTTCTATTTTTTATCAAACAGGTTAGAGGAATTGGCATAAACATTTGCAGTTTTCCTAGTTAAAACATTATGTGGCAGTTCCTAACTGACACAAAAAATCACGTTTTTTAGCTTTTGTGGCAGTGGAGCACTGACGCAAATGACAAGCTGGTTTGCATCATGGGATTTTGCGTCACTTTTAAAACTAATGCAAAAAATCAATTGTGGCAGTTGGGAGGTGACGCAAAACAACAGAAGGATACAAAAGAGTGAGACGTCGCCGCTCTACCCCACATCTCGTTGTTAAAACCCTGCAAAGAAACACAAGTGTGAGAGAGAGCAAGAGAAAGAGAGCGGGACAAAGAAAGAAAAATAGAAATAGAGTTATTTTGTTTACCCCAACCTCGGCATTAGCGACACCGCTCCAACCCCGACCTCAATGCTCAACCCCTACCCTACTGCTGGATTCTGCCACAAGAGGAAGATTTTTATGCATGTGGATCGTTTGAGAGAAATAAAGGTGAAAGGAAGAGTTCAAGAGAAAGAAAGATGAAAGAAGTTGGAGAGAAAGAAAGTGGGCGGCTAAGTAAGAAAAAGTGAGGGAAAAAGATAGAGATTAGGGTTTTTGTTGTGTAGTTATTTAGATTTTGTTTATTTTTTAAAATTAAAAAAAAAATAAGACTACACCCTTTAGTTTCCCTAACATTTTTTCCTTGTTGAATGTTAGGTATTCCAAGGAATTCAAACCGCTTTGAAACTATACCACAGTCTCCCAAGTCTTTCTCTAAAATAACCTAGTGTTTGTGTGTGGGCAAGTCTCAACACATGAAAAGAGAATTCCTAGAGAGCAAACTAAGAGAGAGTGGACAACTAGGTATAGAATATTATGAGTAAATTTTTACCTTGTCAAATTCATCTAACTTAATGCATCCTATAACATTAGTATATATATGCAATTAGCTAAGATATAAAATAGGTTTTAGTTTCCCATTTTATTTTAATTATTTAATAATTAATTAAATACTTGTCAAAATTAACCAATTAAAATTTTGACCTTTATTTAATTCATTTTATTAATATTAATACTAATTTATCAATATTAACAAAATTATCCCAACTGGCTATAATACTCTCTTTTTGAGACTTTGCAATAAAAACCTCAAAGTTCTTCTATTTCTTTCTCACAAAATATCAATAAATAATTTAACATTATTTATTTCCATTGAACTAGTCAATATGATATTTTTATAATTATAATTAAATTAATTATTCAAGATGACTAAGTTCATTTTGATAAGAGATGATATGGGGATCATGGATCCATGAACTCAAGCTCCAAATAATCTCACTATCTTATTAATTCCTCGTGACTCCACTATAGACTTAGAATTGCACCCTTGAATTCATAGAACATTTTAGACCAAATGTAAATACGTTATCCATTTTTATAATCATAACTGTCATTCAATCATCTATAGATGATCTACTAATGAGACGGGTGCAAATTATCGTTTTACCCTTCATTGGTATTTTATCGTTAACTCCCACTAAGTTCTTTGTAAATGATATTTCTGTAAACTTATTACAGAAATGAGTACTCTATCATTTAACACTTGAACCAAGCTATAAGGAAATCATTGTTTCACTTCTTAAACAAAAAGCTATAGATTTCATGTCTATGATAAATACTCTCACTCAATTACACTACCAAATCTCTAATGTGTAAGTATGAGCTAGTCCGTAGGGTAAACTGATAACGAACAAATTAAAAGACTTGAATAATACAATTATCATAATATTAATCACTCATAATTAAGATTGAATTGACCTATGGTCAACATTGTGATATGATTATATTAGATAATAACGATACTTACTTATCTTATCAATAATCAATATTGGTCCAGCTCAATGTAACAAAATACATCCGATCTTATCTACTTGGTCAATGCGTTGGATAAGATCACATCCCAAATGTGTAAGTAGATCATATCGTAGATTACCAGATCAGTAAAAATCCAATGCACTGGCTTAATCTTAGGACTCGTTCTTTTGAACATATAATTACAATTATAATCTACTGTGACCTAGTCACTATAATTGTAATTATTTATATGTTCTGGATTTTATAAATGTTTGTATTATTCTAATAATCATGTAATAAAACAAACAAGCAACACGGTTGTTAAAGTAAATGATTTCTACTTCTTTTATTGACAATATAAAATCGTGTTGCATGTCCAATATAGTTTTATACGAGCATAAAACCAACACTAGTTACATTATTAGCTCACAAATATCTGATAAGAAATTTGACTTACATAATAAATAAAATAAATAAATAACTCTTATTTTTAGTAACATTTACAAAAATAAATTAATAACAATAATAATTTTGAGTGCAAAGTAATAAGTGTTTTTTTGTTAAATGATTTTTTTTTTCAAATAATAAGAAATTACAATAGATTCAATTATATAATGTTCATTACAAGTTTAATTGCTTACAATGTTAATTCAAATGACAAATTTAGGCTTATCAAGCAGTTTATAATGTACACTATCAAAAATAGGGTTTTTAGCACTATTAGTATGTAACGACCCAAATTCGCTAATAAGGCTTAAGGGCCTTGATTAGTGTACCTGGAGGGCATAATGGGAATTATGTGTGACTTTAATGAGTAAAATGCATGATTATGATTTAAAGCATGTTATATGACTATTTGAATATTCGAGATACATGACTATGTGTATTAGTATGCATGTAGGCCCTGATTAGGTTAGAATGGCATAATCGTAATTTTGGCCATTATGGGCATAACTGTATTGATATATGTGATAATTGTCGAGACCAAATTATTATGTGGATATATCTGTGATCTGTGACTCGAGACGATCCTAGTGAGCAGATTAGCGAAAAATTCATGGCGGGGATTTATACCCGGCTTGAGGTGAGCCTAGGGGTATAAATGGGAACTTAGTGAGTATATTGGAGTCTATTTTGACATCGAGGAATATTATTGGTGATTAGTTAGGTATCAGGAATTAAGCGGTAAATATTTGAGACACTCAAGGAGTTAGCGGGAATTGGGGTGAAGTGACTAAAATGCCCTTAAGTGGATTAAAGGATTTAGAATTAATAGGGAGGGCATTAGGGTCATTTGTCTTTTTAAAGATGGGTATTACTGAGGCTTTATGCTAGTGGAAGTTGTAGAAAAATATAGAAGTTTGGAAGAGAGGAAAGAAGGAAAAGGAAGAAAAAGGAAAGGGAGAAAACAGAGAGTTTCCTAAGGTCGGTTTATGCTTTCTTCATCAGTTTCTTGAGTATTTTTGGAGCAAAGCTCAGGGAGGAGCTAAGTTAGGCTGAGCATCAAGAATCATAAGCTAGGCTTGGAGAATTGGCAGAGGTTTAGCAAGAACACCCTAACACTTGAGGGAATTCAAGCCAGAGGTTGAGGAAGAGCAAGCTAAGGAGGTGTAGAGGTTGTATTGAAATTGAAATCCCTTTAAAGGTATGAATTCTAAGCTTCTAACTCTGATGTTTTGACTGGTTTCTGCTGAGTTTCTGAGCTTAGGGTCAGCTATGGTGAATTTTGAGATTAGGGATGCATGTGGTTGGGTTTTGAGTATTTGGGGTGCTTGGGATGAGTGGAGTGTGTTGATAAGGTTGTCTTTGAGTTTGGTGAAGGTTTGGAGAAGTTTTGGTTGAGTTTGGTTCGAGGAAATCACAGGAGGGAAAATTGGGAGGCTGCCTGTCTATGACTAGCGCTAGCCTTTGGGCGCTGTAGCGCTAGGCCAAGCTTCCTGGGGGATTTTGCTTCTGCTTGTAGCGTTGTAGTGCCCTCCTAAGACCGTTGTAGCACTGCCCTGCTTTTAGAAAGGGATTTTAGGGTTATTTTCAAGAGTTTTTTACCAAGGGTTTGGGGTTTGATTCCACCACCTTGTTTGGTGGAACTAGAACTTCCCGGGGGCTCGGGGTTGGCCCCGAGGCTAGGTTTTGGACTTGAGGTTTGATGATGACTTTGGCCTATGGTTGTGTTTAGGTGAGCGCTAGGGCTCGAGAGGGATCGTGCTCAAGGAGTCGAGTGATCAAAGCTAGCGAATTGAAAAGTAAGAAAACTGCACCTGGTTATATATTTGTGATGGGACTAAGTGCTCCCGATGTTTGTACTATGTCAATGATGGTATTATGCCATGGGACATGTGATAGCGGCCTAAGGGTGCCGTACATAATATTTGCGCACAGGGCGCGGCTTGGCCACTGGTAGCCGAGGACAGCTTAATATTCACTGAGCTCGGTTTAAGCGGGCCGGAGTCAGTGGGATAACGGAGGGAGCGGCCTGAGGGCGCTATGTTTATGTAACGCCCTGGTTACCCCAGAACAGTTACGGTGAACGGTGAACCAAAAATTTGACTCGCTACCCGAGTCCTTTGGTTAAAAACGTGATCTAGGTACCATTAACAGGTTAAGGTGAAAAACCGATAAAAAGGAAAGGGTACATTTCATTAAGTAAATAAACTGCTCATGAGCCTTTTAAAATGTTTACAAGTAGTTCAAGTTACAAAAGAGTTGCTACAGTTCCAAATATATAATCTCCGCCGGCCTAAGCGGCAAAAATAGGGTAAACCCCTAGTCCCTCTGAGAACTCCTTGACCGTGACGGTCAAGCGGCCCTGTATGTACATTACATCGCCCAAGCTCTCTACTCAAGGCTGGCCAAGCTTTTCCTTTCCTTTACCTGCACCACATAGCACCCATGAGCCAAGGCCCAGCAAGAAAACATAGCAAGACATGATATAATATCAACAACGATCATAACAACCATTCAGGACTATCAGTCCAACAAGTAGGTGACAATAGCCAAAAGTCACAATAATAAGCATCGCTCCCTCTAGCCATGTGACGATAGGGTCACCAGGGCTTAACTGATAGGTG
This sequence comes from Humulus lupulus, assembly GCF_963169125.1. Taxonomy (NCBI): domain Eukaryota; kingdom Viridiplantae; phylum Streptophyta; class Magnoliopsida; order Rosales; family Cannabaceae; genus Humulus; species Humulus lupulus. Next base: position 182,154,345 of record NC_084800.1, on the reverse strand, counting down.
ATTCTTTCATAAGTTCGTTCAGGACAGGTGCATGGTGATTGGTCACCAAAATAACCTTCCTCACGACTCTAGAGTCGAAACTATGGACAACGTCCCTTAGCCACGTGACAAACAGTCACCGGGGTCATATACCTTGGCTATAGTCATCTGGTCGTAGACCAGGCAAGCGCTTATAAGTTCCTCGACCCTAGGGTCGGACTGGCATTAATGCTTTAGAGCCATTCAATGCATGATTCTCGACTTTAGAGTCGGTCCCTGACTAGTCAGTGTCTCAAGCAGGTAATCGGCATTCAATAGCATTTAATATGCAATCCATGTCCACATATATCAACCAACACGCCTTAATATCAAACCATGCATGTCATATACCTATACAGGGTGCAACTGTATTCATACACTGTATTCTTACCTCTGGTTCGAGTGAGTATTATAATATGAACGACCCCTGAGAACGATCAACCTTTAACTTCCTCGACGATCTCCTGGTCATAACCAAAATATAGGATTCATCAATAAAAATGATAACCAAGGGCTCCCAAACCAAATCCCAGCCCCCGAGACATCAAATACTACCCAACCGGGTACTAGGTCCAACCCCAAGGCCTATGGTTTGAATCCCCAAGCTAAAAACCACTTTTTAGCAAAATTAGCCTCAAGGGTCACGGCCCTCCCTGCTTCTGCGCCGCGGCGCGCCTCCAGACAGAGAGACTCCCTGCCTGCCAAACGCCAAGGGCCGCGGCGCTCCCCTGCTGCGCCGCGGCGCCCAGCCCAGAATGGCTAAGTCGGCCACACGAACCAGTTTTTCTCCCTGTGCAATTACCTCTCAAACCAGACCTTTAAACCCCCATAAAACCTCCCTCAAACATGTAATTGAACCCCCAAACCTTACCTATAACACCTCCTCACCAAAACCCAATCATCTAACACCAAAAACTCCCTTTAATCCTCACTCCCCACATCAAAATCCATGAGTTAAAAACCAGAACGAAAACAGAGTACTGACTGAAATTAATGGCCAAAACTCACCTTGAGACTAGCTTAATCCTCCCACACAGGCTAACACAAGTGCTCCAACCCAGCCTTGAGTTCCTCTAGCTTGAATTATCACCAAGAACACAAAACTCTCAAAGAAGCAATGAAGAAGATGAAGCTATGGGAAGGTACAGGAAGAGAAGAATCTAACCCCTGTTTTTCTCTGTTTTATTCCACAGCCTTCAGCCACTAAACCTTATATATATCCTCCTTAAAAAGACCAAAATGCCCCTCATGTCATCTTAAGTCTCCAAAGCCACCCCAAGGGCAAAATTGGTACATTCCGCTAAACCCGTTAATTATAATTAACGCTTCCCAATTCCCGCTAATCTCAATATCCTCAAACACCAATATTTCATAACCCGTTACCCTAAAATCCCCGGTAACGCGATAGCCTTTAATATCACCCCGAGACTCACCCCGAGCCCCGAGCTCAAACCTGTTATGACCAAACCGATAAATCATGTTTAACGATCGTCTCATGTCGGAATACTCGAACCAATTCACATTATAATGTGGTCTCACAATATATCATTATCACACATACAAATATACAATTATACCATCAACGGGCCAAATTACCATAATACCCCTGTAAACAAATGTGGACTCACATACATGCATTTAACATTATATTATAATATAATTCTCATAAACATGCATAAACACATTTAATGGCATAATTAAACAGTTATGGCCCTCCCGGCCTACTAATCCGGCCATTAACCATAATAGGGAATCCGGGGCATTACAGTTTAGTATGTTGAATACTTGATTATACTGAATGATTATATGGTTGAGAACATGTGATGCAATATGAGATATTGATTTGTCTGTTGATTGCTTATGCTCTGTTGTTGTGTTTTCTTGCTGGGCCTTGGCTCACGGGTGCTACGTGGTGCAGGTAAAGGCTAAGGCAAGTTGGACCAATCCTGAGATGGAGAGCTGCGGGGTTGAATGTATATAGCCAGCTGTTCGATCGCCATGGTCGAGGAGTGGGTCAGGACAGGGATTGCCTAATTGTCTGTTTTGCCTTAATATGGCTTGTTATTGTATCTAAACCTTATGACTTTTGTAAACGATCTTCAAACTTAATATTTTTTGGATCCCGTGTAAATAGGAAATATTTCTTAATGAAAATGTGGCTTTTGAGACCAAAACATTTTAACCCTAGTTCCTTTATAGTTTCAATTACACACTTTTAAATAAATGACTTGATTAGCAAGTCTAGCACTTTATAAACACACAGTGTAATGGTCTTGGCTATCCAGAGTGTTACATAATATCCTCTAAATTATGCATACATTGTCACCTTAGTCCCTAAGATTTCTTTTTTGAGAAATTAGATCCTTATGTTTATTAAATATTGACAAATAGATTCAATTATTCAATTACCGTAAATTTAACCGAAGAAAATCTTGTGATAGTCACATGACATAAAGTTATGGACAAATTTGTCTTTTAATTTAAAATACAATTAGAGTAGAATGATTAATGTAAAAATATTTTAAATAATAAAAAGCTAAAAAAGCTTAAAATTAAATTGAAAAAAGCATATTACTGAACTAAAACCCTTTTTATTTCTTCTTCCTGCTCTTCTTCTTCACTGTAGCATCAGCAGCTGTGTGTAGACTTTAGCAGGCCCCTCTTTTTATCTTTCTTTTTATTCTTATTTGGACCACTGTCGGAATGGGTGGACTTTGGCAGGATGGGTGTATTATTTATTTTTCAAAATAATATGATTGATTAAATGAGTGACAAATAAAATGGGTACAAAAAAATATTATTTTGCAATTTGTAACATACAAAGGGAAGTTATAAATCTAGTTACTAGAGTGTAACTCTCAAATTATCACCATATTCAATATGTAAATGAAGTTATGTATTCTTAATTTGATTTTCATGTGTTATAATGTTTAACAGCTATTAAAGATGTTATTTTGACAGCCATTAAGTGTTTGGATGTTACAAAATTACATGAGACAAGATTTGAAATGTTTTGGCAGCTTGTAACTAAAGCTATTACTTGGGGCTATAAATTAGTAATAGATAATTTTGGTTTTGAAGCATCTTTTTGATGCTTTGAACATTGTAACTCTTCCGGTAACTCTAAAACTAACATTCTAATTCCATAAATACTTAATTTATTATTGGTTATAGCTAAGGGGTTGTGGAATTTAAAAATCAAATGATAATTCATTCGGTCATTTATGAATAGAAGCTTTTTTTTTTTATCTATGACTAAAAAACAATGTTTTGATTCCATAGAGCTATTTTAGTTAAACGTTTGGAAACTAATAATAATAACAATAATAATAATAAAGGTAAATACCATTTTGGCCCTTGTGTTGTGCAAAAGTTACCGACCGGATCCTCTGTTTTGTTTAATGACAATTTGGGCCATTTGTTTTGCAAAATGGAACAAAAATGTATCATGAGCATGTACGTAGGGGTGGCAATTCGTGTTATCGTGTCATAATCGTGTCGACACGATTATGACACGACACGATTAGAGTAAACCTGTACACGACACGTTTATTATTCGTGTCAGAAATCCAAACCCGTACACGACACGATTATCTTAGCGGGTCACACGTGTTGACACGATAACACGTTTAATAAATTTGTCATTTGACACAAATCTAAAACTGACACGATTAATACACAATTAAACGTGTAATGACACGACACAAAATTGACACGATTAACATAATATAAATAAATTAAAATGTTATATAATCTTAAACGTGTCTTAAGCGTGTCATTTTCGGGTTAAGCGGGTTGACCCGAAAATGACACGTTTAATAAACGTGTTAAACGTGTCGACACGATTATGACACGAAAATTAAATGTGTCACCCAAACCCATTTATTTCGTGTCGTTTTCGAGTCGTGTCATCGTGTCGTATCGAAAATTGCCAGCCTAATTATATCAGCCACGTGGATACCACATGGCCGGAGCTGCTGTCGTCAGGTCCTACCTCTTTAGCTCGAGATAACCAAAGGTTCACCAAGATTATTTAAGGGCTAAGTCAGGAAAATAAAGACCGCAGGTCAGGAAGGCGTCCAGCTCGGGGCACGAGCTGGAGGTGGAAGCTGTGACTCCTTATAAAGTCAACCGCGCAATGTAAACGTGCATATATCAGACATCAGCCGTGACTCCTAATAAAGTCAACCACGCAATGTAAACGTGCATATATCAGACATCACGTGTCTGATATATCCCTGAATTCTCGGACATGCAGCATGAACATGCGTATTCAAGCACCCACGACTGGGTTGGGCCGTGCAGCCCATTATCCCCCTTACCTGTTGATTAGACTACACTTCATTTGTCAGGTTTTAGGAATTAATCATGAATGTCGCAGAAGTGACATGATGGGTAAGAAGGTCACGAGATGACCCCCCTTACCAACTCTCAGGTGCCCTCTCCTATAAATATGGAGACCTTGGGAGTTGCAAAGGGTTGGATTCTATTACATAACAAAATACCTTGTAAAAAATACCAGAAATATAGCAATAATATTGGCTGGTGGAGTAGAAGGATTTTAACCGTTGAACCACCTAAAAAATGTAGTTGTGTCATCAGTCCATTTTAAAGATCATCTATCTGTTTCGGTTCATTATTAAGCACTAATCTCTTCATCTTATTTTCTTAATTACCTGTTGGCGAAGAACCGCGTCAACAGAGCCCAATTTTGATCAAATATTTTTTAAATATGACCAAAATACCCCTAGTTTTATTAAGTTAAAAATTAGTTAAATATTTAAAATAAAAAACTAATTTAAATAATAAAATAGCAACATAAATAATTTAAAAATAAACAAACAGGGTTTACTAAAAACAAAACTAAAGAAATTGATTTTTCGTCCGATTGATTTTTCATCCGATTTTTTCCTTCTTCTTCTTCTTCTTCTTCTTCTTCTTCTATTATATAGATTTAGGGTCGTCAATTTCCAAGGGAGATTTGGGGTTGTCAAGTGGTGTGCTCGTTTCTTCAAGTCGATTGACAGTGATGAGCTATTGGCTTGCTTTCAAATATGGCCCATTATCCTCTTTGATTGAGCTGCGAACTTGCAGATCTGAAGCATCAATCATGGGGCATCGACGGAGCTAGGGAGAGAACTCAGATTGAATGGACTGGCAACAAAGTTGTAGATCTAGAGCATTGACCACACAGGTATACGAGGGTCTAACGATGGTCGGTCTGTGTTTTCAAGGGCCGACGGCCATGGAAGAGAGATGATGCTATGTTTTTCATGGTTTCTGGAAAGAAGTGGAAGGTGCCGACAGGATAAAGTGAGCAGATGTGACAGTTAGTATCCCGTGATCCGTAAGGGGAAAGACCGGGTAAAGCTGTGCAATCCCACATCGCCTAGGGAAGGTCAAGTGTGATGATTCTAAGACTATGTAGGTATGAGACTACATAGTTGAAGATGGCTTAAATGGATTGATGGGTACTATCTATATCAACAAGATGCATCTTCTTTTCGGTAGCTCATCACTTGAGAACTCCAAAGTTAAGCGTGCTTGACCTGAAGTAATCTCAAGATGGGTGACCTCTTGGGAAGTTTTCCCAGGAAGCGTGCGAGTGAGGACAAAGCACGCTGGAAAGACTCATGTTGGTTTGTAGGGCGAGTCGTCATTCTAGAAAGCAGCCATAGTGACATGGGGCGTTACAAATGGTATCAGAGCCTTGACCCAGCCGGAAGTGTGGCCGACGGGGACGTCGGACTCCTGAGGGGGGGTGATTGTGACAATCAGTATCCCGTGATCCGTAGGGGGAAAGACCGGGTAAAGCTGTGCAATCCCACATCGCCTGGGGAAGGTCAAGTGTGATGATTCTAAGACTATGTAGGTATGGGACTACACAGTTGAAGGTGGCTTAAATGGATTGATGGGTACTACCTATATCAACAAAATGCATCTTCTTTTCGGTCGTCCATCAATTGAGAACTCCAAAGTTAAGCATGCTTGACTTGGAGTAATCTTAAGATGGGTGACCTCCTAGGAAGTTTTCCCAAGAAGCGTGCGAGTGAGGACAAAGCACGTTGGAAAGACTCGTGTTGGTTTGTAGGGTCAGTCATCATTCTAGAAAGCAGCCATAATGACGTGGAGCGTTACAACAGATTTGTGAACTCGGGTTTCAATTTGTAAAACAAATGAAAAGCTAAACCTAGATTTTATTAGATATTGCATTTTATTGTTAGATTATTTGAATGATTTATTTGCTATGAATCTGTGTTTTGATTGCAATTTTTTGGTTGGTATTCTTGTTGTTCTTGATTTAATTTTAGTTTGTGCGATTTGGGACAAATGAGATAGAGAAATCGAGGGACAAGGTATCGGGTTGGGGTTGGAGTTGAGGGGCGTGAAATCTGAAGCCGAAGATGAAAGCGAGACCTGAGGTGAGCTAGGATGGGCTGAAGTTTGAGATTTGGGACTTGCTGGGGTGCGATGAATCTAGGAAACTTCGCGTGGTGCTCTTCACCATCGGAATTCGCTGATGGCAATTGGTGGGGCGACGCACGAGAGGGACGGCCGAAGTTCAAGTGTTTTCTAGTTTACGAATTGATTTGGGGCTTGAATGGGTCTTCGGTTTGTTGAGCTTAAGATTCATGGTTGAATCTGGTTGCTGATTGAATATAAGGATGTCGAATTTGAGGGACTTGCGGTTTTTCAATTTTTTATTTGTGAATATGAAGATATGAAATCAAGAGGATTTTTTGGATAGGTTTTTTCTTTTCTATTATGAGTTATAGGTTTTTGAATTTGATTTGGATTTTTTATTGTGAATCTCAGTTTGAATTTTGGTTTAGTTTCAAATTTTTTTTTAAATAATTTAATGTTTTGATTAGTTTTTTATTTTAAAATCAATTTAATTTATTTTAAAATCTATTTTAAATTTTAAACTAATTCTTAACTTAATAAAATTAAGGGTATTTTGGTCATATTTAAAAAATATTTGACCAAAATTAGACTTAGGATACTTTTTTGTTTCATTTTGCAAAAACGCAAGATGCAAATTCTCATTTAATAAAATAGAAGATATAGAAGATATGATAGATAATTTTTGCACAACAAGACTGTAATGGTATTTGCCATAATAATAATAATAATAATAAAGGGAATGTGGCAAGTGGAAAGAGATAGTCAAGTCAACCTCAAGTTAACAGAGTAAAGCACACGTAGAGGATAGCAGAGGGGGAGAGGAGCAGGGTGTTGCGGGTGGAGGAGGCTGCGAAAGAGAAAACAAACAAAGAGAGAGTTAACAGTTAAAAGATCTTAGTGCAAAATGAACGTGTTTAGGTTGGCGGGGGACATGACCCACCTCCTCAGCATAGTAGTACTCCTCCTCAAGATCCGCACAACCAAGTCTTGTGCTGGTATGGTTTTCCCTTCTTATTCTTATCTTTACCTTTTCAAGGTTTCAACTTGGATCACAAATTTCCCTTTTTTCTTTTTCTCAAGTTTTTGAAATTGTGTAATCCTCGTTTCCTTAATGTGAAACATTTAACTGAGTATCTTTCTTCCCTCCCATTTGTGCAAAACCCTTTTTGTAGTTATTCTTGACTGAGCCCTGAAACAGATTGGTGTACTCCTCCAAAGAATCTAAAGTTGACAACTCTTTTTGGTTCCCAAAGTATATTGTTTATATGAATCTCTTGGTGGTTGTTTGATGCAGCATTAATCCAACCAAATAAATAATAATAATGTAAAAGTTTAGAGGAAATTTTTATGTCTTTAGTAAGTGAGGACTAATGTTGCATAATTTATGTTTATCAGTTTCTCCATCGATTGTTTCAAACTTCTGAAGTGTTAAAATCAATTATTCTGTTGACAGGAATTTCACTCAAAACTCAAGAAATGTATGTGTTGGTGTTTGTCACTCGATACATTGACTTGTTCATTCGGAATTACTCTTTGTACAACAGTTTGATGAAGTTAATCTTCATTGGAACTTCCATTGCCATCTTTTGGTATATGAGGTACCATAATGTAGTCAAGCAAACATACAATAAGAATCAGGATACTTTCAAACATTACTATCTCATTTTCGGTTGCTTTCTGATGGCTATCCTGGTTCCTCATGAGTTTTCTGTAATTGAGGTATGTTTCTTTTTCTCTCACTCGCTCCAATTTTGTAATTAACATGACATAAACGGTGTCATAAAGGTTAGAAGAAAATACATTGAAATCTCGATTAGCATTCGCAAAGAGTTTTTTATTACTTTCCAGTTATCTTATACTTGACAAACCAAGACTATCAGATTGTGTGGTACTGCCACCTTTCACTTGTATCTAGTATTGACAAAAACTTCCTTTCTTCTTCTCTCTTTTTTTCCCAGATTCTATGGACATTTTCCATATATCTTGAAGCTGTAGCAATCTTACCACAGTTGGTATTGCTGCAAAGGTCAAGTAACATTGACAACTTAACTGGGAAATATGTATTCCTTCTTGGGTATGTCTCTTTTTCATTAATTTCTGTGCTATATTCCATCTTTTTTTGACTCAAGACTTGTTAGGGATCTAGTTTAATTAGTTGAATGTTTTCTCCTGTCACCAAGTTCTGGTGGTGTGAGTTATATTAGAACCTAAATGCTGCTTAGATACAATAGTTATCACCTATTTAGTGTTTTATATTCTTTTAAGGAGGGAAGTGAACATAGTTTATTTCACTCCTTGCCATACAAGCAATAATTATATTCGTAGTCTACATTATACATGTCTCTCCAGATTTTATGGAACAATGCTGATTCTTTTAGGTTGAAATAATTCAAATGAATACTTATGTTCTACTAAGGAATAAAATCTCATTGAGATCTCTAAAAAACAAGAATGGTATATCATTGTTTTGCTCAGAAGGTAGGTGTGGAATCTATATGTTCTGTTTGTCGTATGTACTTTGTGGTAGTTGCTTCCTTTTCTATTTCTCATAAGACCTAACGACTGCATATAAAAAGCTGTTACTCCATTTCAAAGTTAGTATTATCTAATGACCATCTTTGTATTATCTTTTGATTGATCATTGATATACTTGCAGAACTTATCGAGTCATGTATCTCTTCAACTGGGTATATCGTTTCTTCACAGAGATTCACAAAATCCGCTGGATACGTATGTGTTTTTCTTGTCTTTTTCTTTCAAAGTTTGGTCATCCAGTCTAAGAGTTATGCTATTGCTAATGAATTTCTTTCCATCCACCAAACACAGCTTGGCTTTCAGGCCTTCTCCAGACCACTCTTTATGCTGACTTTTTCTACTACTATATTAAGAGGTACCATTCAGATTTACTATCATGTCTAGTATTTGCTGCTGAGAAATGTCACTGATTATTATGCTTCCATCATAATGACTTTTATCTGAAATTTTCTTCAGCTGGCAGAAGCACGAGGAGCTTAAACTTCCTGCCTGAAGGGGATCTTTCTGCCTATATTCCTTGAACATATAATAACACATTATTATATTCAGTTTAAATTGCAGAACACATTATTCATATTTTTTTTTATGTTTCACACTACTGGGAGAAGAAACCATGTACAAATTAATTGCAGGGTTAAGAAGTTTTAGGTTTCTTTTGAGAAGTGTTCGAAATGGCGAGTTTTGGACAATTGGAATTCATTACTATCAATTTACAGGAGTATATTAGAATGTCTTATTTCTTTATTTTATTTTATATTAGAATGCCTTGTATCTTCATGATACTTTAAAATTATAAGTAATTCATTTAGCTGGCCATCCTTTTCAAATAGCAGTTTGTGCAATAGGTAATAACACAAAAATCATTCACAAACATTGGGATATTCAAGATCTTCATTGCTTGACTTTAGTAATTGCTCTAACATACTCCAACTTGTCCAAAGTTTCCAAGTGAGATAAAGAACATATATTCTGTGTGCAAATTAGCACTACACATGTTACATCAAAAGCCAAAACGCCATAAACCATTCGACATAGATCGGCTACATGAGAAAATATGGCATTGCTTGGAAGCAGCCATCATCATACACAAGCGAAAGTTCCAGTCTGAAGAGCAATGCACCACCTCTTATCGATCTGTGTTTCCCTATATGCACATCTTGAATCTACTGAGATATGTATCCATACAATATGTAAAGGGCCAAGGGCTATTAAATCAGTCATGGCGTCCATATTCCGAGTCAAATGAAGATTCAGCGCTCTTCTCTTTGCTGTCTGGGTTTAGGCTTTCCTCGGCTTTAGCGTTCTGTAAAAGTTGAAGCTGATTTTGTAGGTTCTGTGGAAGAAAAGTTATCACTAAACAGAATAACTATAAGAAATATATGTATGATCATTCTCGGTAAATTTGGTAGGTCAACATTAAATTGTTGATGAATTGTTATACCTCTATCTGATGTTGCACAAGCTTCAGTTGAGTTTCCCGTAGATAATCTTGTATTTTCGGATCACTGTTCAACCTCTGCCAATCATTAGAGAAATTTGCATGTTCACCACTGGATTCGATACCAGATGAACTGGCTAAAGGTAATTGCACCTGAGGACATACATATCCAGGATACCTGCCATCAAGAGGAAAATTGTTTCAATGATTTTGTATTATTGCTCTTCATGCCATGTCTGACATCTGAAGTGGTCCCTACAGAGGCGGTAAAACATTGACAACAATCGCAACATGTTTTTCGTACTAGATATGCAGAAAGCGAACGTGGGATAAAACTCCCAAAGCATATGCAAATTTCAACTCTTTATGTACTTCAAAACTTTGAGCAACTAATATTTTAAAATGTCTTAGGGTTGCAGATAGGGTTCCAAAGAGTATGCTACCACAATGTATTCAGTTTTAAGATCAGAAGTCTGTGAACATAAATTATGAATGCATTCTAATCCGGACACGACAGAAAATACTTATATCCAGACAAAATAGAATATGGTATACCATTGGTTAAAAAAAAACAGAACACATACCATGCGGAAGTGTTTGCAGAAGGATAAACATAAGATTTCTCATATATTGAGGCAGCAGCTGCAGCAGCTTGGAGCCTGGCCTGATGCTGGCTCAAACTATCACCAGCAACATCACCAGCTGAACCCTGAGCAGATAAACCTGAAGTTCCTGTCCCTGTTTCCCCAATACAGTTAAGAAATTACTTAATTCTGCAGAACTTGGACATAACACTACACTAAAACAATATACTACTGGAGTGTCAAACGAGCCAAATGGGCATCATAGCATTGTAAACAAGGCGAAAACATCAATCCCGAAATAAACGTACTTGGATCACTCTTTCACAGATTATGAATCTAGTAATATAGTTTATGTAATAACCCAATTATTGTTTTTTTCCTTTTATTTATTTTGTTTATATGAATAGTTTTGTGAATGGATATATTAATATTAAAATAATATTGAGAATATTATTTATTTTAATAAATACTAGAGGTGATAGCTTAGAATTAAAAATAATATTATAATAATTAAAGGGAATATACTCATTTGGTACCTTATGTTTTTGCAAAATATCATTTTGGTACCCTCTGTTTTCAATATGATCAAACTGTCATCAGTTATATATAATTATGTAATTAAATTTAAATTTGTAACTTACATAATTGACAGCAGTTTGATTAAATTGACAATTTTATCTATCAAATCTGAGTTTAGGGTACCAAATATGTACGATTTTAAAATACAGGGTACCATATGAGCATTATTGAAAACAGAGGGTACTAAAATGATACTTTGCAAAAATATAGGGTACCAAATAAATATATTCCCATAATTAAATAAAGATTATTTAATTATTTAGAATAAAGTTATAGGTTATTTAAGGTAGCTTTAGAACATGGCCTATAAATTTTTGGTCACATAGTGTCACACTATTAATATTTATTTGTGACAATGTTTGAGTGTTATTTTGAGATATCATACTCCAATAAGACCATTAATGGGAAATTATTAATGGTTATTTAAGTGTTATATTAGAGTTATGGGATATTATTTGATTATTTATTGCTATTATTGATGAAAAAATAACTAAAGAAGTGAGGTGGCACTTAGAGATTGGTCAAAGATTTATTAGATGATATAGTAATTAGAATTTAAGCATTAGTACTTTTAATGAAGATAAAAGATATGTAGATATTTGTTACGTTGTAGTTATTAATAAATTTAGTAGTCATTTTATAGATTGAGAATTAGTTTTGTTAATAAAAGAAATATCTAATAGTGATTAGCGAGATCTCGACAAAAAAAAAATAGTAATTAGAGAGAGAGAGTAGAGGTTGAATTTAAATTAAAACAAGATGTAGATATTTTTCTCGAAAATAGATTTTCATCTAATAAGTACAAGAGAAGAAAAAGAACAGAAAAAAAAATTCTTTTTCTCTCACACAATAGGAAGCAAGGGAAGTCAAAACCAGGGTTTGATCAAGGTAAGGGTTTGGTTCTTGATTTTTGGTTCAATAGCTTTGATGATTAGATAAATAATATGTGTATAATCATGTTAGGATTTGAAACTTGCAAAAAGAAGGAGAGATTATATAGGCATTTGGCTTTACAAGGTAAGGATTACATCCTTGTTCATTATCTTATGTTGATTCTTAGGTTAGGTTCTATACTAGAAATAAAATGTTATTGATGATGCAACATGAATCACATTGCTTTGTTAATTCACATTGTTTAAAGTCAAAATCATTTATAGAAGCTTAGATATTTATTGATTAATTTTAAAATAAGGATGAATATTAATTAATTAATTATTGTACAAATATTAATTAATTAATTAGGCTAAGAGAATAAAGGATAGTTATTTATCAGATAAATATAAATTAAATGTGTTTAATTTATTGGTATTCCTGAGTAGGGGTATTTTGGTAATTTTTTGGGTTAGGAGTATTTTAGTAATTTTGCCCGAGTGTCTTAGAATCAAGTCTAGTTGCAGGCGTTAGGTTTCTCATAAGTCTTAGATTCCTAATTTGGTAACAGTAATTCATTTTAATAAGATAATATGTTTGATCATGCATAAGATCTAGTACTAAATGTCCGAGGAGCAGAGGTAAGGAAGTTCTCACACAAACTAACTTAAGATATGTGAAAATTTATGCGATTACTTGTATGCTTAGTTGCTTGTGCTAGTGTGAATGTTGGGATTAAAATATTCTAACATGCATGTTTCGTCAACGGGAAGGTAAGTTTGAGCAATGTGCTCTAGTTTGGCTTGTAAGTCTAGGAGGTTGGTACCTCACATTAGTTGATTCCTAGCATACATTGTATTTATTAGTTCAATGTTTGGTGTGGTTATTGACTAGAGTTTAGTAATGTGATTGATATGTTTATGATGCCATATATGATAGTTATTTAGTTGTTCTCTTTGTGCTTCCTTACTAGGCATTAACTCATCAGTTACTTCAGTAGTGTTGTAGGTAAAGATTAAGGCAAGGATTAATCATTTGATGGTGATGAGTTGGTTTGGTGGGATCTCAACTTGGGAGTGAGTACTAACATACTGTGATAAACTAACCTCATGGGTTGGTGTTAGCCCCTCATCAGGCTACGTGCGCATAGGAGCGCGCAGATGGGGGTGCGCGCATAGGCCTTGGTGAACAGAAACACCACGGGCCAAATGGATAATCCTTGGGCGGTGTATGGTCGAAAAGTATTCTACAGGGATCTAGTATGTGAGGTTAAAAGGGCTTGAACATTCTTGACCTTACATTCACGCGCCATGTAAGGGCTTGACAAATGAAGCAGCCCACGCTCCTCTTTGCCCTGGTTGTTAGGGGCATTGGAGAAACCTTTTTGATTGTTCCGTGCCCAACCCTCCTTCATCTTTCTCTCATTTCCCAGCGAAGTCTTGTTGTTCTTTTTCCCACCGGTTGACTTCTTGCTTGCATTTCCCTGCGAAAGGGCTTGACAAATGAAGCCCTTACATTCCCGCGCCATGTAAGGGCTTGACAAATGAAGCAGCCCACGCTCCTCTTTGCCCTGGTTGTTAGGGGCATTGGAGAAACCTTTTTGATTGTTCCGTGCCCAACCCTCCTTCATATTTCTCTCATTTCCCAGCGAAGTCTTGTTGTTCTTTTTCCCACCGGTTGACTTGCTTGCATTTCCCTGCGAAGTCTGGGCCATGTACTAATAATCTACCCGTTTCTCAGTAGCAGCAATGGACATGGTTAGATCTATCACTGCCTGCCTCCTCAGTTCAGCCTATGCCCAAGGTTTTAGTCCTGATATAAAATTAAACAACTTGTCCTCCTCGGACATGTTTTTGATATCCAGCAACAAGGAACTGAATTCCTTGACATAGTCTCGTACTGTACCCATGTGCTTAAGTTTCTTAAGAGATTCCCTAACAACCCATGTTGTGTTGCAGGGAAGGAACTGATCCTTTAGTTCCTTTTTCAAAATTTCCCATGTCTCTATCTTAGGTCGACCAGCATTAGCATCATCTTCCATCTTGGTACGCCACCATAACTTGGCATCACCCAGAAGATGCATGCTGGTTATTGACACCCTTTCAAAATCAGGAATCCTTGCGGCCCAGAAATATTGCTCCATATCCCAAAGGAAATTTTCCAATTCCTCGGAATTCCAACTTCCGTTGAAGGTTTTTAGTTCCGGAACCTTGATCATGGAGGAAACCCCAGAAGACTCAGATGCGGTTGCCTGATTAGCCATCACCCTTTTCAAATGCGCCACATCCGCATCAAGCGCCATGGCACGGTCTTTCACTAAATGTGACAGGGCTAAAATGTCTTCAGACAACACCTTGATCTTCCCGGGAAGATCCTTCTCCATTTCGGTCATGGCCTGACCGATCACACCAATCCTTTCGGTAGCATCCTTCTGTAAGTCCGATATAGCATTTCCGAGGACAACTAACTGCTCCATATATTCTTCACCAAGAATGAACAAACTAACATCGCTATCGTCCGATGGGGCACCAACACATTCCTCGAGCCTTTCAACCTTTTCTCTCAATTCTGCCATTGTAACTATTGTTTCTTAGTTCCCAACTCGAGCCTTAACTCTGATACCAATTGTCACAGGGTCAAATCCACACTACAAATTTTTTTTGCCTGTGATGACCTAAGTCTCCAAACCTAGTCAACCAACAACACACTCAATCACGCAAACAGACAGCAACACCGAGTAAACACCGCGCACACTAAGGATCAAGTGAACACAATCACATAACACAAGTAAAAGGCACACAATTTACGGGAGCCCCCTCCCAACTTTGTATATTACTCAAATACAAGTGTTTATGCATTGGACATCACATCTCCTGATATCTCAAGCGCCTAGGCTACAAAAATAACATGCCAACAGAGGCATCGGTTGACAACCCCAATTATCTAGGTGTTAGCTAGACCAACCAGCTTGCAATATGTCCCTCAAGCAAGCCACATGCCCCTTGGGCAGCCACATGCCCCTTGGGCAGCCACATGTCGCTCAGGCAAGCATCTGGGACAAGCACCGTTAGATTCATCCTTCCAAGGATCTAGGCACACCACGTGTATCCTTCTGATAATCCATAGTAACCGTCAGTTAACCACTTGGTCACATCCATTCACCAAGGCCTAGGCCCATGCGCGTGCGCGCCTGCCTGATGCTTGCACCCGAGAGCACGCACCCTCATCTATGCGCTCCTATGTGCGCGTAGCTTGATGAAGGGCTAACAGTTGGCAATGTCTGTCTGGGCTTTTGTTTTGTTTTCAAATTTATTTTTGTTTAGTTTTGAGACTTAAGTTATTAAACTAGGTTTTCTTTAAAATGCTTACTATTTTATTTTAGCTAGGACATTAAATATGTTTAGTTTTTAAGTTGGATCCCAAACCGGTGCATGTTTACTTTATAAAGATCTTTTAAGTATTTTAATTAAATGAGTTTAGATTTTAGCGTCTGATTTCCATAAATTATTTTTAATAGTATTTATTTACTAGAAAGGCCTAGTGAGTTAATTAGTTTGAAAATCGAATGGTTATCGTTTAAGCCATATAATAAGGAGGAAATGTTTGAAGAGTTATTAGAGCACCACTGTTTTAATAAACTATCTGGTATTTTCGTAAAATACAAAATATGTACAAAAATACCTTAACAATTAACTCACCTTGACGGGTATCTGATCGGGATGCATTCTGTCCTCCAGTTGCACTTGTTGCACTATCAGGAGGCACAACTAAAGCTCTGCAGGTAGGACATGTATGTTGTCGCTCTAACCATGAACGCAAGCAATGCACGTGGAAAAGGTGTCCACAAATCAATTTCTTAGCTGTGGTCATCTCTTCACGGCAAATGATGCAAGTTGCATCAGTTCTGTACATCCATCAGAAAGAAACGATAACACTGTCTGTAAGAATGTAATAATCACAAGAATAATCCACAAGAGACTGAACCAAGTTTACTCACGCAGTGAGCTCTTCAGGTGTTGCATCAGGAAATCGGTCATTCATATTTGAAGTGATCTTTCGGTAACGAACGTAATCAGCAACACGAATCTTAAAGTTCCTAAATGTCTCATAGAGCTCCCGTATCAAGTGTAAAGGTACTCCATAATTCCTGAAAACCGAATCAAGTTCAGGAAGATAATTTTAAAGAAGAAAAAAAAGGATGCAGGCCAACATTCAATGGTTGATTTAATAAAAATGAGACATATGCAATGCATATGAATGGTCAGATATAAACATGTATTACACATTTTTTTATGTGAAAAAAAAAAGTCCAATCTGGGAAGCTTGTTAGCACTCATAAGAGACGGTACACCTAAAGGTTGAAAATAATACTCACATGAAAATCACAAGGAAGAAGCACAGGTACATAGACAAGTGAAGCAAGTCACGTATGAGTTCCAAATAAAATGTATAGATAGGCTTCTTCTCCCACTGTCCATCCATAAGTATGTCACTTACATAGAAAACATATTTGACGAATGTTGACACTGTTGTTGTTGCAAGAATCATGTACCTGACAAAAAAGTATCAAGTTGTAAGCATTTTAGCACTAAACAGCATCTTTCACTATGTGGACAAAAACGTACTCCAATTAAGATTTAAGTAGAGGAGCTTCAATTAAATTTTAATTAGGGATCATAAACAGAAACCATAATATCAAAACTCATCAACAAGACCACAATGAAAGTTAGTGGATAAGATTACTTACTCAAATGAAAAGAAAAGAGAAACTGAAGCTTTCCGTGACTGTATCAATTCACTTACTGAAGTATACAGAAAGAGACTGTCTAGCGTAAGAAGGAAACCGAGAAAAGAGACAATCCGAATATGAGATAACGTTGTTACTGATGGTGTAGTCTCCATGTATTCAACTCTCTTCTGAGCTAACCAATGCAAAGCCTTGATCAACAACAGAGCTGTAACCATGGCAAGAAACGAAACTGAAAAGTCTTGCCGGAAAATAGTGATTGCAAAAAGAATTTCCATGACCTCTCTCCATGATTGCTCATTTAGCCTCTCAACCTCAGCCTCTCGGAGGGTGCCGAGGAAAACCCGCTTAGTTAATTGCCACAGAATACACATAATGACCAAACCCATGTTGAGAAGTAGCACCAAACTGATCTTAGAAGTAGATAAATAAACCATCGCAGGGTAAAACTGGCCTCTACTGTTAAATGCATGATAAATAACTGCTAGAGTAGCAAAAAAACTAAGCCCTGCATACGACTGCAACCTCATCATTTTCCTATGCGAGCTGCCACATACATCAACAACCAATCAACACAATTACAACCCACACGCAAAGGGAAAATTAAACTCTCGAATTTGATAATGGCTACACACACACAGAAAGCTAGCTAGTTTCCTTGTTGGATCCATACAATATATGTAAAAAAAAAATTGCTCTCTGATAAGGAAGAAGAAAACAAAAGGTTCAAATCCAAAGTACGTCTTTCTTTTCTCTCAATTTATCTCCCATACAAACCACCCAAGTCTCTTAGAAACTAAAAGATTGAAAATCAGACATCATGGTCTACGCCCAAAAAAAAAACGGGAAAGATATTGAAATAAGTGACTCTTGATGATTCAAACAATTTAACACCACAACAACCTAATTGGGTCCCCAAGATTCGAGGCCTAAAGATAACATAAAAGATATCAAAAAGCGCATTCTCCTCGTACTTTGGAAATTTCAACATCCACCAAAACAGAATTTAATTTCTTAGGGGAAGAATATATAGAATTAAAGAAAGCGTGAGCCCTAAAGTTGATGTAATTGAGAAACAATGCAGCGTAAGAATAAAATGAAACCAAAAAAATGCCCTAGAACTACAATAGCAGAAAATGGGAACCTGATAGAGACGATCTCTCCTTCCTTCCTCCAATTCAGATTCAAAAGCTTGATTGATTCTGTCTCTGCTCTATGATGTTTCTCTAATTTTGCTTTCAGAAATAAAATAAAGAAAAAAGAATGATGTATGAGGATCCAATCATGTTGAGACACGTGTTATCGAAGCGTCGATCCAATTTGCCTCCAATATTAGCCCGGACGGGACCGATCAAAACGACATCGTTCTACCTGACTTATAATAGGGTATTTTTGTCTCTTACCAATAAAAGAATCAATAAACGTATAAAAAAATATATTTTCATTCTGTAATTATTTTTTGTTTTTTCATACTGTAGATTTATTTATACCACTGTTTTATTTAATTGTGGAATTAAATTCTTTTTTTTATTATCTTTTCTATATAAAAAATGTGTAGATAAAAGAATTTTTTAATTTTAACGATTTTTTTATTTTTTTATATTACCTTTAACAAAATATTTTTATATTTAACGGTAGATTGTAAACATGACTTAAATTTAAATAAAATTAAATAATTAAATAAATTAAAATAAGATATTTTTTTTAAATATTTTATACTAATAATTATTTAAAAATAATAAAACTATATATTTTATAATTTAAATAAAATTTAATTAAACTTAAACTTAATATTATATTAAACATATAATATATATATATAATTTTTTACTGTCACTGTGAAATTCAAAAACTAGAACAAACATAAATTTAAACAAAAATTAATTAATTAATTAAAATATGATATTTTTAAAATATTTTATGATAATTTAAATAATTAAAACATATTTATTTAAAAATAATAAAGGCATACATATTTTTTTTATCTTATAAATTTGTGATAGTTTGTTTTTTATCAAGTGATTAGAACTATTTTTATTCATCAAATAACATTGTGAGATACATTAGAAACTAAAAATAATTGATGCATGTATATTATTCTCTACAGTATGACTTTTTCTATTCTTATTTTATTTCTATTATTAATTTTTTTTAAATATTATTGAATTATATATATATATGTCATGTAGCCATGTAAATATATATTTATAATTTGTGTTTAGATGTCATATATGTAAAAATTATTGATATAAATATTTATATATACTATAAAACTATAATTCATTATGTACGCCCTGATTTTCCCACCAGCTGATTAGCGAGTTGAGCTGCGGCCTAATCATGATTATCTCGTGGACATCCCCAACACCGGAGCTGCCGTCATAAGGTCGTACCTCCTTAGCTCGAGGTAACCCAAGGGTTCGCCAAGCTTGCCTGAGAACTGAGTCCGGACTCTGAGGGCCGAAGGTCGAGTTAAGTATCCAGCTCGTGGTACGAGCTGGATCTGGAGGCTATGACCCTTTGTAAAGTCAACACACGCAAGGTAAACGTGCATATATCAGACATCACGTGTCTGATATGCCCCTGACCTCTCGGACACGTAGCAGGAACGTGCGTATTCAGACACCCACGATTGGGTTGGGCCGTGCGGCCCATTATCTCCTTACCTATTGATTTGACCACACTTATGTGTCAGGTTTATGAATTAATCATGAATGTCACAGAGTTGATACGATAGGTAAGAAGGTCACGGGATGACCTTCTTACCAACTCCCGGTGCCTTCTCCTATAAATATGGAGACCCTGGGAGTTGATAAGAGTTGGATTATCTCTTGTAAGAAATACCCTTTAATCAAATATCCAGTATATAGCAATAATACTGACTAGTGGAGTAAAATGATTTTAACCTTTGAACCACTTAAAAAACGTGTATTGAGTCACCCTTTCATTTCTAAGATCATATATCTATTTCGGTTCAACATTAGCACTAATCCCTTTCTCTTCTTTTCTTAAATACCTGTTGGCGAAGAACCGCGTCAACAGTTTGGTGCTTTCATTGAGAGCAAGTTCGATTAGTGCTGTCGCAAACACCCTCAACCATGGTGACTACTCAATCCAGGCACGGTAACGAGGCATAACAGCATGATGGGCAGGAGGCTCATCAAAATGCCACCCCTGGTGAATAAGTTCCTGAGGCCCAGCAGCGCCCAGGAAAGCAGCCGGTGGGCCAAGATGACACCGGAAGTTCGGCCCCCCGGCCACCTAATCCAAACCCGTGTTATTACACGGCGGTGGAGATGGAGAACGCTCAGTTGAGGCCAGCTAGCAATAGCTAATCAGCAGATCAAGGATGTGCTGGCCCGACTACCCCCTCTCACAATCGACGCTAACGTCGGAGAGAGGCAAGGCGAGGCTCCTAAGTCTCGCCGGGGTAACCGGTCCAGGCATAGCCGCTCGGATAGACTTCCGACAGCCAACTCCACTCCTTCATCACACCACCGAGAGGCAAACTCCGAAGAAATGCCTGAAGCCAGGCAACAGCAATACATCCGTTCGGTCAGAATGTCAACTCCTAGCTCCCAACCATCCTCGAGGGCGTCCAAGGGAGCTCGAGGAAATTCCTGAAGGAGATCCGGGGAGGGCTCGCAGCATCAGCCCGTCCCCAACAACCGTCCTGCACCTCGTCCAGATCGTCAGGTGCGGGACCAGCGGGTTGGCAGGGCCGAAAGGCCCCCACCAAACTTGATCCGTCTCGACAAAACTAGGATCGTCTCTCCAGTCAGGCAACCTCCTTCTTCAATCAGATATTCGTCTCCTCCTCGGCCCGCCGAGATATCCCAGCCTATGGGAGTAGTAGGAGAAACTCGCCATCAACTGGGCCTTCCCAGCGTAGCAGGGCGCCGGGGGAAGGCCCAGATCCTCACCGTCAAAGGTGAACTCCAAGCC
Source organism: Humulus lupulus (assembly GCF_963169125.1). Taxonomy (NCBI): domain Eukaryota; kingdom Viridiplantae; phylum Streptophyta; class Magnoliopsida; order Rosales; family Cannabaceae; genus Humulus; species Humulus lupulus. The sequence goes on along the minus strand of NC_084800.1, from coordinate 182,133,224 downwards.
TATCTAGCAGGAGCCACTAGACCGGCAGTCGCCGGAGTGATCTCTCTGGGGGAGACCTGCGTCAGCATTTGAGTTCGGCACAAAGTCATCAAACCACCCAGGGAGGCGACCTGCGAGATCGCCTCAACTCTCATAGAGGGGAGCAAGCAAGAGGAGATGGTCATGCTCGCTCAGGGGGGCCCTGTCCGAAGTACGTAACGGAGGGAATGTCCTAAATAACCTATCTCAAGATAGGAGGGGCAATAACCCACCAAATATGTACAATGGGTCCGGAGCTATTGAACAGCCCCGGAATAACCAAGGACATCAGGACCAAACCCTCGAGCGCCTGACTCAGATGGAGGAGCAGATGAGAAAGCTCCTGTCAGAAAAAGAAAAAGATGAATATGATTCAGAGGACGAGATGGAACTCTTCGCCCCCAGTATAGCAGCAACGGCGTACCCATCTGGTTTCCGTATGCCGCACCTGTCAAAGTTCAATGGGGACGGAGACCCATCGGACCATCTAGGGATGGTCAACACCCTAATGATGGCCTACAACATTGGCCCCGAGCTGAGATGTTTAATCTTCCCTTCCACATTGACTGGACCTGCCAGGCAGTGGTTCAAGCAAAGTAAAATACAGTCAATCAGCTCCTGGAAGACTTTCTCGGCAGACTTCAAAAGGGCATTCCGAGCCTCCCAGGCCGCCCGTGTTTAGGCCGACTCCCTGGCTAACGTGAGGCAGCAGCCCGGTGAGACTCTGAAGGCCTACCTGAACAGATTTGCGAACGTCGCTGCTCGAGCCAGAGACGCGGATGATAGCTCCAAGCTCATGGCCATGAGAACTGGAATCCTCGTTGGAGGAGATCTCTGGAAGGATATACAAAGGAAGGGAGTCAGCTCGGTTAACGAATTCCTTAACAGGGCCCAAGAATGGATTAACTTGGAGGAGGCCGAAGCCTCAGCTGCGGGAACCAGCCAGGTCCCCGAACAGCCCGCTGGAGTGGGGACGGAGGTCGTGGCAGCGACCCAAAATGTCACACAGAACAACCAGCCTGGTGGAGGCAAAAGAAAGGGAAATGGCGAAAACAGTCAGCACGGCCAAAAGAAGAATAAGTCCGTAGACAAAGTCAAGCCCGTCTTCGCGACTTATACAGAGCTCACCCAGTCTAGGGAGAATATCTTCCTAGCTAACTCTACTCAAGTCCCCTGGAAGAGGCCGGAGCCATTAAAGCACCACAAGGGGAAGAGAGACACCTCCAAGTTTTGCCGTTTTCATAACGATGTTGGCCACAATACCGACGAATATAGGCATTTAAAAGACGAGATCAAGACTCTCATCCGAGCCGGCCCCTTGGCTCAATACGCACGGAACAGGGTTCCAGCAAGTCGACCTGCTCCAGAAGTCCCGGCCAGTCAGCCCGGGCCTCGGGTAGATCAGGACGTCCCTCCTCCCGTGGTTGGAGGAGAGATATCCACCATCTCTGGAGGTCCGCATATGGCCGGCACGAGCAAAGGCGCCCAGAAGAGATATGTGAACGAACTAAAGGCTCATAACGGAGTAGAGTTCGTCCCGGAGCAGCGTCAGTCAAAGCAGCAGCGATTGGAGAGGCAACCGATCATTTTACGGAGGAAGATCCGGGCCATGTCCAGTTCCCTCACCATGACCCTTTGGTCGTGGCAGTTCAGCTCGCCAATCGGAGGGTGAGGAGGGTACTAATCGACAACGGGAGCTCGGTGAACCTCCTGTTCCGATCTACGTTGGAGAAGATGGGTTTGACCGTTGCCGAGCTAAAGGCAACCTCCATGATGTTGTATGGTTTTTCGGGAGAGGGATCAGCAGCAATAGGGACGATCGAGCTGGTGATCACCCTAGGAGAAGGATCTCGGACAGTCTCCAAGCTCCTCGAGTTCGTAGTCATCGACTGCTCCGCTGTATACAACTCGATCTTGGGACGACCTACGCTCATGGCGTTTGAGGCCGTCACTTCCATTCGCCACCTCGGGATGAAATTCCCTACTTCCACGGGAATCTGCACTGTCCATGGCGATGAGCTCGCTGCCAGGGAATGCTACAACATTTCCATGAAGGGAAAGTCTAAACCCAGGCAGCTGGCAATGGCCATTCAAGATGGTGAAGAGGAATCTCAGGAACCCTTAGCTGATCCTGAGATTGAAAAACCTTAAAGTGCCGAAGGGGAAAATGTCGTCTTAAGTGAGGATATTGACCCCCGAATAGGCGAGGACAGATCCGAGCTCCAGGCGATTGAGGAGCTCGAGGAAGTGAACATTGATCCACAGAATCCATCACGGATGGTCAAGCTCGGGAAAAACCTCTGTAGCAAGAGGAAGGCGGAGCTGACTAAGTTTCTGCGGGATAACCTGGACGTGTTTGCATGGTCCCATGAGGACATGGTGGGAATCAGCCCGAGTGTCATCATGCATACACTTCATCTGGATAAAAGCATTCCCGCCAAGTCCCAGAAGCAAAGACGCCTAGGAACAGCTCGAGTTGAAGCCTTGAAGGAAGAGGTTGCCCGGCTCAAGAAATGCGGCTTTATCCGTGAAGCCAAGTTTCCAATATGGGTCACCAACCCCGTGCTGGTCCCGAAGCCCAACGGAAAATGGCGGACCTACATAGACTTCTCCGACCTGAATAAAACCTGCCCCAAGGATTGTTTTCCACTGCCAAGGATTGACCAGCTGGTAGATGCCATGGCGGGGCACGAGCTCATGTCCTTTATGGACGCGTATTCGGGTTACAATCAGATCGCCATGAATCCGGCAGACCAGGAACACACCAGCTTCATGACCCCGACTAACGTTTATTGTTACAAGGTCATGTCGTTCGGTCTGAAGAATGTCGGAGCTACCTACCAAAGGTTAGTAAACAGAATGTTCGCAGGCTAGATCGGGAAAAACATGGAAGTTTATGTTGATGACATGCTAGTCAAGTCAAAGACTGCCGATAACCATGTTTCCGACCTGGAAGAATGTTTTAAGATACTACGGGAGTATGGCATGAGGCTTAATCCACAGAAGTGCACTTTTGGAGTCGCGTCCGGGAAGTTCCTGGGCTTCATAGTCAATACCCGAGGAATCGAAGCAAACCCCGACAAGATCAGATCACTACTCGAGCTTCCCTCGCCTAGGTCGCGAAAAGATGTCCAAGGCCTGACAGGAAGAGTGGCAGCCCTCAATCGGTTTATTTCCAAGTCCACCGATAAGTGTTTGCCATTCTACAACCTGCTCCGAGGAATCAAGAAGTTCGAATGGACAGAGGAGTGCGAAAGCACATTGCTCGACCTGAAGGCACATCTGGCCGAGTCGCCCGTACTATCCAAACCCAAAGCAGGAGAGCCTCTTTTTCTCTACCTGGCTGTCACTGGGGATGCAACTAGTGCCGTGTTGGTATGAGAAGAAGACCGAGTTCAGAAACCAGTCTACTACATCAGCAAGAGACTTCTCGGGGCTGAATCCCGGTACCCGTTGATGGAGAAATTGGAGTTCTGCCTCATCACGGCCTCGCGAAAGCTCAGGCCATACTTCCAGTCCCACTCGATACACGTCATGACCGATCAACCTTTAAGGCAGGTTTTGCAAACCTGAAGCATCGGGACGTTTGTTAAAATGGGCAATCGAACTCAGTCAGTTCGAGATTTTGTACACTCCGCGAACTACTATAAAAAGTCAGGCCCTGGCCGATTTTATGGCAGAATGCGCGGGATTCCAGGAGGATCCCGCAGAAGACTCACCCCAAGTCACCTCGCCCCAGGCGTCGTGGAGGATCTTTGTAGATGGTTCGTCCAACGAGAACGGCTCCGGAGCTGGAATCATTTTGATATCCCCCGAGGGACATAGATTCCACTCGGCGCTGAGATTCGAATTCAAAGCCTCCAACAACGAGGCTGAATATGAAGCTTTGATGGCTGGGCTGAGGATAGCCCAGGAGTTGAAGGCGAGCTCCGTCCAGTGCTTCAGTGACTCCCAGCTCGTGGTAAACCAGGTTCTGGGCGAATATCAAGCACGGGGACCCAAGATGGCCGCCTATCTGGCAAAGGTAAAAGCTGAGCTGTCCACGTTTGAGCGAGGCTCGATCGAACAAATACCTCAGGAGCAGAACGCTAATGCAGACGCTCTTGCCAAGCTCGCCACCTCTGGGGAAACGGAGACCTTGGGGCTAGTGCCCATAAAGTTCTTGGAGAAACCAAGCATAGTGTATGTCAGGACGGAGGTCGAGATGATCGATGCCAGGCCGACCTGGATGACCCCCATCCTTGAGTATCATGTCGAGGGAAAGCTGCCTGAAGGGCGTAATGATGCGCGGCGAGTACTCTATCAAGCTCCCAGGTATACTATAGTAGATGGGGTGTTATACCGGCGTGGGCACTCCCTGCCTCTCCTACGATGTGTTCTTCCAGGCGAAGCAAAGGCCATCCTACAGGAGGTGCTCGAGGGATTTTGCGGAGACCACACCGGGGGGCAAAGCTTGGCCTTAAAGGTCCTAAGGCAAGGGTATTACTGGCCAACTCTGTCCATGGACTCGATTTCATACGTGAAGAAATGCAACAAGTGCCAGCGGATCTCATGTCCTCGAGCTGAGTTTTGGTCCTGGCGATGCTCCGGTGAAGGGCAACGGCGCTCTGCGAAGGTGAAAAGACAATTGCCTTAGAAAAAAGAGAGAAAAAACATGGCAAAGTGTAATGATAAAAACCACAAAAAGGTTAGTTAGCTTACTGTCATGGCCATGCCCAGTGAAGATTCCAGCACGCCCACCGGGCTCATTGTCTCGATGGCCCGGAGCTCCTTCTCGGTGAACTTGTATATATGGTTGACGGTGTAGTTCGCCGACTCATACACCGTTCCCCGGAAGGCCTCGGGGATCTTCCCCAGGTCCTGGGGATTGACTGGGATGCGTACCTCGGAGGATACAATCGTTGAAGTCCCGAGCTCCGTTCCTGCATCCCGGGCGGCCGCCGGAGCTCATGAAGGGGGTGGAGGCATGTTGCTTCCCCCCGCAGCAGGAGGAACCGCTCCCACGACCTGGGCAGCTGGGGCTTGCTCCTTCTCCTTTGCAGGAGACTTGGCGGAGGTCCCGGCAGCGTGCTTGGACGTCCGAAGCCTCTTCATTTTTGGCCCAGCGGCCCTTGCTGGGGGGTTCCCCCCGAAGAACGCACCTCGCAGGCTCTCCTCGGGCTGAGACATCTCTTTTGTCAAAACAAAAACATGGTTAGTACGAGAGTTAGCAATCATGCAAAAACAAAAACAAAGGGGTAAAGAGAGAAATTCAAGTATATGAATACTAAGGGAATCCTACCCCCCGAGCTAGAAGAAGAATCTAAGTTGATTACTTCCCGAGCTGGCGCAAGTTCTGGGTCCGAGGCTGACTCAGGGCTAGATTCCTCTACATATTGCCTAAGCCCCGGAGCTATGGCACCCCTCCGGAGTGATGGCCATGACCGAAGGTTGGTCCCATACTCCTCGAATAGGATCGACCTAAAAGCTAGGGTGTTATCTACTACTACGGTACCCCTAGGCCGGCTATCTTGGTAGTCCAACACAAGCCAGTCGACACAATGGAGCAGGGTTGTGTTCAGGTCTGGATCACTTCGGTGATGATGGACGAGCTGCCTAGGATTGAACCTAGCCAGCCGGGGGTTTGCTGTGGCCCTATCTAGATTCCTAAACATGTAAGGGTTACCTTGGCCAGAAGGACCCGCGGCTGCTCCGGATTGGATCCTCTCCTCGCCTGTCCTTTGGACGACCTCCAAAGCCCGCTTCCTGTTCCTCACGAGGGGAACTTCGTCGTCCTCGTTCTCCTCATCTTCATCCCCCCCGACCTCCTCCACGATGATGGGTCTGGTGTCGCGAGCTGGGGGAAGCCCCCGGGGCCTCTTTAGGTTCAAAGTCTGATTTGGGAAAATCAGCTTGCAGGCCACCATCGTCTCGTCCGTTACGAGCACGCGGTAATCTTTCTCACTGGGGGGCAAGCCCGCCAGTGTCTCGTATTGGGCCTCGAGGGTCACAGATTTCTCTGTCCTCGCGAAGATGGCTGCAGGATTAGTCTAAGTCAGAATGGGATACGGGAGGAGCTAAAACGACACTTAACTTACGAGCTAAGGATAAAAAAAAAACACTTACGAGGACGATTGAAGTAGTGGAGCTCGCAGTTTCTGAACCCTGTCGACATGAAGAATTAATCCTTGAAGTCGTTGGGGTGGCTGCGCAGCTCGATAACCGCAGTCGTATTGGGAAATCGGGTTAAGTAGTAAAACCCGTCGCCTCGCCCCCGCTGATCCGAGCTGGCCTTGAGGCAGAAGAAGTAGAAAATGTCCGCTGGAGTGGGGACCTCCCACTCGTGCTTCAAAAATAAATATCTCAACCCCGCCAACAACCGATAAGAGTTTGGGGGGGAGCTGAAATGGGGCCAACCTCACGTAATTCAAGAAGTCAGCAAAATACTGATCCAACCGGAGGAAGGCCCCCGCCTTAAAATGCTCGCCGCTCCAGGCCGCGAACGATTCGTCGAGCGGCGCGCAGCTCTGCTCGCCCTCCGCGGGAGGTTGGGCAATCACTGACGTCCTCCCCAGCGCGATGTTGTGGGAGAGAAATAGTTTGTTAATCTTCGTCTGGTCGGTAATCTTTGAGACGATCCTCTCCGCCTCAAAAAATGCATCAGGAGCCACCTCGAGCTCCTTCTCCACTGCTGGCCCAAAGCGGGGGATCAGGAAGTCAGGCATCACTGCTTTTCCTTTGTCCTGCTGGGAGGCCGAGCTGCCGACGGTCTTCTGTGGGGCATTCCTCTTTGGCGCCATCTGGTCGCCTAGCGAACAAAAGAAAAGATTTTAGAAAAGGCGACCTAAGCATGAGGAAGAATCAAAGTATTATTTGCACGAGCTGAGGTAAGCCCAGCCCGTGGAGAGTGAGACCACGCGGTTCTATGAACACGCGTCTGTGCTCCCAACAGATCCCAGATTACTCAGAATTCGTGTGTTAGGAGGGTCAGGATAGAATTTGCCTTGGGGGGAAAGTTTCAGTAAGCAAGGAAGGAAAAACCGCTTGTGAAGCATGTCCCCTAAGCTACTCTGTTTTGCACCCAAAATACCAAAACTTCTACCCAGAAATTTTCCCCAGAAAATGCATCCTATAAACCATACTCCCAAACGTTTTCCTACAGCAAAAATACCCTAACCTAAAAGGCTTTCACCCTTCATACCCACAAAAACCAGTAAACCCTTGCATGTGGCTACAGTAAATATTTACCTAAGCTATAGTGAAAAATATTTTCAAAACACACATGGTCAGGAGACTTACAGTGTTTGGCTGGGAGGTGGATGAAGGTGTCGCCTAGGTGGGAGCTTCGTCGGAGTGTTTGCTTCCAAAGCCTTGAAGAAGTCCTTACGCCTGAGCTTCTTGAACAACTGAGAATGGCGGTCGCGAAGAAAAGGGTTTCTTTTTCTTCTGAGATGAAGAGAGAAGAAGGAAAGAAGTTCTGAGAAATTTCAAATGAAAGGGTGGCCCATGCGTAGGGTGGCCACCCCTTTTATATACGTGAAGGGTCACGTATAAAGGGCCGTTGGATGGCCCTGATGAGGGATCCGAGGCCCTCCACTCGAAATACGAAACGACGGCTGGGCATAGGCTAGGCCATTAAATGCGGTTCTCGTAAGACAGACCGTCACCAACCACAATGTTCCGCGTGTCAGGTGCCTGCGTAAGATGTGGAATATGAAGAGTCCATGGGAAAGCCTAAAAGCCCCTACTGTGGCCTTATCCGACGTGGTATACCACGAGCAGGGGCTTGGGGGGCAGATGTACGCCCTGATTTTCCCACGGGGTGATTAGCGAGTTGAGCTGCGGCCTAATCATGATTATCTCGTGGACATCCCCAACACTGGAGCTGCCGTCATAAGGTCGTACCTCCTTAGCTCGAGGTAACCCAAGGGTTCGCCAAGCTTGCTTGAGAACTGAGTCCGGACTCTGAGGGCCGAAGGTCGAGTTAAGTATCCAGCTCGTGGTACGAGCTGGATCTGGAGGCTATGACCCTTTGTAAAGTCAACACACGCAAGGTAAACGTGCATATATCAGACATCACGTGTCTGATATGCCCCTGACTTCTCGGACACGCAGCAGGAACGTGCGTATTCAGACACCCACGATTGGGTTGGGCCGTGCGGCCCATTATCTCCTTACCTATTGATTTGACCACACTTATGTGTCAGGTTTAGGAATTAATCATGAATGTCACAGAGTTGATACGATAGGTAAGAAGTGTTGGAAAAGCTTATACAGGATCTTTATTTATTTTCATGTATATCTAATATTAAACAAATTAATACAAGATAGCCTAAAACATGTTTCTAAAATTGAATTCAATGAGAAACAAATAATAGAATACTTACAGTATACGCAACAGAATTAAGAGTCCTTCCTTCAGTTTCTCTAACTCTTGTATCCTTTCTGTCGCAGAGTATTATCAAGAAACTGAACCGATCTTCTATTTTCTTCACGATCTTCCAATGTATCCTTAGAACCACCTAGACTAGTGTGGGCAATTCTCAATACATGAGATAGATATAGAGAGAAAAAGAGAAAATACAAAGAGGCTTAGAAAAGGACTTGTGTTTTGAGAGAATATAAAACTATCAGAAAATCAGACTTATCAAAAACCCTATTTTGACTTCTCTATAAGCACTCCTTTTATAGACTCAATTAGGCCATTTAATTTAATTAAAAAATCAATAAAATAACAGCCATTTTGAAGCCCTAGGTCGAAATTATCATGGGCTATAGGCCCGTGAAATTTCCCATTTGATTATAAGCCCATTGGACTTAAAATCAAGGCCTGTATTATTTTCTATTGATTTAATTAATTAAATAATTATTTAAATCCTTTATCAAATTAATTATTTATAATTTGAACCTTGATTTAAACTTATTTATTAATTTAGATACCAATTTATCTTAATTAATAAATCTGCCATAATTTCTCTTTTCTTCTCAAAATTACACAACTCTGTGAAACTATCCAAAATTGACCTGGTCAACTTTGATAATTCTAATTGATGATTAAATCAATTAATTGAGACTATCTAGATGATTTTATCCAAGGTACAATGGGGACCATGGGCCTATGAAATCAAGCTCCAATAAGTTATCATAAATCTAACAAATAAATTTACTAACTTATTAATTCCTCGTGACTCCACTATAGACTTGGAATTGCACTCTTGAATTCATAGAATGCTCTATAACAAATATAGATACGCTATTAATTATCCATTGTTACAACCATAATTTTCACTCAATCCTCTATAGACGGTCTACAATGAGATAGGACTAAAATACAGTTTTACCCCTCATTGTATTTTATCCTTAAAACACTTAGTTCCTTGTAAATGATATTTCAGTAAACTAATTTAATTACTGAAATGAGATCTCTATCATTTAACACCTTGAACCAAACTAAAAGGAAACCATCGTTTCACTTCTTCATCAGAAGCTATAGATGTTCATATCTATGATTAACACTCCCACTCAATTATACTACCGAGTTCCCAAGATGTAAGTATGGGCTAGTCCGTAGGGTAAGCTGGTAACGAACAAGTCAAAGAACTCAAATAATACAATCAGTTAGAATACTAACCACTCAGAATTGAGATTGAATTGACCTATGGTCAACTATATGATATGACTAGAATAGATAATAACGGTATGTTTACTTATCTTATCAACTGTCAATATCGGTCCTGTCCGATGTAACAAATACATCCGATCTTATCTACTTTGCTAATGTTCTGGAAAGAACATAACACTGTAATGAGTAAGTAGATCATATCGTAGATTGGCAAGTCAGTGTAAATCCGGTGCACTGACTAATCTTAGGACTAACTTATTTTGAACATATAATCATATTTATATTCCACTGTGATTACGTCACTATAAATAAGATTAGCTATATGCTCGGGATTTAATAGAAGTTTATATTAAACAAATAATCATGAAAATAAAACATGTGAGCAAAGTGATTGACCAAGTCAAAAAATGATTTCTATTCTTTTATTGATAATAAAATGAGATTACAAAGAATTTGGGTTTTAATTAGGGCATAAAACCCCAACAAGAAGGTCACGGGATGACCTTCTTACCAACTCCCGGTGCCTTCTCCTATAAATATGGAGACCCTGGGAGTTGATAAGGGTTGGATTATCTCTTGTAAGAAATACCCTGTAATCAAATATCCAGTATATAGCAATAATACTAACTAGTGGAGTAAAATGATTTTAACCTTTGAACCACTTAAAAAACGTGTCTTGAGTCACCCTTTCATTTCTAAGATCATATATCTATTTCGGTTCAACATTAGCACTAATCCCTTTCTCTTCTTTTCTTAATTACCTGTTAGCGAAGAACCGCGTCAACACATTCCATTATATATATTTTTAAATAATAGTGAACTATTTTTTATTAAAATTACAGACAATGTTTACAACTTTAAAACTAAGCAAACGTGCATTGCACGTTGCTTCCAGCTAGTAAATATTATATATCTCTTCTATATAAAAAAATGTGTAGATAATAGAAATTCTTGGTTTTAACGGTTTGTTTTGTTAACGTTAACGGAATATTCTAAATATTTAGCGGAATATACCTTTAAAACTAATTAAAAATATATATTTATTAATTATATTAATATAAATTCAAATTCAAATGTTATAAAATATCATTATTATAAGGGTTTATACATTTTTAGACCATGTGTTTTGTCTCATTACCTGTTTGGATCCTATGTTTTGACAAATTACTTTTTGGACCCTGTATTTTCTAAAATAGTTCAAATAGACCCCTAAACCCGATTTTGATCAAAGTTTTTTGAACTAAAATCACAAATAATTCATCAAACTAACAACTCAAAACAAAATACAGTCATTCTGCCTAAGAACTGTGTTGTTATACTCAATTTTTTGTTCATCAAAATCAGGTTTATGGGCCTATTTGAATCAGTTTACAAAACACAGGGTCCAAAAAATAATTTATCAAAACACAGGGTCCAAACAGGTAATGAGGCAAAACACAAGGTCTAAAAATGTATAAACTCTTATTATAATAATATTTAATATAAGACTACATATATAATAAATATATTAATATAAATTTAAATTCAAATGTTATAAAATATCATTATTATAATAATATATAATACAAGACTAGATATTTAATAATTATATTAATATGACTTAAAATATTATAATAATATATAATATAAGACTAAATATTTAATACTTATATTAATATAAATTTAAATATTATAAAATATCATTATAATAATACATAATCTTAATTTTTATTAAAAAAAATCATTTATGTTTAAAAAGGTTATCATAATATATATATTGAAAATTACCCAAAGGTAAATATCAGTATTAATTCTTTATTATATTTCTGGTACTTACTTGATTTTCCAATATCATATTTGTATGTATAAATAGGGTTCAATCATCATTTAAATAATACACAAGAGTTTATGCAATGCCTCACGTCACTATAGCTGCTTTCTGGAATGACAACTGGCCCTACAAACCAACACGAGTCTTTCCAGTGTGCTTTGTCCTCACTCGCACGCTTCCTGGGAAAACTTTCCAGGAGGTCACCCATCTTGAGATTACTCCAGATCAAGCACGCTTAACTTTGGAGTTCTCAATTGATGGGCTACCGAAAAGAAGATACATTTTGTTTGCATAGGTAGTACCCATCAATCCATGTAAGTCCTCTTCAACTGTGTAGTCCCATACCTACACAGTCTTAGAATCATCACACTTGACCTTCCCCAGGCGGTGTGGGATTGCACAGCTTACCCTGTCTTTCCCCTTACGGATCACGGGATTCTGACTGTCACTGTTTCACTCTCTCTTTACATCTCTCTATATTACTATGTCTATTTCTTTCTTTATACTTTATATTTCAGTATTCTTCATAGTTTTATAACACGTTATCAGCACGATACTCTAACTATCATTATTGTAGGTTTAAAATTTTATCATGAGTCTCTAGCCATAATCATTCATTGAAATCTAAACTTGATGATTCAGTATTCAACCACCATCCTGTGTTGATATCAAAAGTCATCATCAAGTCTCTAGTCATCATATTTCATTGAGGTAAAAATCTTTTGTTGCGAATGTATGTTTCTATCATTATCATACTATATATTTTGATAGTAAAACTTGTATATATATGAGTTGTTATTTCACCATTGTGATATTATGAGATGGTTAAATGACTTATGTAACGTCTCAAATTTCATAATAAGGCTTAGGGCCTTGATTAGGGGGCCAGGATGGCAAATTATGAAATTATATGATTATGTGATATGTATGTGCATCATTATGTGATTATGTGAGTTATATTATAATATGACTTGATATGCATGTTTAGGTGTATTAAATTGCATGCGGACCCATTTCTGTTTAAAAGGACAATTTTTGTAATTTAGTTCGTTATGGGTATATTTGGCATATATGTGGTATGTGTGTGGTACTACATTACTATGTGGAATGGGTTACTCGGCACGAGACGATCCTAGGGAGCAAGTTAATGGGAAATTCACAATGGGAACCATACTTGACTCGGAGTGAGTCAAGGGGTATAGTGGGTATTTAGCACACTACTGGGATATTGGGTAATGGGAATGGTTGTTTGATGATATATTGGGAGTTAGTGAGATCAGGAAGGAGTTATGGGAGTTTTAACTATTTTACCCCTGGGGCATTTTTGGGACCCCGAGCATTAGGATTTGCTTGAGGTTACTTAAGCTCGAAGTAACCTGTTAGAAACATAGAAAGAACGTTCAGTACGTTCGCTCTCTCTCCCATTCTCTTTTTGACGTCGTTAGCATTTTTGAAGGAAACTCGAGTTTTATGACTCAGATTAAAAAAAAGGTTAGAGTCATAACGATTCTTGGGAAGATTGGAAGCTTAAGTTTTGATTGGATTTTATGTTTTGATGAGTTTTTGGATGGTTTGAGATTTGAGTTTTTATGGTTTTGAGTCGTTGGGATGTTTGGGAACTTTGTTATTGGGATTCGAATATGTTGGGATATATTTTTGGAGGATTTTAAATGGGAAAAATGAAGAAAATGGTTGGGTTTGAGGTTGGGTTGCGACCTTGTTCTTGGAAGTCGCAACCTGCGTGAACCCAGAACCAAGAGGGGTTTTGCCTGGGGGGCACACCGCGACTCTAGAGGGCAAGTCGCGGTCTGCGCCCTAAAGCCCAAGCAGAGAGCTATCTGTCTGGGAGGCGCGCCGCGACCCCCAGGGCCAAGTCGCGGCCCGCCTATGCATTTTTGCCCAAGTTAGGTTTTTAGTTGTGCGAACTTAAACCTAAAGGCTTGGGATCGATCCTACTACCCGGTTTGGTAGGATTCGACGTCCTGGAGGCTAAGACTCAGTCCAGAAGTCTTTATTTACTCGTTTTTTACGCGATTATATATTATGGTTATGACTAGGTTATCGCTAGGGGTTTGGAACCAAGATCGTGCTCGAGGGTCATTTATTAGTAACATGTGCTTGAACCAAAGGTAAGAAAATTGCACCCAGCATGTGATGCATGTGATACATGTGATTATGGCATGGCATGAATGTTGAATTTGAAATTGATTAGAGCTTGAGTCTCTGTATATGTGCATGATTATGATTATGCTTGTGATTGTTGATTAAGCATGTTGAGTGCCTTATATCTGGATATTTGACATATGATATATGCCTGTTTGCATTACCTCATTGAGGAAGCACTGACTTATTAGTCAAGGACGGCAATAGCACTGGTCGTAAAGAGCTGACTTATTAGTTAAGAGTGGCAATAGCGCATCGAGCGCTGGTCAATATGATAAGATCTAATCAACAGAGCATTATACGCTCGTCCGACCCTATGGTCGAAGAAAACTAAAGCGCTTGGCTAGTTACTTAGAGTTAGGGCTAAAAGGCCCAGGTGACTTGATGGTCACATGGCTTAGGGCACAGGTCCCCAGAATGACTTCACAGTCATCTATCCAAGGCACATGACCTTAGATTGACTCCACGGTCATCTATTCAGGGCAAAGGACCCCAGGTTGACCCCAAGGTCATCTGATTAGGCCTGCAAGCCCCAGAATGATCCCATAATCATTTATTTGTACTTGCCTGCATGCATGAATATGGTTATTACTACTAGGCATGCTTATTATGATTTGGTGACATGTTATTAACTGCTTGTGAGCATGTTTAAGTTTTCTTGCTGAGTCTTGGCTCATGGGTGCTATGTGGTGCAGGTAAAGGCAAAAGAAAGATGGACCATCCTTGTAACGCCCTCCCTCCTTAGAGCCGTTACTAAGTGAGTTTAAAATGTGCAATTAACTCGCTAATCGAGGTTTTAGGTTAAAAGTGTAGCTAAACCGTCATAAAAGTCATACAATTTGAAAATATAACCATCAATTGAAAATTATAAAGCGATATACATTTGGGATCCCAAAATACTGTTTAGAAATATTTACAACTCAAAAGTATAATTAAAGTCGACTAAACGACAAAATTAGGTTTAATACAGACATCTCCCACAAATACCCCTGGTCGTGGTAGCCAGGCAGGCCAAACATATACACGTCGCTTCACGCTCTCCGTACTCATGGTTGGTTGACTTTCCCCTTACCCTTACCTGCACCATAGAGCACCCGTGAGCCGAAGCCTAGCAAGAAAAATCCACACAAGCAAATAACATATGCATAACCATTAATTAACACATAACAAAACCACCAACAGGCTAAACACATACGGTCCTGTCGTCCCAGGCGCTTTACCAAGCCCTGGGTTCGCGGTCTACACCGTGAGGATATCTCAAGTATCCTATAGGGTCCCACCCTGGCAACTCGCACTTCGCGTGCTTAACGCTACTCCCAGCCCCATGTTGTACTCGGCCTTCACCGTTCGCGGCCCTCGCCGTTCTCGGCCTTCGTCGTTCCCAACTCTTGCCGTTCATTCACATATACACACACATAACATGATTAAAAAAATACTTAAACACGTATAAACATATTCAATGGGGGCTACGCCCTGCAACACAATCATATAGGGCCATGCCCTGCAACACAAACTATGGGGCCTCGCCCTACTCTATGGGTACAACAGTTGTTATCCCCATTTCCTGCATGGACTCGGGGCCTTCGTCCAGGCCCATTGTCAGGGGCCGTGTAAGCATGCGGGCCCGGCCCAAGGCCTCTTGGTACGGAAATGTCCGAGAGGAGGGGTATGGACCGAGGGTGCATGTCTGGGCCCATTTGAGGGGTCCGGCATGGCCCTCCGGGTTCCGTCCTCCGGGACGGTCGTCCGGGTGATGTGCAAATCATTCGAATCCCCCACGACCTACGCGTACTGGTCCCGGACCCTGGTACGGTCCGGGCCTGTGGTAAATGAAGAGGGACAAAGGTAAACGGACCCGGATCACCCCATCCCCGGTAGGAGGGGTCAAGCGTCCAGGATCCTGAAGCCGCCCCACTCCGCGTGGGCGTTGTCCCCACTTTTCACCTGCAGAAAAGGCCACCTTGTGATTGCACGCCGTTGTTTCAGGTTTGCGCTGCCAAGTACTCTGACTGGTCTTGTCTCCTGAATCTGCCTCGTAACTCGAAGTGTCCAGACCAAAAGCACCATTTTGTCGGGCGAGATATAGCTCTTGAGTCAACTTATTGGGCTTTAGCTGGTCTGGAATTCATGTATGTTGCATTGTTTGTATTGGGCTTCCACTAGAAAGGCCAAGAATATCTGTATCTCTGATGGGCCTGGGTCATACCCGGCCCAAGCCCGGCGTTCCCATAAGCCTATAAATACAGGCTATAGAACACTGTAAAAAGGATCTCTCTTCAGCTAAGATACAGTTACTCTGTCAAAATACAGAGAAAAACGCCATTGTAAAAGGTTTTTCAAGTCCTAATACCATAGACTCGTGGACTAAGGCTAGTTAACGCCCCAACCACGTAAAAACCCCGTGTTAATCTTCTGCTTTCACTACAATTACCCTTAAATAATATTTATTAATATAGTTACCGAAAATCTCGGTTAACAGTTTGGTGCTTTCATTGAGAGCTGAAGGAAGCTAGTGCTAACGTCAGGCCTTTACTACAATGGTGAACACACGACACATAACCTTCGACCCTAGCAATCCAGAGCAGGGTAGCAGAGACCCGCTGCCTTCACAGCATCTTCCTCAGGATCTGCCTGAGAACGCGCCTCCTCAAACATCTCACCAGGACGAGTCACAGGACTACGAGGGTGGGACAAAGTACGAAGAGGAAAACGAGGAGGAATACTATGAAGAGGAAAATGAGGGGGAGTACCACGACGAAGCTACAGATCCCGAGGCCCCCGAAGGAGAGCCCGACCAGCAAGACTTGGAGGTGACCAGACTAAGGCAGCAAGTCCTGGATCAGGAAGCCAGGATCGCTGAGCAAGCAGAGGCGCATCGACGGATGCAAGAGTCTCTCCAAGCCCTGCAGGCACTCATGGCCGCGCAGGGTCCGGCAGGCAATCCCGCAACTGGCCCACTTCCAGAAGCACAGCAGCCTGCTCCACAAGAGCAAGCCGGGTTCCCCGAAGGAGCCAGCCCGGCCCCTCCCCCGGAGCCTTTTCCTGAGCCAGCTCCAGGAAACCCGGACAGGGAGAGAAAGAAGGCCGGTGGAAAGACCCGAGAAAAGACCACCCCCGTCGCAAAAGCCGGGACCCGCTCCCGGCCACTCCCTAGGCAAGAGAAGGTGCGCCCCGTCCCCGGATGAGTCCACCCGATCGAATCGCAGGGGACGCGGCCGCGGAACGTATAGCCCCGGCACGCCCCAGGGCGAGACGGGCGGGAAAGATCTTTGCACCCAAGTGCCTCGGTCAACAAGAACCGTCGGGAACGGCCTCGCCGCGAGGAACGTTATGCTCTCAGTTCAGGGGACGACACTTCCCGGATAGACTTACGCGATGGATTGAACGCTCGGAAGGAGCGGGCCCGCAAGGAAAAGATCCTCCCCCGAGATGGCGACCTCAGGAACAACCTCAACGACAGGAGGAACGAGAGAATCCCCCTGGAAGATGGCACGGCCAGGCAGCTCATGGAGCAGATGGCCACGTTGAAAAAGGTCACGGATCGCCTGGTCCGCAAGCAAGAAGGTGCGGACACCGACTCCGACGAAGAGGATAAAGAGCTCTGCGCAAGGCACATCCTGGACGCCATACTCCCCAAGGGGTTCAAGATGCCAAGCCTCACCGCCTATACTGGGAACACCGACCCCCGGGACCATCTGTCCCGATACAACCAGCTCATGACGGTGGCTCATGTCAGCGACGACGGCAAGTGCCTCTGCTTCTCGATCACTTTGGGCGGTCCCGCCGAAGAGTGATGGAAGAGACTTAAGCTGGGCTCCATCCAATCCTGGTCCGGGCTGCAGTCAGCGTTTCGCAAGCAGTTTGTGGCTGCCATGAGGATGGATATGCAGATCAGCGCTCTCGCAAATATCAAGCAGCTCCCCGCGGAGACACTGAGGGCCTACATCCAGCGCTTTACTGAAGAAGCCTCCAAGACGAAAGTAGACGACGGACAGCGCCTGGT
Organism: Humulus lupulus; assembly: GCF_963169125.1. Classification (NCBI taxonomy): domain Eukaryota; kingdom Viridiplantae; phylum Streptophyta; class Magnoliopsida; order Rosales; family Cannabaceae; genus Humulus; species Humulus lupulus. Next base: position 182,115,629 of record NC_084800.1, on the reverse strand, counting down.
GGCACTACAGTCCGAAATCTGGGCCGGGTCCCCCCTATGGGATGACATGCAGCGTAGCAAGGCCGCTACCCTGGAAGAGTTCATTAGGAGGGCCCAAAGATTCATCAACTGGGAAGAAGCCCAGATCCAGGCCTTCGGGTGGCCCCCGGCTCCGCATCCCGTCCCCCAGACGTTCCCGGGGTATGGGGGACCGTTCCCAGCGCAGTCCTACACTACACCCCCCGTTGCCCTGGGACCGGCCGTCGTGCCCGGAAGTGCTACCATGTGTCAGCCCGGCCCATATACATGATCCGGGAAGAGCTTGTTGAGGACTTCGTCGAACCAATTCCTCTCCCGCCTGCTGAGAGGCTGGTCCAGGACGAGGATGACCTGAACCCACGGATAGGGGACGACCGCGTCCTGGAACCAATGGACGAGATAGAAGAGGTGTGCATCAGCGAAACCGATCCGACCCGGATCATCCAAGCCGGGAAAAGTCTGCCGGCAGTCGTCCGGGCCACCATCATCGCCCAAGTTAAGGGAAACCAGGATATTCTGGCCTGGTCCCACTCAGACATGACTGGGATCGACCGCAATATCATTTGCCACGCGTTAAGTATTGACCCAAACGCGACCCCGGTCCGCCAAAAACGCAGGACTTTGGGGACGGAGAGGGCTGAGGCCCTTAAGCTGGAGGTTAAGAAGCTATCTTCCATCAACTTCATACGCGAGGCTGTGTACCCCGTGTGGTTGGCCAATCCCGTCTTGGTGCCGAAACTGAACGGGACGTGGAGAACATGCATCGACTTCACGGACCTCAACAAAGCTTGTCCGAAGGACTGTTTCCCACTCCCCCGGATCGACCAAATGGTGGATGCTACGGCCGGGTAAAAGATCTTGAGCTTCATGGACGCTTACTCCGGCTACAATCAGATCTCTACGCACGTGGAAGATTAGGATCACACCAGTTTCCAAACCGACAAGGGAATCTACTGCTACATAGTCATGCCTTTCGGGCTGAAGAATGCCGGAGCAACTTACCAAAGGCTCGTCAATCGAATGTTTCAGGCCCAGTTAGGGCGAAACATGGAGGTATACATCGATGATATGCTGGTCAAGTCCAAGACGTCCCGGAGCCATTCAGATGACCTGGCGGAGGCTTTCACAATCATCCAGAAGTATGGGATGAAGCTGAATCCCAAAAAGTGCACTTTCGGCGTGGCCTCCGGGAAGTTCCTGGGCTTCATAGTGAGTTTCCGGGGAATAGAAGCCAATCCAGATAAGATCAAGGCACTGATCGACATGGCCTCTCCTCAGAAACACAAGGATGTGCAAAGCCTGACGGGGCGAATAGCCGCCTTGAGCCGCTTCGTTTCCAAAGCCACGGACAAGTGCGTCCCGTTCTTCAACGTCCTTTGGGGAAGCCAACGCTTCAAATGGTCACCCGAATGTGAAGAGGCATTTCTAAAGCAGAAAGAGCACCTGGCCCAAGCCCTAATCCTGGCGAAACCGATAGAAGGGGAGCCCCTGTATCTGTATCTGGCCGTGACTAAGCACGCAATCAGCGCCGCGTTGGTATGAGAGGAAGAAAGGACACAACTCCCGGTATACTATGTAAGCAAGCGGTTGCTAGACGCTGAGTCTCGGTACCCATTGATCGAAAAGCTGACTTTCTGTGTAATGCCCCGAATTCTCCGATGTGTTTAACAGCGTGAATAGTAGGCCGGGAGGGCCATACTTGCTTAATTATGTTATTAATTGATAAAATGCATGTATATGTTGGTTATATTATGATATGATATGAAATGCATGCATGTGAGTCCATATCTCTATTCAAAGGGGTGTGATGGTAATTTGGCCCGATGAGGGTAAATTGATTATTTGTTCGCATGATGGTGATATAATTTGAGACCACATTATGATGTGGGTTTGTTCGAGCCATTTGGCATGAGACGATCAAGGAATGTTAAATATCGGTTTGGTCATAACGGGCTTAAGCTCGGGGCTCGGGGTGAGTCTCGGGGTGCTTTTAATGATTAGAGTGTTACCCGACATTAAAGGATAACGGGAGGTGAATTATTGGTGTTTGAGAATTTTGAGATTAGCGGGAATTGGGAAGCGTTAATTATGATTAACGGTGTAGGTGGAAAGTGTCAAAATTACCCTTGAGTTGGCTTTAGAAACTTTTAAAGACCTAGGGGTATAATGGTCTTTTGGCTTGGATATATATGAAGCTTGGAAGGCTGTAGAGTAAAAAAAAACCAAAACAGAGTAAGAAACCTCCTTCCCGTACATTCATCTCCATAGTTTCTCTTCTTTGGAATTTTGAGCTCAAGTGTGGAACTAAGCTAGGAAATCAAGGGGCTAAGGTTGTGGATTTAGTTCAGCCATTGGAGAGGGTTCAATACCAAGTTTGAGGTAAGCTTTGACCATTATTTCTCTGGTTTTGCCCTGTTTTAAAGATAGTTTTCAGCTTGTGTTTTGTGGAGGATTGTTGGAATTGATGGAGGTTTTAGTTGGGGTTTGTCTTGGGTTTTGCTAGGGGTGTGAAATATAACAAGTTTAGGGATTGTATTGGAGGTTTTAATGGTGTTTAAACTGGGTTTGATGGGTTGGTTCCAAGAGAAATCGTAAGGGAAGAAAAACAAGGGTTTTGGCTGAACTGGGGGTTGCGCCGCGGCATGGCCAGGGAGAGCCACGGCCCTTGGTGAAGGCTGAGTTTGGGTGCCTCTGTCTGAGGGGCGGGTCGCGGCATGGCCAAGGAGGGCCGCGGCCCTTAGTGGCTTTTTGGCCAGAATTGGCTTTTTGGCTTGGGGATTCAAACCTAAGGCCTTGGGATTGAACCTACTACCCGGTTGAGTAGTGTTTGATGTCCCGGAGGTTAGGTTTTGGTTTGGGAACCTTTTATTAATCATTTTATTGATGGAATCCCATAATTTGGTTATGACCAGGTAACCGCTAAAGGACCAAAAGGTTGATCGTTCTCAGGGTCACTCTTTTATTCGTTTTAGCTCGGACCGGAGGTAAGAAAACTACACCCCTAGTGTGACATGCATGGGTATTTGTGAGGCATGTTGATTGTGCAATATGGACATGGATTGAACATGGAATGCTTAGCATATGTTGTTCACTTGTGCATAGCACTGACTTATTAGTCAGGTTTGGCAAAGGTGCTAGTATCAACTGTGAAGCTGTGATTGATTAGTCAGGTTCGGCAGTGGTACTGGGCACTGGTCACGTTGCACTGACTCGTCAGTCAGAATTGGCAAAGGTGTTGGTATCAGCTGTGAAGCTGTGACTGATTAGTCAAGTTCGGCAGTGATACTAGACATTGGTCACTCAGAATTGGCAAAGGTGTTAGTATCAGTTGTGAAGCTGTGACTTACTAGTCAAGTTCGGTAGTGATACTGGACACTGGTCACATAGCGCTGACTAATTAGTCAGAACGGTCTTAGCGTGGTTCACGCAAGCCAACGGAGATTAGATCTAATCGACCATTAGCATTGAATGGCTCAAAGAGCATTAATGCCAGACCGACCCCGAGGATCGATGAATGAAATAAGCACTTGGAGGCTAGTGGCTTACCTAGCAGCCACTCTCCCTCTTGAATCATGTGATGTTCACTCATTTGTTTGAAAGCTTTATGCTTAGTGTGAATATAATGATAATCATTTGATAATGCTATTGAAAAGTGTTATGTTTTCTTGCTGGGCCTTGGCTCATGGGTGCTATGTGGTGAAGGTAAAGGGAAAGAAAAGCTCACCTAGCCTTGAGTGGAGAGCTGATGTGGTGTTGTGTACATATGCAGCCGCTTGACCACCACGGCCAAGGAGTTCTCAGAGGAACTAGGGGGTTTACCCTATTTTTGCCGCTTAGGTCGGCGGGATTGTAACTTTAAAACAGTAGTGACCATTTTGTACTGAGAACCACTTGTAAATATTTTGTTTAGCTCTGCAGAGCAGTTTGTAATGAAAATCTCCATTTCCTTTTTATTGGTTTTATACCTTAACCTGATAATTACACTTAGAGCACGTTTTTGGCCAAAGGACTCGGGTAGCGAGTCAAATTTCGGGTCCACCGTTCACCGTAACTGTTCTGGGGTAGCCAGGGCGTTACATTCTGCCTGCTGATGGCGTCCCAAAAGCTTCGACCTTACTTTCAGGCCCACGCCATAAAGGTCTTAACCAACCATCCCCTGCGACAGGTGTTACAGAAGCTTGAGTCATCAGGAAGACTCCTGAAGTGGGCCATGGAGCTGAGCCAGTTCGATATATCCTACGTCCCCAGGGTGTCCATCAAGGGACAGGCCCTGGCCGATTTCATCGTTGAATGTTCTGGGATTTCTCCGGAAGACAATATTCCCGAATCCCCCGCAGCGCCCGTGTGGAAAGTCTTCGTGGAAGGAGCCTCGAATGAGAACGGGGCCGGGGCCGAGATCATCTTGGTATCCCCGCAAGGGCACCAGTTACAAAATGCCCTCCGTTTCCAGTTCAAGGCGTTAAATAACGAAGCGGAGCATGAAGCTGTCCTAGCCGGCCTGCGCTTGGCCCGGGAGGTAGGGGCAGCAAACTTGGAAATTTACAGCGATTCCCAGCTAGTTGTCAGACAAATCTCGGGGGAATATTAGACTAAAGGAGAGAATGGCGACCTACGTGACTCAAACGAGGGAAATGCTACAGGCATTCGCAGCACATTCCATCCGCCAGATCCCCCGGGAGCAAAATGTCTTCGCAGATACACTAGCGAAACTGGCCACCGACGCCGAGGCAGAGCTAGCCGGACTAGTCCCTGTCAACCATCTCCCCGTCCCAAGCATCAGGGCCCCCGCGGTCCACACCATCGATCACTCCACTTCTTGGATGGGACCGCTCATCCGCTACCTGTCTGCCGGGGAAGTTCTAAACGATCGGGCCGCAGCAAGGAAACTCCAGTACCAAGTCCACCGATATGTCATGATGGACGGAAAACTCTATCATCGGGGTTTGTCCATGCCTTACCTCAGGTGTGTGTCCAGGACTGAGCTGAGCGCCATCATGCATGAAGTGCACGAAGGTTTTTGCGAAGATCACACTGCCGGGCCCAACCTATCCAAGAAGATCCTGCGCCAAGGGTATTTCTGGCCAACTATGAAGAAAGACTGTATTGACTACGTCCGCAAGTGCGAACAGTGCCAGAGGTACGCGAAGGTCCCACGAGCCCCCCCAACAGAGATAACCTTGATGAACAGCCCCTGGCCCTTCGCAGTGTGGGGGATCAATCTCGTCGGATCTCTCCCGACTGGGAGAGGAGGGGTAAAGTATGCCATCGTGGCCGTGGACTACTACACGAAGTGGGTTAAGGCGGATCCCATGAGCATAATCACTTCCAAAAAGGCCTTAGACTTCGTCATCAATAACATAGTGTGTCGGTATGGCCTCCCCTACAAAATTGTGTCCGACAACGGGAAGCAGTTCGACAGCGCCCACTTCACAGATTTTTGCGAAAGGCACGGTATAGTGAAGAGCTTCTCCGCGGTTGCCAAGCCCCAGGCAAACGGGCAGGCAGAAGCCGTGAACAAAATCCTTAAGGGGACGCTGAAGAAAAACCTCCAGGCTTGTAAGAGCAAATGGCCCGAGGAACTGCCCCGCGTACTATGGGCTTACCGGACGACTGAGAGGACGTCAACCGGACACACCCCCTACTCTATGGTCTATGGATGCGAAGCCGTCATCCCAATCGAAACGACTGTCCCGTCCCACCAACGTGACACATACGATCCCACCCAGAACCACGCCTTACTCCAAGAATCACTAGATCTCATCGAAGAGATCCGGGAAGAGTCGCAGGTGCAGCTGAAGATGTACCAAGGCAAGATCGCACGGCACTTCAACTCCAAAGTCAAGAGCCGCAAGTTTGGAATCGGTGACTTGGTCTTGCGAAGAGTCTTCCCTGCTACTCAAGATCCAGGAGTGGGGGTTCTAGGCCCAAATTGGGAGGGGCCATATGAGATCCATCACGAGATGTGCCCCAGAACATACCGCTTAAAGCGGCTCGATGGCTCGGAAGTCCCGCAAGCCTGGAATGCGGAGCACCTCCGTAAATACTATCAGTAGTCAGAGAGCCTTTCCCAGTTTAATATTTTCATTGAAAACAATGTACGCCTCAGGGCGAACCTTTTTCAAACAATGAAAATGGCGTGTGCAAAACGTCATAAAGAAATATTGTGAAATCATGCTAATCTTTCTCAAGTGACCCCAGACCCGTCTCCGCTCACTTGCGGGGGGTATCCCGGGTGTAAGCAAACACCTGGCGGGGCGCAAGCTTAGGCTAGTCCCGGCTCGGACCACCAAGGTCTGGGCGACTCAAACCCCACGGTCCCACTCCGGACGAACGGCGTTCGGGGGTATAAAAAGAAGGACCGAGCCGGAGGCCAGTCCCACCCCTGACGAACGACGTCCTGGGGTGTAAAATAAAGAGGACCGAGCCCAAGGCCGGTCCCACCCCGGACGAACGACGTCCGGGGGTATAAAACGAAGGACCGAGCCCAAGGCCGGTCCCACCCTGGACGAACGATGTCCGGGGGTATAAAAAGAAGGACCGAGCCGGAGGCCGGTCCCACCCCGGACGAACGACGTCCAGGGGTGTAAAACAGAGGACCGAGCCCAAGGCCGGTCCCACCCCGGACGAACGATGTCCGGGGGTATAAAATAAAGAGGACCGAGCCCAAGGCCGGTCCCACCCCGGACGAACAATGTTCGGGGGTATAAAATAAAGAGGACTGAGCCTAAGGCCGGTCCCACCCCGGACGAACGATGTCTGGGGGTATAAAATAGAAAGGACCGAGCCCAAGGCTCGTCTAGTTCGGACAATTGATGTCCGGGAGATAGAAGCATCCGGTTTGCCCCAGGGCAAAGCCATGGCCTAAAACTAATAAAAGGAGAGCAAAGCTCCAAGTTAAACTAAGCCCCGATGGCCCTGGACTTGGTGCCAGTATTAAAAACTTGGAGAGTTAAGTCGTTGGGTCTAGTCCAGGCCGTTGGAACCGGAACTAAACCCTCACAATCAATTAATCGCGGCAATAGAATGAAATTTATACTCGGAACAACGAAAGGAAGCCTACATAAAAACCAGAGAAGGTAGCTGTTGACGCGGTTCTTCGGCAACAGATAATTAAGAGAAGAAGAGAAAGAGATTAGTACTAAAAGTAGAACCGTCACAGATAGGAAATCTTTGGGGAAGGAACTAGGTGACTCGAGACACGTTTTTAAGTGGTTCGAAGGTTAAAATCCTTCTACTCCACTAGTCAATATTATTGATATTCTCTGGGTAATTGGTTTACAAAGTACATAGTTCTTCAAAGACTATTTTTTCCAACCCCTATCAACTCCCAGGGTCTCCATATTTATAGGAGAAAGCACCTGGAAGTTGGTAGGGAGGTCATCCCGTGACCTTACCATTTGTCATATCAAGTATGTGATATTCATGATTAATTCCTAAACCTGACACACAAGTGTGGTCTAATCAGTATGGAAGGAGATAATGGGCCGCACGGCCCAACCCGTCCGTGGGTGTCTGAATACGCACGTTCTTGCTGCGTGTCCGAGAAGTCAGGGGGATATCGGACACGTGATGGCAGGAATATGCACGTTTATCTTGTGTGTTGACTTCCCATAGGGTCGGAGCTTCCTGAGAAGCTCGCTACCGGAGCAGTTCATAACCCGAGCTTATCCGTCCGTGGCCGTCGGATGTTATTCCCAGCTCCTGGGGCAACAAGTGCGAGCTGGAAACAGGACCCCTCGAGCTAGCAAGGGCCCGTCCTGGAAATAGAGCCTCCAGCCTGTGGGAGCCTCAGACTAAATCATGTTTAGTCCGAGGCTCGTCCTGCTAAACAGCCCGTGGGAAAACCAGGGCGTACATCTGCCCCCTAGCTCCTGCTCGTGGTCTATGACGTCAGATATGGGAGACCATAGTAGGGGCTTTTAGACTTCCCCCACAACCCTTCGTATTCTATGCTTTTCGCAGGCGTCTGATACGTGGAACGCCGTGGGTGGCGACGGTACACTCTACGAGAACCGCATTAAATGGCCTAGCCTACTGTCCAGCCGTCGTTTCACATTTCGAGTGGAGGGTCTCCCAAGAGCCTTTTACACGTGATCCTTCCCTTGTATAAAAAGGGGGTGGTCATCCCATGCACAGGCCACCTTACCATTCAAAATCTCTCAAATTTCCTTCTTTTCTCTTTGACCTTCCGAAGAACGAAACCCTCATTTCCATTGCTCTCATCTTCTCCGTTCACGAAGCTTAAGCGTACGAGTTCCTTCAAAGCCTTGGAGGCCACTGCACCAACGAAGCTCCTACCAGCGCAGCAACCTCGCTCACCATCTAACCATATACTGTAAGTCTTCTGTCCCTGTTTATTTTTGAAAGCATGCCACTGTAGCTTAGGTAAAAAATTTTACTGTAGCCACATGCAGAGGTTTTCTGGGTCGCGCGGATATGGAGGGTGACAGCCCTTCTTAGATTAGGGCACACTTGCCATGGGACCTCGTCTTAGAATATGGGTTCCATGGTTCTCCCTTAGGAACAATTTCTGGGTAGGACCCTTAGGAATTTTGGGTGCAAAAACCGGGTAGCTTAGGGAATACGCCTCAAAAGCGGTTTTGCCACGCCTTGCCTGTTGAAACTTTCCCCCCAAGGCAATTTTTTACTCTGAGTCCTCTGACACACGAATTCCGAGTAATCTGGGATCTGTTGAGGGCATAGGCGCGTGTTCCTTGGGACGCGTGGCACCACTCTCCACGGGCTGGGCTTACCCCAGCTCGTGTACTTAATATTTGCTTCATTCTCCTGCTTGGGTCGCCTTTTCTAAAGTGTTTTCTTTTGTTCGATAGGCGACCAGATGGCTCCAAAGAGAAATCTGCCACAGAAGAACGTGGGAAGTTCGTCTTCCCAACGGGATAAAGGAAAGGCGGTGGTGCCCAGCTCGCCAATTCCTCACTTTGGGCCGGCGGTGGAGAAGCAAGCCGAGGTGGCCCCTGACGCGTTTTTCGAGGCGGAGAGAATTGTCTCGAAGATAACCGACCAGGCAAAGATCAACAAAATCTTCCTCAACCACAACATTCCCCTGGGGATGGCCTCCGTGATCGCCCGACCTGCCGCGGATGGGGAGCGGAGCTGCACGCCGCTCGACGAGTCGTTCGCAGCCTGGAGCGGTGAACACTTCAAGGCAGGGGCCTTCCTCCCCCTGGATCAGTATTTTGCTGATTTTTTGAACTATGTGGGGTTGGCCCCATTTCAGCTCCCCCCCCAACTCATACCGTCTGCTGGCGGGATTGAGGTATTTGTTCCAAAAGCATGAGTGGGAGGTCCCCACTCCGGCTGATATTCTATATTTCTTTTGCCTTAAAGCCAGCCCGGACCAGCGGGGGTGAGGCGACGGGTTCTATTATTTAACCCGCTTCCCTAACACAGCAGCAGTCATCGAGTTGCCGAGCCATCCAAACGACTTCAAAGACCAGTTTTTCATGTCAACTGGGTTCTGCAATTGCGACCATCACTACTTCAACCGTCCTCGTAAGTGATCCTTGATTTAGTTCGCCTTTTAAAGGTTATCTTGTTTTAGCTCCTCCCTTATTCCACTTCTGATTTCAACCAACCTTGCAGCCATTTACGCGAGGACCGGAAAGTCTGTGACCCTCGGGGGTCAATACGATACACTGGCGAACTTGCCCCCCAGTGAGAAGGACTACCGCGTGCTCGTGACGGACGAGACGATGGTATTCTGCAAGCTGATTTTCCCAAATCAGACTTTGAACTTGAAAAGGCCCCGGGGGCCTCCCCCAGCTCGCGACAACAGACCGATCGTCGCGGAGGAGGTCGCAGACGACGAAGGCGAGGAGGAGGGTGAAGAAGTGCCCCTCGTGATGAACAGGAAGAGGACCTTGGAGGTCGCCCAGGGGATGGGCGAGGAGAGGGTCCAATCCGGAGCAGCCGCGGGTCCTTCCGGCCAAGGTAACCCTTATTTGTTTAAGAATGTAGATAGGGCCACTGCAGACCCCCGGCTGGTTAGGTTCAACCCTAGGCAGCTCGTCCATCGTCACCCAAGGAATCCGGACCTGGACACGCTCTTGCTTCACTGCGTTGACCAGCTCATGCTGGACAACCAAGAGAGTCGGCCTAAGGGTACCGTAGTAGTAGATAATACCCTAGCCTTTAGGTCGGTCCTTTTTGAGGAGTACGTGACCAACTTGCGCACGTGGCCTGCGCTCCAGGGGGGCATCTATGCTCCGGGGATTAGGCAGTACGTAGGAGAGTCCAGTCCTGAGTCAGAGCCGGACCTAGAACCTGCGACAGATCGCGAGATAATCGTCTTAGGCTCCTCCAGCTCAGGGGGTAGGGCTCCCTTAGTATTTGCTTACTTATTGCCTTTGAAACTTTGGTCTCTATTTCTGCATGATTGCTACCTTGTCATAACCATGTTTTTTGTTCTTAGCAGAAGAGATGTCTCAGCCCGGAAATAGTCTGCGGGGCGTTGTGTTCGGCGGGAACCCCCCAGCAGGGCCGAGGTTAAAGAGGCTCCGCGAGTCCAAGAGATCGGCTGGGGCCTCCACCAAATCCCCGGCTAAGGAGAAAGAGAAAACCCGCCATCCCAGGTCGCGGGGGTGATCCTCCCTGTTGCCAGGACAGGGCTCATGCACCCGCCACCCCAACGATCTCCATTAGCCGCCCAGGACGGGGTAATAGAGATCGGGAATCTGGCCACGGCAGCCCCGGATGTGCGTATCCCGGTCGACCCCCGGGCTCTGGAGAAGATGCCCGAAGCATTCCGGGGTACGGTGTATGAGTCGGCTAGCTACGCCGTCAGCCATTTCTACAATATCAGGGAGAAGGAGCTCCGGGCCATCGAAACAACGAGCCCGGTCCGAGTTATAGAGTCTGCGGTGGACATGACCTTAACGGTAAAGTGCCCCCTTCTTTTGAGGCTTTAACACTCACACGCCGCCTTTTTCCTTCCAGTTTGTTAATTTAACATTTCTTTCTTGCAGGGCATTGCTGCCGCATACAGAGGCATTGCCAGGACCAAGGCCCAGCTCGAGGGTTTGGAAGCTGAGCGCCAGACCTCCCTCCAGGAGTCTCAGGAGGCGAGAGCCGCGCTGGCGGCCTCTATAGCCGAGCTAGAGAAGATCCGCTCTGAGAACCAAGAGCTTAAAAACTCCCTGGCCACATCGCGGACAGATCTTGAGGCGGCGAAGACCGAGGCCCAGGCCTCCCAGGCCGCCCTGGAAGCCGAGCGGGTCGTCTCGGAGCAGTCCTTACAAGACCTGTTCTATCACTGCTGGTCCCACAATCCGGACGCGGACTTTTCTTTCATGCCGCCGGACCTCTGGGCGTTCTTGTTGCCGCAGCTCCAAGCCCGCCTAAATAAGGAGGTTCCTCCATCGGAGACTGGAGAGGCCTCTGTTGCGGCGGAGCAGGATGAGACCGCGACCTCCAAAGGGCCAACTGATGGGGCTTAGGATAATTCTCTTTTAAGTATTTTGAACTCTCTTTCTATTGTAATTCTCTTTTTTATGTGAGGCGTTTCCACCTCGAGACAATATGCTCAGCCAGTTTGACATATATATATTTTTATGCATTTGGTTACAATTCGTCTCTTTATTTTTATGAACTTAGTTCGAGTTAACTTTATCCGTGTCCCGGGCTCTTTAGAGAAGGGCCACGATCTATAAATTTTAGTTAACTTCTAAGTTTTCTGATCTGGTTAAGACCAGGAACTTATTTTAAAAAAAACTTAGTTCGTGTCAACTTTATCCGTATCCCGGGCTCTTTAAAGAAGAACCACGGTCAACACATTTTAGTTAACTTCTAAGTTTTGTGACCTGGTTAAGACCAGGAACTTATTTTAAAAAACTTAGTTCGTGTCAACTTTATCCGTATCCCGGGCTCTTTAAAGAAGAACCACGGTCAACAAATTTTAGTTAACTTCTAAGTTTTCTGACCTGGTTAAGACCAGGAACTTATTTTGAAAAACTTAGTTCGCGTCAATTTTATCCGTATCCCGGGCTCTTTAAAGAAGAACCACGGTCAACAGATTTTAGTTAACTTCTAAGTTTTGTGACCTGGTTAAGACCAGGAACTTATTTTAAAAAACTTAGTTCGCGTCAACTTTATCCGTATCCCGGGCTCTTTAAAGAAGAACCATGGTCAACAAATTTTAGTTAACTTCTAAGTTTTCTGACCTGGTTAAGACCAGGAACTTATTTTGAAAAACTTAGTTCGCGTCAACTTTTATCCGTATCCCGGGCTCTTTAAAGAAGAACCACGGTCAACAAATTTTAGTTAACTTCTAAGTTTTGTGACCTGGTTAAGACCAGGATAGGACTTAGTTTGTGATAACTCTTATCCATAGATAAAAATTAACACCTAAGTCGTTAAGGAGACCTGGTTATATCCAGGTACCATATGCCCCCCAAGTAACTGGGAAAGGGTCTTTCGTGGTTACTTTAAAATTACACTTGCAAATAACGAGAAACATTTGATTTTTATTTATGCATGGAATGCAACCTTCTAGGCCTTACAAATGGCTCATTGATAGTATTTCTTTAGGTGGAAAGCATTCCAAGTCCGCGGGACCGCCCCTCCACCAAGTCGAGCTAACTTATAAGTTCCCTCTTTGATGACTTCGATGACCTGGTATGGTCCTTCCCAGCTTGGTCCCAAAACCCCATCTTTGGGATCTTTCCCGGCCAGGAAAACTCTCCTCAAGACCAAATCACCGACGCTAAAGGCACGTCTTTTGACCTTAGTGTTGAAGTAGCGAGTGATTTTCTGTTGATAATGGGCGAGCTGGAGTTGTGAATCCTCTCGCCTTTCATCCACTAAGTCTAAGGAGTGGCATAGGAGCTCGTGGTTCCCGTCTTGGTCGTAGGACCAGACCCTGTGCGACAGGACCTTCACCTCCACGGGGAGGACTGCTTCACTTCCAAAGGTTAGGGAGAAAGGAGTGTGACCCGTGGGAGTCCGATGTGTGGTCCTATAGGCCCACAGAACTTGGGGGAGCTGTTCTGGCCAGATCCCCTTTGCCTCATCTAGCCTCTTCTTGAGGCTTGCTTTCAGAGTTTTATTGACAACCTCGACCTGGCCGTTCGCCTGGGGATAGGCCACGGACGAGAAGTTTTTCACAATTCCGTGCCTCTCGCAAAATTCGGCGAACAGATCGCTGTCAAATTGAGTACCATTGTCGGAGACGATCTTTTTAGGTAGGCCAAATCGACATACGATGCTTTTAACCACGAAGTCTAGCACCTTTTTCGATGTTATTGTCGCCAACGGTTCTGCTTCGGCCCACTTGGTGAAGTAGTCAATGGCTACCACGGCGTAACGGACCCCGCCCTTTCCGGTGGGCAGGGCGCCTATTAGATCTATCCCCCAAACGGCGAAGGGCCAGGGAGACGAAATCATTTTTAGCTCGGTCGGAGGAGCTCGGGCAACCGCAGCGAACCGCTGACACTTGTCGCACTTTCTTACATATGAGATCGAGTCTTTGGACAGAGTCGGCCAGTAATAACCTTGCCGGAGGATCTTCAAGGCCAGGCTTTGCCCCCCAGTGTGATCTCCGCAGAATCCGTCATGAACTTCTTGCAGGATGGCCTTCGCTTCACTTGGAAGAACGCACCGGAGGAGAGGTAAAGAATGCCCACGTCGGTACAACACCCCCTCGACTAGCGAATATCTCGGAGCTTGATAAAGGACTCATCGTGCATCATTGCGCCCTTCGGGTAACTTGCCCTCGACGAGGTACTCAATAATGGGAGTCATCCAGGTCGGCCTGATGTCGATCATTTCAATATCCGCCTGACCTTCGTCTATGCTAGGTTTCTTCAAGAACTTAACTGGCACCAACCCCAGGGTTTCTGTCTCTCCCGAGGTGGCGAGCTTGGCGAGAGCATCTGCGTTGGCGTTCTGCTCCCGAGGTATCTGTTCGATCGACCCCCGCCCAAACGCAGACATTTCGGACTTTACCTTCGCCAAATAGGCGGCCATCTTGGGACCCCGCGCCTGATACTCGCCTAGAACCTGATTCACCACGAGCTGGGAGTCGCTGAAGCATTGGACAGAGCTCGCCTTTAGCTCGCGAGCTATCCTAAGTCCAGCTAACAAGGCCTCGTACTCTGCCTCGTTGTTAGATGCCTTGAACCCAAACCTTAGCGCCGAGTGGAATCTATGCCCCTCTGGGGATATCAGAATGATTCCGGCCCCGGAGCCGTTCTCGTTAGATGAGCCATCAACGAAGATCTTCCACGATGAACCTGAGGAGGCAAGCTGATGTGAGTCTTCTGATGGGATCTCATGGAATCCCGCGCATTCTGCCACGAAGTCGGCCAAGGCTTGACTTTTTATGGTAGTTCGGGGAGTATAGAAAATCTCGAACTGACCGAGTTCAACCGCCCACTTTAGCAAGCGTCCTGAGGCTTCAGGTTTTTGCAAAACCTGCCTTAGAGGCTGATCGGTCATGACGTGTACAGAGTGGGAATGGAAGTATGGCCTGAGTTTTCGCGAGGCTGTGATTAGGCAGAACGCCAGTTTTTCCATCAATGGGTACCTTGACTCAGCTCCGAGGAGTCTCTTGCTGATGTAATAAACCGGTTTCTGAGTCTGGTCCTCTTCTCGCACCAGAACGGCACTAGCTGCGTCCTCAGTTACGACCATGTAGAGGAAAAGAGGTTCTCCCACCTTGGGCTTTGATAGCACAGGTGGTTCAGCCAGGTGCGTTTTTAGGTCGAGGAATGCGCCTTCGCATTCTACTGTCCATTCGAACTTCTTGTTTCCCCGGAGCAGGTTGTAGAAGGGCAGGCACTTGTCGGTCGATTTGGAAATGAACCGGTTCAGTGCTGCCACTCTTCCTGTGAGGCCTTGGACATCTTTCCGCGACCTGGGGGAAGGAAGCTCGAGAAGTGACCTGATCTTGTCGGGGTTTGCCTCGATTCCTCGGGTATTGACTATGAAACCCAAGAATTTCCCCGATGCGACACCGAAAGTGCACTTCTGAGGATTGAGCCTCATGCCATATTCTCGCAGTATGTTAAAGCATTCTTCCAGATCGGTGACATGGTTGCTGGCAATCTTAGACTTGACAAGCATATCATCAACGTACACTTCCATATTTTTCCCGATCTGGTCCGCGAACATTCTATTTACCAGCCTTTGGTAGGTAGCTCCGGCGTTCTTCAGACCGAACGGCATGACCTTGACATTGGTCGGGGTCATGAAGCTGGTATGATCCTGGTCTGCTGGATTCATCGCGATCTGATTGTAGCCCGAGTACGCGTCCATGAAGGACATGAGCTCGTGCCCCGCCGTGGCATCCACAAGTTGATCGATCCTTGGTAATGGAAAGCAATCCTTGGGGCAGGCTTTATTCAGGTCGGAAAAGTCGATACAGGTCCGCCACTTTCCGTTGGGCTTTGGAACTAACACGGGATTGGCAACCCAAACAGGAAATTTGGCTTCGCGGAAAAAGCCACATTTTTTTAGCCGGGCCACTTCTTCTTCAAGGGCTTCGGCTCGGGTTGTTCCTAAACGCCTCTGCTTTTGAGACTTGGCAGGGACGCTTTTGTCTAGGTGGAGCGTGTGCATGATTACGCTCGGACTGATCCCTATCATGTCCTCGTGCGACCATGCGAATACGTCCAGGTTCTTCTTCAGAAACGTAGTTAGCTCCACCTTTCTTCCATCGCAGAGGTTCTTTCCGAGCTTAACCGTCCGTGACGGGTTTTGTTCATCGATGCTTAGCTCCTCGAGCTCTTCAATAGCTTGGAGCTCGGACCTGTCCTCGCCTACTCGGGGGTCAATGTCCTCGCTTAGGGCGAGCTCTTCGCCTTCGGAAATCTGAGGTTTTTCAATCTCGGGAGCCGCCTTGGGTCCCCGAGATTCCTCTTCGTCCCGAACGGCCGTCGTCACCTGCCCGGGTTTAGATTTTCCCTTCATGGAAATGCTGTAGCATTCCCTGGCAGCGAGCTGATCGCCCTTGATAGTGCAGATCCCTGTTGGAGTAGGAAATTTCATGGCGAGGTGCCGGACGGAAGTGATAGCCTCGAAAGCAATGAGCGTAGGTCGGCCCAAAATGGTGTTGTAAGCAACGGAGCAGTCAATGACTACGAATTCGAGTAATTTGGACACTGTTCGGGACTCGTCTCCAAGGGTGATCACTAGCCCAATCATCCCTATCGCTGCTGATCCTTCTCCTGAAAAACCATACAGCATCATCGAGGTTGCCTTGAGCTCGGAGACGGTCAGACCCATTTTTTCTAAGGTGGACCGGAATAGGAGGTTCACCGAGCTCCCATTGTCTACTAACACTCTCCTTACTCTCCGGTTGGCGAGCTGGACTGCTACGACCAAGGGATCGTTATGAGGGAATTGGACATGGCTTGCGTCTTCCTCCGCGAAGATAATCGGTTGTTTCTCTAATCTTTGTTGTTTTGATTGACGCTGTTCCGGGACGAACTCCGCTCCGTTGTGGGCCTTTAATTCATTCACATACCTCTTCTGGGCGCCTCTACTCGTGCCAGCCATGTGTGGTCCTCCAGAGATGGTGGAAATCTCTCCCTCGACCACGGGGGGAAGGACGTCCTGATCTACCCGAGGTCCAGGTTGACTGGCTGGGATCTCCGGAGCGGGTCGACTTGTCGGGACCCTGTTCCGCGAGTATTGTGCCAACGGACCTGCTCGGATGAGAGTCTCGATTTCATCTTTGAGGTGCCTGCAGTCGTCGGTATTGTGCCCGACGTCGTTATGAAAACGGCAGAATTTGGAAGCGTCTCTCTTTCCCTTAGGGTGTTTTATTGGCTCCGGCCTTTTCCAGGGGACTCGCGTAGCGTTGGCCAGGAAAATATTCTCTCTGGTCTGGGTGAGCTCGGTATACGTTGTGAACACGGGCTTGAATTTATCCACGGACTTATTCTTCTTTTGACCGTGCTGGCTGTTTTCACCATTTCCTTTTCTTTTGCCGCCACCGGGCTGGTTACTCTGCGCGACGTCGGGAGTCGCCACTACGATCTCTGTTCCCGCCCCAGCGGGCTTCTCGAGGACCTGGCTGGTCCCTGCGGCTGAAGCTTCAGCTTCTTCCAAGTTTATCCACTCTTGGGCTCTGTTAAGGAATTCACTAACCGAGCTGACCCCCCTCCTTTGAATATCCTTCCACAGATCTCCGCCGACTAGGATCCCGGTCCTCATAGCCATGAGTTTGGAGCTGTCGTCGGCGTCTCTGGCTCGAGCAGCGACATTTGCAAATCTGCTCAAGTAGACTTTTAGCGTCTCTCCAGGTTGCTGTCTCACGTTAGCTAGGGAGTCGGCCTGGACCCTGGCGGCCTGAGAGGCGCGGAATGCCCTCTTGAAGTCAGCCGAAAAGGTCTTCCAGGAGCTGATTGACTGCCTTTTACTTTGCTTGAACCACTGCCTGGCAGGTCCAGTTAGGGTGGAAGGAAAGATCAAGCAACGAAGCTCTGGTCCGATGTTATGAGCCATCATTAGGGTGTTGAACATCCCTAAGTGGTCAGACGGGTCTCCATCCCCGCTGAACTTTGACAAGTGGGGCATACGAAAGCCAGAAGGGTATGCCGTTGCTGCTATATTGGGGGCGAAGAGTTCCATCTCATCCCCTGAATCATATTCCTCCTTTTCTTTTTCCGATAGGAGCTTCTTCATCAGCTCCTCCATCTGAGTTAAGCGCTCTAGGGTTTTGTCCTGAGATCCTGGGTTATTCCGGGGCTGTTCAACAGCTCCGGACCCGTTGTACATATTAGGCGGGTTGTTGCCCCTCCTATCTTAGGATAGGTCATTTGGGGCATTCCCGCCGTTACGTACTTCGGATCGGACCCCAACTGAGCGGGCCTGGCTACCATCCCTAACTCGATCCTCCCTGTGAGAGTTGAGGCGATCTCGAAGGTCGCCTCCCTGGGCAGTATGGTGACTTTGTGCTGAACTCAGTCGCTGGCACAGGTCTCCTCCCGAAAGATCACTCCGTGCACTGCCGGTCCAGTGACTCCTGCTGGACAGACTCGGAGTGCGTCTTTGGCGGCCATGACCTGATCCTTCCTCCGGCACCCTGCTGCGCCGGGAAGGCCCGGCCGATGGCGGGTCTCTCCTACTATTTCCGTAGGTCGGGACGTCTCGGACGGGCTGAGGAGACGGATATCTGATGGGAGAAGGAGGATGCCTGACCGGAGAGGCGATCCTAGTGCCGTCCGGACGGACTAAATTTGGTGGGGGCCTCTCGCCCCTGCCGGCTTGCTGGTTTCGCGCTGGGCGAGCTGGACGAGGAACTGGACGTTCTTCGGGGACGGGCTGACGTCTCCGGATCTTCTCGGTCCTTCTTTGGGAATTTCCTCGATCTCTTCTGGGCGTCCTCGAGGAAGGCTGAGAGCTAGGGGTTGACGTCCTAACTGAACGGCTGTACTGCTGCTGTTCGGTCCGAGGCATTTCCCTGAAGTTCGCCTCTTGATGGTGTGGTGAAGGGGTGGAGTTGGCTGCAGGGAGTCTACCCGAACGGCTATGCCTGGATCGATTACTCCGGCGAGACTTAGGAGCCTCGCCTTGCCTCTCTCCAACGTTACTGTTGGTTGTGAGAAGGGGTAGTCGACTCAGAATATCCTGGATTTGCTGACCCGCTGCTGCTAACTGGCTCCTCAGCTGAGCATTCTCCATCTCCACCGCAGTGTAATAACATGGATTCGGATTAGGCGGCCGGGGCGCTGAACTACCAGTGTCGTCTTGGCCCGCCGGCTGCTTCCCTGGCCTCTGCTGGACTTCAGGAACTTGCTCATCAGGGAGGGCAACATGGCGTGCCTCCTGCCCATCATGCTGTTCTATCTCGTTGCCATGTTTGGATCGAGTGGTCACCATAGTTGTATGTTTGTGGTAGTACTAATCGGACTTGCTCTCAATGAAAGCACCAAACTGTTGACGCGGTTCTTCGGCAACAGATAATTAAGAGAAGAAGAGAAAGAGATTAGTACTAAAAGTAGAACCGTCACAGATAGGAAATCTTTGGGGAAGGAACTAGGTGACTCGAGACACGTTTTTAAGTGGTTCGAAGGTTAAAATCCTTCTACTCCACTAGTCAATATTATTGATATTCTCTGGGTAATTGGTTTACAAAGTACATAGTTCTTCAAAGACTATTTTTTCCAACCCCTATCAACTCCCAGGGTCTCCATATTTATAGGAGAAGGCACCTGGAAGTTGGTAGGGAGGTCATCCCGTGACCTTACCATTTGTCATATCAAGTATGTGATATTCATGATTAATTCCTAAACCTGACACACAAGTGTGGTCTAATCAGTATGGAAGGAGATAATGGGCCGCACGGCCCAACCCGTCCGTGGGTGTCTGAATACGCACGTTCCTGCTGCGTGTCCGAGAAGTCAGGGGGATATCGGACACGTGATGGCAGGAATATGCACGTTTATCTTGCGTGTTGACTTCCCATAGGGTCGGAGCTTCCTGAGAAGCTCGCTACCGGAGCAGTTCATAACCCGAGCTTATCCGTCCGTGGCCGTCGGATGTTATTCCCAGCTCTTGGGGCAACAAGTGCTAGCTGGAAACAGGACCCCCTCGAGCTAGCAAGGGCCCGTCCTGGAAATAGAGCCTCCGGCCTGTGGGAGCCTCGGACTAAATCATGTTTAGTCTGAGGCTCGTCCTGCTAAACAGCCCGTGGGAAAACCAGGGCGTACAGTAGCAGTGTTTTAAATTTAATTACAAGCCAAAAACACTAATAAAATTACAAGGCCCTACAACTCATTCGCCCGGAGGTCCGCGTCCTCCTTCTTCTTGGCCTCGAATTCGGCCCGCTTCGACTCTGGATCAGGGAAGATAAGGAGGTTCATACTCTTGTCCTTGCATCAGGCCATGTAGATGGCCTCGTCAAAAGTGACATCCAGCAGGCCCTCGGCCTCCTCCTTCTCGTGGCGGGTTGTTTCGTGTGCCGCCTTCTCCTGAAGCAGAGAGTCGCCCAGTTCGCAGACTCGGACCTTCAAGGCCTGGATCTCCTCCTTATCCAAGACGGATTGAGCCGCGGCCGTCTCCAAAAGTGTCGCCCGTTCATCGGCCTCCTTTGATTTCCGGGACAACTCCTCTTTCAACCCGGCCTTGGCGCGGTCGAGCTCCTCGCGCTCTGTCTGGGCACGGGCCACCTCCCGGCCAAGAGCCTCCTTGGCGGCCTCCCTCTGATTCACGGCCGCCTCCAACTCCAGCTTGGCCGTCTCCATCTTTATGGCCAGCTCGGCCACCAGATCGGCACTCCTTTGGGACAACAGGTCAACTTGGAGCAAAGAAAAGTTAGAAAATAAAACCCTCATCAACAAGTAAGGGAAGGAATGTAAGAGAAGTGAAAGTTACCGCGGTGGCCTGGTGGCGGAGAGCCTGGGAAGTGAAAAGTACGTCCGGGTTGGCTACCGTGGCGTACCTTTTGAGCTGGAGGTTGGACATGGTGTTCCCAACCTGATCTAGCAGGTCAGCCGCCAAGGGGGCCGTGTCCTGGCCGAGTTTAGGGCGGAAGCCTGCTTCAGCGGCTGGCCAATCCACGATCGGCTGAGGAGCGCTGAACTCGGCAAGACGCTCCGCGAATTCAACCTGACGACGGATCGTCAGGGCCTTGTAAGTTTCGTCCCTCCAGCACCGACCGTTTTCTCAGGTCCGGTTGATCAGCCGGGACTGCTCATCCCGCAAGGCTGACTCCCCCTCCTCGAGAAGAGTCGGGCGTATGGGGAGAACAGACAGTGCAGGGATTTCCTTCGCGGCCAGCCGAATCTCAACATGTGACTCTTTAGCCAAGCCAGCTCGCCTCGTCCGGGGCCTCTTTCCGGTGTTGCCCTCTACGGCGCCAGCATCCGGGCCCCTCTTCCCCGAACTCTGGCTGACCGCCGCGCCCGCCTCCAAGTCAATCACGGGGGGCTGGGCGGAGGCGGAGATTGCAGCAGGCTCCACGGCCTGGAGGGGGACCGTGGCCAGGACTCCTTCACCGGGACAGAGCTCAGTCCCGGACATTTCCTTGGTAAGGTGGGGCTCCGGGCCTGTCACCTCATTGTTCTTCCTGGCCGCCTTCTTGGCCGCCCTGTCCTTGATGAGTCGCCTCATTTCGCTGGCGGGGGTTGACATATCGGAATCCCCTGCAAAAGTACAAAAAAGGGAGTTAGGGCGATGAACCAATCAGACACGCAAATCAAAGTTAGAAATGACCCGGGACGAACCCTCATCTATGCCCCGGGCGTGACTCAGTTCCTCTAAAGCAAATGAATGGACCCGATCCCCTATGTCGTCCGGGTTTAGGAAGCCCTCGTACTGGAGGAACCCGGATAAGAACATGAGGACCTCCGAGCCTACGGGGACGGGGAGCGAAGGTCTCATCTCCCCATTGGCCCCGGACGCGGGGCCCGGGGGTACTAGCCTATCCCTAGCTAAGTCCCCGACTCGGGGGGCATAAGTTAAGATTAAAGGGGAGTTACCTCGCCCCGATACGCTAGCCCCGGGAGTCCCAATGTTTGGTAGGGCATCTTCAAAGAGCTCCTCCAGCTCCTCTGAGATGGCTGCCTCTGTTGGGGCCTGGTCCTTCTTGCGCTGGGCCGCATCGGCTCGCGTCGCTCTTTCCACACTGTCAATGTGATCCAGGGCCAGCTGCTCCCGGACGTCGACGTTCTTCTCGCAGGGAATGCCCCGAAGGTTCGGGATAACAATGGTCTGGGTGGCCGCGAGCATCCCGACCAGTCGGAGATTGTCGTTCATGACGTAGCCACCCACGTCCAAATCCTCCGCGCTCAACTCGGAATAAAACCTCCTCCTTTCCATGATGAACTCGGTAAGGGGGGTTTGAGCGAAAGGCCCTGCCACCTGGAAGATATGATAAGAGACGACTAAAAAGGATAAGGAATAAAGGAGAGAACCAGGAAAATACTTACCCACTCGCTGGAAGTCCAGCAGCAGTGTGGGGTTCTTGTCCACGAGGAACCCGGACGTCAGGAACCAGTAATGCCTGACGTCCGGGGGATGCCTCCAGGAGCTGGTAGGAGCAGGGTAGCCACTCCACGGCTTCAGTCTATAAAATCCGTCCAGGGTCTTGTCCTTGACGTTGACCTGCGGCTCCAGCTTGTAGAAGTACAGGATCTCCGCAAGGGTGGGCTCCGCGACCTCCTTCGCGATGCAAAACACCCGCCATCCAGCAAGTAGCCGGTACGCTTGAGGCAGAAGCTGGAACGATGTAATTCCCACGTACGTCAAGAACCACATAAAATAGTCGTGAAGCGGGAGCGTAGCTCCCGCGCTGATGTGACCAGCGCTCCAGGCCCCGAATCCTTCCACGGACGTATGCGCCCGCTCCTCGATCCTGGCCATGCGGTTATGAAAGAGTCTAGGAGTTGACTCGATGCCAAGATGCTGCTCTAGCAGCAACATCATCTGGTAGTTCCGGAACAGGTTGGGCGTCACGTCCATTTCCCACCTGTTGCCCTTGGGCGTCCAGGATCCAGAAACGGCGACAGGGGCCCTATTGACCTCTTCTTCAGAATGGAGCGTAACGCCCGTTGCCATAGCTGATGATCTGGGAACAAAGAAAGAAAGCCAAGCAGTCAGTACCTAAACCCAAGAAAGTCGGTCAAGGTATGGGGGGTCTCCTAAGGACTGCGTGGAGCCCCTTCGGATCTGGTCCAGGACTCCGAAGAGCCACGGGACCCTGATCAGGAAAGAAGGAAACTACTAAGACCCGCCCTCTGTCCGGGAAGCATCTAGATACAGAGCAACCCGGACCAGGAGACCTTCCTAACAACTCCTAATTATAAAGCCTAAACGCACACATTAAAAGAACATCATAAGTTCACAAAGTCGTCAAGAGAGTTAGGAGGACTTACTGCGAGTTGTCGGCCGTAGAAGATGGTGGCGGTCTGACTGTAAGGATGGCAGAACCTCGTTCTTGAAGTAGTATAGCCGGTCTAGCAGTTCGTCGACAGGACAGGCCCGAGACGCGTCTTCAGGTAGAAGTGTAGAAGTTGGGGTTCTGGGGAACAGGCGGCGGCGCAGAGTCAACAGATGGTGGTATATGCCGTCGGCAATGTCGGACATGCGAGGCTCGAGCAAAGCTTATCGGTTCTTAAACTGGTTCGAGGGTGTAAAATTGCCAAATTGGTTTTCATGGGGTATTTATAATGGCCCCAAGTCCCGGCCCCCGATCCAACGGACAGGTGTCTCTTCATCGGACGGTCAGGAGTCGCGCAGGGACATTTATGAGTCCTTTCAAGTTGGATCCTCGCCATCTCAGATCTAACGGCCTAGAAAGGGCGGATGCCAAAGGTCACCCCATCCTACGGTCCACCTCATCCCAGGGACATTAATGATGGACCCCCGTGCGGATGGGACGCTTTGTGACGTGCACTGACACACTAGCCTAGGCCTAGCGACCCTTGGGAGGGCTAGGCGACCTTTCAAGACCTGCGCAGCAATCGCCTAGTGACACGTGTATCCTTGCCACGAAGCGGGACAAAGGTAAACATCCCAAGATATTGGTAAACGGTCCGGGCCAAACATACAGCCAGTGCCACGGCCCGTTGTCACGGACCCGCGGTCCCGGGCAGGAACTGGGGAGGCGACCATGCGAGCGTCCTGGGAACGATGCAACCCTCCTCCTGGTAGGCCTAGGCGAAGGCTTGGGGGGTAAATGTTATCCCCATTTCTTGCATGGACTCGGGGCCTTCGTCCAGGCCCATTGTCAGGGGCCGTGTAAGCATGCAGGCCCGGCCCAAGGCTTCTTGGTACAGAAATGTCCGAGAGGAGGGGTATGGACCGAGGGTGCATGTCTGGGCCCTTTTGAGGGGTCCGGCATGGCCCTCCAGGTTCCGTCCTTCGGGACGGTCGTCTGGGTGATGTGCAGATCATTCGAATCCCCCACGACCTACGCGTCCTGGTCCTGGACCCTGGTACGGTCCGGGCCTGTGGTAAATGAAGAGGGACAAAGGTAAACGGACCCGGATCACCCCATCCCTGGTTGGAGGGGTCAAGCGTCCAGGATCCTGAAGCCGCCCCACTCCGCGTGGGCGTTGTCCCCACTTTTCACCTGCAGAAAAGGCCACCTCGGGATTGCACGTCGTTGTTTCAGGTCTGCGCTGCCAAGTACTCTGACTGGTCTTGTCTCTTGAATCTGCCTCGTAACTCGAAGTGTCCAGACCAAAAGCACTATTTTGTCGGGCGAGATATAGCTCTTGAGTCAACTTATTGGGCTTTAGCTGGTTTGGAATTCATGTATGTTGCATTGTTTGTATTGGGCTTCCACTAGAAAGGCCAAGAATATCCATATCTCTGATGGGCCTGGGTCATACCCGGCCCAAGCCCGGCGTTCCCATAAGCCTATAAATACAGGCTATAGAACACTGTAAAAGGGATCTCTCTTCAGCTAAGATACAGTTACTTTGTCAAAATACAGAGAAAAACGCCATTGTAAAAGGTTTTTCAAGCCCTAATACCATAGACTCGTGGACTAAGGCTAGTTAACGCCCCAACCACGTAAAAACCCCGTGTTAATCTTCTGCTTTCACTACAATTACCCTTAAATAATATTTATTAATATAGTTACCGAAAATCTCGGTTAACAACAGTTTTCTTACCTGTCTCCCGAGCTTTCCAAGCACCGATGTCCCGAGCACAGTTCCCTAGTCCGAGCCTCGCTGAAAACCTAGTCACAACGCATCAACAACATCCATCCATCAAATTCAAATCCATTAAATTACTTTGGGTCATAATTCTAGTCTCCGGGACCTTGAATTTTATCAATCCAAGTGATAAAATCCATCTTGAGCCTTAACTTTTGGATTCCCGAGCTTAAAACCTCCTTGGAGTCCAAAAGCACACTAAGTGTTGCGGCCCCATAAACCCATGTCGCGGCACGCCTCAACCAGAAACCAATTCCCCCAAAAATACCCCATGCGCGCCGTGGCCCAAGCTAGGGTGTGTCGCGGCCCGCCCTTCTTCCTGGCCACCAAAATGTTCTAGAGGGCCGCGGCTCAGCAAGAACAATGTCGCGGCCCGACCCTTCGAACCCAGAAAAATCCACCATTTTCTCCACCAAATTCAAGCCAATTTACCCCAAAATCAACCCAACATTTCAAGTCAATCATCACAGAAGTTCTACTACAGTCTCAGCAACAAAACCTAACAAGAATTAACCCCAAACCTCATCTAAAACTCAAGAATGATTCTTCATCTAGCTCACATGCATAACTCTGAAATGCCAGCAGAAAATCAACATAATTCATCAAGTTAAAAGCTTACCTTTGTGCTTAATTAAACCTCTGAGTTAATCCCCTAAGTTCCAAGCTCCTAGCCCCCAAAGTTCCAGCTTAATTCATTAGTCTCTGGTTAGTTTTTCACCAAAACCTCCAAGCTTCCAAAGGAGAAGAAAGAACCGAGAGATAGAGAGAGAGAGAGGGTTGGTTCCTTAGTTTATGAAGGCTTCCTTGGTTTTGTTTTACTTAACTTAAGTCTCTAAGGTTACCTCAAAGGCTCGGGGTACCAAAAATGTCCCCGAGGGCAAAATGGTAAATTTCCCCAATATTCCCTCCTAAACATTCTAACTTCAAATATATCTCCAAATATTTATTTTCATAACCCAATACAACATCTAATGCTCGGAATACCCCTCGACCCGCCCCGAGTTAAGTATTCAATCTCGATGTGACTTTTTTGCTAAACAGTTCCCTAGGACTGTCTCGGATAGTGCAACACAGATATATCACAAATATATTATAATATTCACAATTATTACATTTATGCCCTCAACGGGCTAAAATTACAAACATACCCCTAATAACCAAAGGGGCCCACATGCATATTTAATTCACCTAAACATGCATTTCTAATCACACACTCATCAAATTCACATATTAACATAATAAACCACTTATTGCTCTCCAGGCACGCTAATCAAGGCCCTAAGCCTTATTTAGCAAATTTGGGACGCTACAACTATCCCCTCCTTACAGAAATTTCGTCATGCATATCTGATTCAAGTTCCCACATCGCCTCCTCAATCTTGTTGTTCCTCCACAACACTTTCACCAAGGCGATGGTCTTGCTCCGCAAGACTTTATCCTTCCGGTCGAGAATCTGAACCGGCTTCTCCTCATATGACAGATCCTGATCCAACTCTAAATTCTCATAACTCAGTACGTGCATCGAATCTGATACATACTTCCGGAGCATGGATACGTGAAAAACATCATGAACCCCTGATAAAGCTGGAGGCATCGCCAATCTGTAAGCTACCTCTCCAACCCGTTACAATATCTCAAAGGGGCCAACAAACCTAGGGCTCAGCTTGCCCCGAACACCAAACTATTTCACTCCCCTCAAAGGTGAAACCCTAAGGAACACATGATCACCGACCTGAAATTCTACGCTCCTGCGTTTCAAGTATGAGTAACTCTTCTGGCTACTCTGGGAGGCAAGCATTCGAGCTCTAATCTTTTCAATCGCCTCATTGGTCCTCTGAACCATCTCAGGACCCAGGTATCTCCTCTCACCCGTCTCATCCTAATGGATAGGTGATCTGCACTTTCTCCCATATAGCATCTCGTACGGAGCCACTCCGATAGTCGCCTGATAACTATTGTTGTACGAAAACTCAATCAAAGGGAGATACTTACTCCAAGATCCCCCAAAGTCTAGCACATAGGCTCGTAGCATGTCCTCTAGTATCTGAATCGTCCTCTCAGACTGTCCATCTGTCTGAGGATGATAAGCGGTACTAAATCGCAACTGTGTGCCCATAGCCGTCTGCAAACTCTCCCAAAACTTGGAGGTGAAGGTGGGGTCCCTGTCAGATACTATAGACCTCAGAGCCCCATGAAGTCGAATAATTTCCTTCACATACAACTCAGCATACTGCTCCACAGTATAAGTCGTCCTGACAGGTAGAAAGTGGTCGGACTTGGTATACCTATCCACAATCACCCACACCGAGTCAAGCTGTCCCACAGTCCTCGGTAAGCCAACCACAAAGTCCATAGTGATATCTTCACACTTCCATTCTGGGATTCCCAGAGGCTGTAGTAATCCTGCTGGCCTCTGATGCTCAGCCTTAACCTGCTGACAAGTTAAGCCCTTGGCCACATAATCCACCACATCCCTCTTCATGCCCGACCACCAATACAAAGCTCTCAAGTCTTGGTACATCTTCATCGTACCAGGGTGCAAAGAATAGGGAGTGGTATGTGATTCATCTAAGATCTCTCGCCGGATATCAGAGTCCATTGGAACACAGATCCAACCTTTGTATTTTAGTAACCCCAACTCTGAAATGGAAAAGTCCTTAGTCACTCCGACTAAGGCACTCTCCCTGTGACCTCTCAACTGGAAATCTTTCCCCTGCGCTTCCTTGATCCTTTCAAGGAGTGTAGACTGAAGAGTGATGTTGGCCAACTGACCAACCACCAACTCTATACCTGCTCTAGTCATCTCCTCAGCTAACTTGTCAGATATCTACCTCGAACTCAACAACGCCTAATCTTTTCAATCGCCTCATTGGTCCTCTGAACCATCTCAGGACCCAGGTATCTCCTCTCACCCGTCTCATCCTAATGGATAGGTGATCTGTACTTTCTCCCATATAGCATCTCGTACGGAGCCACTCCGATAGTCGCCTGATAACTATTATTGTACGAGAACTCAATCAAAGGGAGATACTTACTCCAAGATCCCCCAAAGTCTAGCACACAGGCTCGTAGAATGTCCTCTAGTATCTGAATCGTCCTCTCAGACTGTCCATCTGTCTAAGGATGATAAGCAGTACTAAACCGCAACTGTGTGCCCATAGCCGTCTGCAAACTCTCCCAAAACTTGGAGGTGAAGGTGGGGTCCCTGTCAGATACTATAGACCTCAGAGCCCCATGAAGTCGAATAATTTCCTTCACATACAACTCAGCATACTGCTCCACAGTATAAGTCGTCCTGACAGGTAGAAAGTGGTCGGACTTGGTATACCTATCCACAATCACCCACACCAAGTCATGTTGTCCCACAATCTTCGGCAACCCAACCACGAAGTCCATGGTGATATCTTCTCACCTCCACTTTGGAATCCCTAGAGGCTGCAATAACCCTCCTGGCCTCTAATGTTCAGCCTTTACCTGCTGACAAGTTAAGCACTTGGCCACATAATCCACCACGTCCCTCTTCATTCCCGACCACCAATGCAAGGCTCTCAAATCTTGGCACATCTTCGTCGTACCTGGATGTAAAGAATAGGGAGTGGTATGCGCTTCATCCAAGATCTCTCATAGGATATCAGAATCCATTGGAAACACAGATCTGTCCCTTGTACTTCAGTAATCTCACATTCGAGATAGAAAAGTCCTTATCTGCTCTGACTAAGACATTCTCTCTGTACCCTCTCAAATGGGAATCCTTCCCCTAAGCCTCCTTGATCCTCTCAAGGAGTGTTGACTAAAGAGTGATGTTGGCTAACCGACCAACCACCAACACTATACCCGCTCTAGTCATTTCCTCAGCTAACTTATCAGATATCTGTCTCGAACTGAACAACTGTCCCGGGCCCTTCCGACTCAATGCATCAGCCACTACATTAGCCTTCCCATGATGGTATAGGATATCACAATCATAATCATTTACCAACTCCAGCCACCGCCTTTGGCGCATATTCAGGTCCTTCTGAGTAAAGAAATATTTCAAACTCTTATGGTCGGTGTATATTTCGCACTTCTCACCATACAGATGATGTCTCCAAACCTTAAGTGCAAATACTATCGATGCCAACTCCAGATCATGCGTGGGATATCTCTGCTCATACTCCTTTAACTATCTCGATGCATAGGCTATCACATTTTTGGCTTGCATCAGCACACACCCTAAACCTTGTTTGGAAGCATCACAGTAAACCACAAAACTTCTCATTGTCCGTCGGCAGACTCAACGCTGGAGTGGTGATCAGTCGCCGCTTCAATTCCTTGAAACTGTTCTCACACCTGTCTGTCCACACATACTTTGTCTTCTTTTTCATTAATTCAGTCAACGGTGTGGCTATTCTAGAAAACCCCTCAACAAACCGCCGATAATATCCTGCCAATCCCAGAAAACTTCTAACTTCAGGAACACTGCTCGGTCGAGGCCAATCTCTCACCGCCTCAATCTTACTTGGGCCAACTAGAATCCCCTCCTTACTGACGATATGGCCTAGAAACGTGACTTGCGGTAGCCAAAACTCACACTTACTGAACTTAGCATATAACCTATACTCTCTCAACCGCTGCAAAACCAAGCGTAGGTGCTGCTCATGCTCTGTCTCTGACTAAGAGTACACCAGAATGTCGTCGATAAACACAATCACAAACTTGTCCAAGTAGTCCTTGAAAACCCTATTCATCATGTCCATAAAAGAAGCTGGGGCATTGGTTAATCCAAAGGACATAACTAGGAATTCATAGTGTCCATATCTCGTGTGGAAAGCGGTCTTTGGTATGTCCTCTTCTTTGATCCTTAACTGATGGTAGCCTGACCGGAGATCAATCTTGGAAAACACTGTCTTTCCCTGTAGCTGGTCAAATAAATCGTCAATCCTAGGCAGTAGGTACTTGTTCTTAATGGTCAACTTGTTCAACTCCCTGTAGTCAATACACATCCTAAGAGATTCATCCTTCTTCTTGACAAACAACATTGGAGCACCCCACGACGAGAAACTCTATAACGCCCAAAACTCCAGGGACCGTTACGGTGCACATTTTAAACAGTGCTAAACTCGCTAATCGAGTCATTTGGCCATAATCGTGTAACTAAGTATGATTAGCGGTTTAGGGATTAAAATTTTTGGTTAAGATATAACGTTTCATTAGAACGCTTACTGTATACATTGGGATCCCAAAAATATAATTTGAAGGTTCATTACAAGAAAGTATTTACAACCAGCCGATCTAAGCGGCAAAATAGGGTTTAACCTTAGTTCCTCTTTCAACCCTTGGCCGTGGCGGTCGAGCAGCCGCATATGTACACATCGTCACCTAAGCTCTCCAACTCAAAGATGGTTCAACTTTCTTTTACCCGTACCTGAACCACATAGCACCCGTGAGCCGAAGCCCGCCAAGAAAACTCAATATGCTCATGATTAGTAATATCATGTCATCAAGTCATAACGTGCATGCCTAGCAAATATAGCCCTATTCAAGCATGCAAATAAGTTCTGATAATGGTGGGTATCCAGGATAAGGAATCCTGCCTTCCTCAAAGGATGACTATAAAGTCAATCCTAATCAGATAATTGATTAAACACTGGTGGTTCCGATAACCATGCTGGGCTTATAGCCCTAAATAGAAGAGTGACAGTTGTAAAAGTCACTAAGGTCGGTTCCGTTCCCTTTAAAAATAAGTGATCATTTCACTAGCTTAACACAAGATATGTATCTGATGAGATAGTCACCAACATAAACCTACCGAGTGACCATAGAGTCACTAACGTGGGATTTCGTTCCCTTAGCCATGTGACAAAACAGTCACCTAGGCCTTTGGCCCTGGCTCTGAGTAACTAGTCATAGACTAAACAAGCGCTTATAATTTTCATCGAACTTAGGGTCGGTCCAACATTAATACTCCATATGAGTCATTCAATGCCGATGTCAATTAGATCTAATCTTTTATTGGCTCTGCTTTCATGACGCTTATGCCGCTTCTGACTCTTAGGTCAGTAACACGCGACTAATGCCGATTCTGACTAGTCAGTGCCACGCACAAATAAGCAATGCTACCAAGCATATATCATATGTCAAATATCCGAATACAGGGCATTCAACATGCTCATTTAACAATTGCTAGCATAATTAGGATCATGCATAAACACAGAGACTCAAGCTCTGATCAATCTCACATTTAACATTCATGGCATGCCCTAACCACATGTTTCTCGTGCATCACAAATAAGCAAGATTTGCTAAGCATTTAATATGCATTCAATGTCCACATTTCAACATTCAACATGCCTCAATAATAACCACGCATGTCGCATATATAGGGTGCAATTTTCTTACCTCGGGTTCGAGCAAGAATTAGTAAAAGAACGACCCTTGAGAACGATCAATCCTTTGATCCTTTAGCAGTCACCTAGTCATAACCAAATATGGAATCCCATCAATAAAATAAATCATAAAAAGGTTTATAATCTAAATCCTCACTCCCAGGACCAATCCCATGCTCTCGGGACTCCCAAACCACCCAAACGGGGTAGTGGAACCATCCTCTGAGTCCCCAAAGTCATCCCAAACCCTAAAAATAGGTTTGCTGGAAAGTGAACTGGCGCTGGGGCGCTGCTTGGTAACGCTGGGGCGCCACTGACAGACCAGAAAAACTTTGGTCTTCCCATGAAAACTAAGCTTCCAAACCAACCTCAAACATCATCCAAACATACCATTCAACCCCAAAACTTCATTCATACCACAACCTCATCAAAACCCAAGCAAACTTCTCCAAAAACCTCATTGAATCCCCAACTATCCACTTCAAAATTCTCAGCTGAAACTAATAGAAAAATAGGGTATAAACCAAAGATTTTCATGGCTGATTTTCTTACCTCAAGCTTGATTTAGATCCTCTTCAATGGTTGAACCAAGGTCCTAAGCCCTCAAGCCTTGCTCTCCTAGCTTGGATCCTCAAAGGGAGTTTAAGAAAAAAACAAAGGAAGAATAGGAAGGATGATGATCGAGAAGAGAGAGAGAGGATGATAATGATGCTTTGTTTCTAAGGTTACCTTTAGCTGAGGGGAAAGGGGACTAAGTCACTGATTTTGGTCCAAAATGACCATTATGCCCCTAGGGTCAAAACACTCTCCCAAAACCCATTAAGGGCAAAATAGTCCTTTCACCACTTATCCCGCTAATCATAATTAACGTCCTCCAATTCCCATTATTCCCAATATTCTCAGATACTAATAAATCACATCCCATTACCCTTTAATTCCTGGCAATGTTCTAATCACCAAATTACCCCGAGACTCACCCCGAGCCCCAAAACTAACCCCATTATGACTAGACCGATAACTTGCATTCCATGATCATCTCATGCCGAATGGCTCGAACAAATCCACATATAATGTGGAATTATTTATAATTCACCCACACGCATGAAAATACACAATCACGTCCTCAACGGGCCAAATTACCAAAATGCCCTTATAATAAAATGTGGACCCATATGCATGCATTTATCATCATATAATAATATAATTCACATACACATGCATATAATCATTTAATAACATAATAAATCAATTATGTCCCTCCCGGTCTCCTAATCATGGTCCTAAACCTTATTAGGAAATTTGGGACATTACAACTATCCCCTCCTTACATAAATTTCGTCATCGAAATTTATCTGACTTGCTCGGAATAAGAATTCCGCACAATTGATTCTAGTTTCCCAGGTCGTTCCCTCGACCTCACTGTTCCTGTAACATACCTTAACCCAAGGTATAACTTTGTTTTCCCAAAACCTTATTCTTTCTGTCTCATATCTGGACTGGCTACTCTTTACAGAATAACTTAGCCTCAATCCCCAAATTCTCATAACTTAGCTCATGAGTTTCCTTCCAACTCATGCTCTCAATATGGAAATACAAAATACATTGTATACTGCTGTCAGTGTCAAAGACAAGGCCAATCCAAAGGAAACCTGACCGGTCCTATCCAGGATTTACATGGTCATATCAATCTAGGGCTCAACTTGTCCATATCTCCTCACCCCTTTCCATGGTGATACTTGAAGGAAGATATAATCTTCTACTTGGAACTCCATGTTCATGCTTCTTAATTCAATAAAACCTTTCCATTTATTCTGAGAAGTGAGCATCCAAGCTCTAAACTCTAATAATCTCAATGGTCCCTTGAACTACCTGAAGATCCAAAATCAACACTTCACCCATCTCACTCCAACGAACGGGTGATAAACATTCTCAAACATACCTCATCTCATAAGGTTCCTTTCCAATACTGGATAACTCTCTCTGATTTATCATCAGTCTAAGGATAATGAACTATACTGAATCCCATCTATATATTCATCACCTTCCTTAACCTTTCCATGGCCTGGAAGTAACAATAGAGTCTTCATCTGATAAGTTAAACCTTGAATTTCATGAAGGCGCACCACCTCTCTCACATCGAGATCTGAATGTTGTTCAGCTGTATTATTCGTTCTTACTGATAGAAATGAACTCACTTGGAATACTGGTACATAACGACCCAATGCCAACTCATACTGTCCACTATCCTGAGCAGCCCCATCGCGATGTTTCCTTATTTCCACTATAAAATACTCAAAGGCTACAATGGCCCTACTGATTTTTGATACTTTGTCTTGACTTGCTAACAGGTTAAGAACTTTACCACGTATTCCATTATGTCCCTCTCCATTCTAGGCCATCAATATTAAGCTTTCAAACTCTGGTACACTGTCATGATGTCTGAATGAAGAGAATAAGAGAGTAGCATAAGATTCATCCAATTTCTCCCATTTAATCTTAGTGTCCATCAGATTCCACATTCGATCTTTATACCATAATAAATTCATAGCTGACACTGTTTAATCCTTAGCTAATCTATCTAAGACTTTCCACTCAATCTTTCCTATCTGTGGTTCACTTAATCGTCTTTCATTTTGATCTTCTCTGAGATAGTAATCTCAAGCATAAAACAGGCCACCTGGCCCACTAGAAACTCTACTCTAGTTCTAGTCAGATCCTTTAACCAACATGTTGCATAAGCAATCCTTTTCCCTATCACTGAGGTGTCATAACCACCTACTAACTGATTATGATCTACAAGAAGACTCAGAACTCTTTCCCAAGGCACATGTAATATCCTGTCCATCCAAGGAAACTACTGCCTATCGAGGCATTCCTTGACCTTAGCAAATCTCTGCAAGAAATACATCACAATACCATCGTCCAAGACTATCAAAAATCCCATTCAAATAATCCTTTGAATGCTCTGTCCATCTAATTCATCAAGACAACGCAACATTAATCAAACTTTCAAATCATAACTCAACACTCCTAGTGCCCTTATCTGATATAATAGTCTTCTGTTTAACCGTCTCCCTAATCTCCAGCTGGTACTAACCAGATCAAAGATCCACCTTGGAGAATGCCATGTTACTCAATAACTGAACCTTTAATTCTTACACTCTGTTGAACCATTCAATACAGTGCCCTAAATCCAATTCAATCCCTGACACTAATCCAATCACCATTCTATCCTCTTTGTCAACATAATCCTAACAAATCCCCTGAACATACATCCAGAAACTCACAGACTACTCCAGTCTGTCCTGATCTCGCTGGCACAATCAAAGTGGTATCCACACACTAGCTAAGGGTTCTATGCATCTCCCTGCAATAAAACTCTAGCTCTCAATACAGATGTCATACAGAATCCATGCACATTGCCAACTGTCACAAGGCTTTCCACTCTTAAGCCCAAGAGTTACTATCCTTCCCTTTCCATTTAGCATTGCTCCATAATTACTTAACCAATCCATATCCCAGATCATACCAAAGTAAGTCAATCATAACCAACTCTTCAAAACCATTGATGAGTCCTTTCCACAATAATTCACCTCATCTCTTAAATCACCAATACAATATCGCATTGCCATCACAACATAACCATGTGATTCACAAATCATCTTTATGCTTCTCTATATGCAACAAACAAAGGAATAGCATGGCACCAAAACCAGTCAGCATAATACAAAAGTCAGAACTAGAAAGCTGACCTGCCATCCCTGAGGAATTAGTCTCAGTCTCAGTCTTTGACTGCCTCGGAACAAACACTCGAGTTGGAGTCGAGCTGTCCATCCCCTTTTGCTCATCATTTCTTAGTCTTGGGCAATCCTTCTTGAAAGACACAACCATGTCACATAAGAAACATGCCTTTGCTCGACATTCTCCCAGATGACGCCTCTTGCACCGAGCGCATTCTGGGTAAGTCTTCCAGCTTTCATTCTTGCTTGCTCCAATAAGTGGAGGGACCACTACTTGAGGTCCGTACTCCCTAGCACTCTTCTTCTCATTTCATATGCTCTCAACAGCAAGAGCCTTCCCTACCACCTGAGCGTAGGTGGAGGTTTCATACACTGGGGCAACTCTAATGCCCTGAGCTATTTTGGAATCAATCCTTGAATAAACCATTCCTTCTAAGCTACATCTGTGGGTACCATATCAAAAGCAAAATTGGCCAACCCATCAAATTTGTTAACATACTCGATTACTGATGCCTTTCCCTGAATGAGATTCAGAAACTCATTCATCTTAGCAATCTTGGCTGCATCACAGTAATACTTTTCATTAAACAACTACCTAAATTCTTTCCAATCCATCACAGCTATGTCTTGTGTCTGGGATACTATCTCCCACCACGTCTGGGCATCATCCCGTAATACATATGTAGTACAGATCACCCTATCTTGACCTACCAACCCCATACTGTCAAGAATAATACTGATCAAGCCCATCCATTGCTCAGCTCTGAATGGATCTAGGCCTCCCTCGAAGACTGGAGGGTAATACTCATGGAATCTTCCACAGAGAAATTCCCATCTGCTCTCAACCCTAGGCTGAGTCAAAGCTGGTGCCACTCCTGGCAAAACAAAGGAAGAGGTGTTTCCCGACAGGTTCTGATGTTGCTTCAAACACCTAATCTCTTCCTCATGCCTCTGCAATCTTGATTGCAAATCTGAAAACATTTGCTGGAAATTCTGAGGGACAGATGAAGAACTCAACCCCTGGCTGAAACTCCCAACCTCTGTATAACCACCACCAGGCCTCATTATCTGTCTCGGATATAAACTTGATGATTGAATCTGTAGTCAATAACTTGACCCATTAATCATGATGAGCATATCAAGAGCTTTCCCCACGGAAACAATCTTACCACACTACAATCACAAACCACTGCAGTGCTAAAAACATGCACATGGCATTCATACATTAATCATAATCCCTGCTCTTCCAACATTCACACCATGCCTCCAACTCCAGCATGAAAATATCACAATTATATATGTCCATGGAGCAGGTAATCATATGATCACATTCATATATATATATATATATATTCACGGAGCATGTAATCATATAGTCAAGAGCCAGAATCTCATGCTCCCTAATACAATGTGCAGGTAAAGCATTTACATTCTATTTAAGCAGTTAAGCACATAACTATAGAAATAGTTACAATTCCCTGAGTGAAGTTATCTTCAGTAACGAGTGTACATGCCCAGCTTGTCTTCAGGAACTGTAACGACCCAAAATCGCTAATAAGGCTTAAGGGTCTTGATTAGTGTGCCAGGAGGGCAGGTTGGGATTTATGTGTGATTTTATGAGTTAAATGCATGGTTATGATTTAAAGCATGTTATTTGGCTATTTGTTTATCTGAGATGCATGACTACGTATATTAGTATGCATGTAGGCCCGGATCGTGTTAGAATGGCGTAATTGTAATTTTGGCCATGTTGGGCATAACTGTATTGATATGTGATGATTGTATTCTGTGAATTGTACCACGTGAGTGTGGTTTTATTATTGTGATGCATGTGCCGAGATGGTCCTAGAGAGCTAGTTAACTCAAGAGTCACAACGGGATTTCTATACCCGGCTCGGGAGGAGCCTAGGGGTACCTCGGGAATTTTATGGTTAAGTTGAGATTTAGCGGGTAATGGTTATTGGAGATTTAGTAACCTGGGTAACCATTAGTTACTGCTGAGAGTAACAAGTTTTAGAAAGAAAATGGTAGAAATGAAATAGAAATGAAAGGACTTAAGTGCCCTTGAGGTTTAGGTAGGAAAGGATAGGCAAGGAGGGGCAAAATGGTCATTTGGTTGGGAATTAGATAAATGGCAGCTGGGTTATATGGGGTACACGGTTTGGGGCTTAGTCATTTTGGTCTTGATAGAGTTTGAAGAGAAGAGAAAAGAGAGGGAAAAGCTAGGGCATGAAGAAGAAGAAGATGAGTGGAGGAGCTGAATTGGAGACCTAGGAGATGAAGGAAGCTTAGGGATGGATTCTCCATATGAGGTAAGGAATTTTATACACATTTAAGGCTTGATTATGTTATGGGTTAAGAAATTTGAGCATGGTTTAAGTTTGAACTTTGAGTTTTTATTTTTCTGAAATTGAAATCAAGGATGTGGATTTTGGGGATTTGATTGTGTGTTTGGATGTCTTTGATGATGTTTATGGGTTGTTAGATGGTCTATTTGTTGTTTGAAATTGATTTTGGGGTTTGGGTATTGGTTTGGTTTGATTTGGGAAGGTTTTAGCTCGGTGGAAACGCAAGAGAAAACCCAGTTTTCTGGGTTCGCGAAGGAGCGCCGCGGCCCTGTTCTTGGGCGCCGCGGCGCGAGGCTGTGTCCAGGCGAGGGTGGCTTTCTGTCTTGCTGGGCGCCGCGGCGCTAGGCCATTTTCAGGGGTTGGAAATTTGCATTTTTGAGCTTTTGCTCCGGGGGTTCGGGGGGTGTTTTTCGATGAATTGTTTTAGGGATTTGGGAGTCCCGAGAGTGTGGGATTGGTCCCGGGAAGCGGTTTTTGGATTTGATTAGTGTTGAGGGTGTTTCTTGTGTGTTGTGACTAGGTTATTGGAGAGGCTCGTGCTAGAGGACCGTGCTCGCGGCGTGAGTGCATCAGGAGGCTCGGAATACAGGTAAGAAAACTATATCACCCGTAGGATAGGGCGTGGGCCCATAGTGTGATTGCGGGGCACGGCCCTATATTGCATGATGAGATGATTGCCGGGCATGGCCCTATATTGCATTACATGTTAGGGTGTAGACTTAAATGAATTAATATTTGTTGGAATGTTGTTGTGTTATACTATATGTGTGATTATATTAAATTGAACGGCAAGGGCCGAGAACGGCATAGGCCGGGTACGGCAGCGGGGCCGGAAGTAACACCTAGCACATGGGATGCTATAGTCAGGGCAGGGCCCGGTGGATACATGAGTTATCCTTACGGTGAGAACCGATACCCCAGGGATTTGGTAAGGTTTCTGGGGCGGCATGGCCGTGTTTGCTTAGTCTAATGGTTGACTTGTTTATTTGTGGATCATCTGTTATGATAAACTGTATACATTGCATATGTTATGTTCTGCATGAGTTTTCTTGCTGGGCTTCGGCTCACGGGTGCTCTGTGTTGCAGGTAAGGGCAATGTCTGAGTCAACCAACCATGAGTACGGAGAGCGTGAAGCGACGCGTACATGTTTGGCCTGCCCGACTGCTTTGGTTTGGGGTTTATTCGAAAATGGCTGTAATAATCTATGATTTTTATAATTGATCAATTGTAAACTTATTTTAAGATGTAAATAGTTTTCAAACCTTATTTTGGGATCCCAAATGTTTAATACTAGAAGTTTTATTGAAACAACGCATTTTTCTAAGATTACAGCCTTAACTTTTAATTAGTCACACTTTTGTTTCAAAACCTCGGTTAGCGAGTTCTTTGCACACTGTTTTGTCTTAAAACTCACTTAGTAACGGCTCTAAGGAAGTAGGGCGTTACAGGAACCATAAACATTG
This sequence comes from Humulus lupulus, assembly GCF_963169125.1. Classification (NCBI taxonomy): domain Eukaryota; kingdom Viridiplantae; phylum Streptophyta; class Magnoliopsida; order Rosales; family Cannabaceae; genus Humulus; species Humulus lupulus. The sequence continues at coordinate 182,077,065 of NC_084800.1, read as the reverse complement.
GCTCGCTCTGATACCAAGTTGTAATGCCCTAAACTCTGGGGACTGTTACGGTGTGCATTTTAAACAGTGCTAAACTCGCTAATCGAGTCATTTGGCCATAATCATGTAACTAAGTATGATTAGCGGTTTAGGGATTAAATTTTTTTGTTAAGATATAACGTTTCATTAGAACGCTTACTGTATACATTGGGATCCCAAAAATATAATTTGAAGGTTCATTACAAGAAAGTATTCACAACCAGCCGATCTAAGCGGCAAAACAGGGTTTAACCTTAGTTCCTCTTTCAACCCTTGGCCGTGGCGGTCGAGCAGCCGCATATGTACACATCGTCACCTAAGCTCTCCAACTCAAGGATGGTTCAGCTTTCTTTTACCCGTACCTGAACCACATAGCACCCGTGAGCCGAAGCCCGCCAAGAAAACTCAATATGCTCATGATTAGTAATATCATGTCATCAAGTCATAACGTGCATGCCTAGCAAATATAGCCCTATTCAAGCATGCAAATAAGTTCTGATAATGGTGGGTATCCAGGATAAGGAATCCTGCCCTCTTCAAAGGATGACTATCAAGTCGATCCTAATCAGATAAGTGATTAAACACTGGTGGTTCCGATAACCATGCTGGGCTTATAGCCCTAAATAGAAGAGTGACAATTGTAAAAGTCACTAAGGTGGGTTCCGTTCCCTTTACAAATAAGTGATCATTTCACTAGCTTAAACAAGATAGGTATATGATGAGATAGTCACCAACATAAACCTACCGAGTGACCACAGAGTCACTAATGTGGGATTTCGTTCCCTTAGCCATGTGACAAAACAGTCACCTAGGCCTTTGGCCCTGACTCTGAGTAACTAGTCATAGACTATACAAGCGCTTATAATTTTCATCGAACTTAGGGTTGGTCCAGCATTAATACTCCATATGAGTCATTCAATGCCGATGTCGATTAGATCTAATCTTTTATTGGCTCTGCGTTTGTGAAGGTTCTGATAATGATGTATGAATTGTGTAATCTCTCATTAACTTAATGAATGAATATACAATGGTATATATAGAGATTACAGTAAGCAAGAAGCTAAACTAACTACCTAACTAACTAACTGAATTACAGCTATAATTAACAGACTAAGAACTGAGTAATAACAGAATGTACAATTAGGTAGTATCAGTAATAACTGGTCTTAACACCCCCACTCAAACGAAGAGTGGATAAGGATTCCACTCTTAGTTTGGAACGTAAATCAAAAAATCTGGAGTGTGAGAGTGCTTTGGTGAGTATATCAGCATTTCGATCTTGAGCAAGGACATGCTTCACTTGAATTTTCTGCCGTTGAACTTTCTCCCTGACAAAATATAAATCCAACTCAATATGCTTGGTCCGAGCATGTTGAATCGGATTAGCTGAAAGTAGAACTGTGCTGAGATTATCACACCAAAGAACAGGGGGGCTATGTTGAGGAAAATGCAGTTCAGCAAGCAAGGCCTGAAGCCAAGTAATCTCAGCAGTGAGGGTGGCTAGACTTCGGTATTCAGCCTCTGTGCTAGATCTCGAGACAGTAGGTTGTTTCTTGGAGGACCAGGACACCAAGTTCGGACCAAGATAAACACAAATGCCTGAAGTAGATCGTTGATCATCCGGATTAGACGCCCAATCTGCATCGCAGAAGCCAACCAAGGGAAGAGAGGAGCTAGCCCGAAAATGAATACCGTAGTCTAGAGTGTGCTTGAGATATCGTAAGAGGCGTTTAACTGTTTTCCAATGAGACTCCAGTGGGTTATGCATAAATTGAGAAACTTTGCTAACAGCAAAGGAAATCTCAGGCCGTGTAATGGTAACATACTGTAAGGCACCCACTAGACTTCTATAAAGTTTAGGATCCTGAACAGGATCACTACCAGAAGCAGATAGTTTCTCTCCACCAACCATAGGAGTAGGTAGGCCATTAGCAAATTGCATCTTTGATCTACAAAGTAAGTCTGTGATGTATTTTGATTGGGATAAATGATAACCTTGGGATGTTTTAACCACTTGGATTCCAAGAAAATAATGAACATCACCAAGATCTTTCAAGGCAAAAGCTGAGTGTAAATGAGAAATCACATTCTGCATTTCAGTAGCTGAGCATCCTGTCACCAAAATATCGTCAACATAGACTAAAATAAAGATAGGTGAACCATTAGTGAATCGCAGAAATAGAGATTGGTCAGCTTGAGAATGCTGAAAATGCAGAGAAAGTAGTGTAGATCGCAGCTTTTCAAACCAAGCTCTAGGTGCCTGTTTCAGGCCATAGAGTGCTTTGTGCAACTTGCAAACCAACGGTGGAGAGTGTGGAGTCTCAAATCCAGGGGGTTGAGTCATAAAAACCTCTTCCTGAAGCTGGCCATTTAAAAAGGCGTTATTGATGTCCAATTGTTTGATAGGCCAGCCATAAGAAAGAGCAATAGAGAAGATGACTCTAATAGTAGTTGGTTTAATTACTGGACTAAATATCTCAGTAAAATCAAAACCATACTGTTGATTAAACCCCTTTGCAACCAATCTCGCCTTGTGCTTAAGAACTGTCCCATCGGGATTCTCCTTGACCTTAAAGACCCACTTACAGCCAATAGCTTTCCTGTCAGGTGGCAGCTCAACTAATGTCCAAGTGCAATTTTTCTGCAGTGCTGTATACTCAGCATCCATAGCTGATTTCCAATTGGGATCGGTCAAGGCTGCTTGGAGTGTTAATGGCTCTTTGGAGGTGATGAACACCTTCGGTTTATACACTCCAGCCTTAGAGCGGGTGACCATCTGATGTTGATTTTGGTTAGATCTAGAAATAGGTAACAAAGGCTCAGCTGCTTGTACAGTCTCAGATGGCAACTCAACAGAACTAGGAGGATCAGGTGGCAAAGGAGAAGATGCAGCGGAATTATGAGTATTAATCTGTGTAAGGGGAGGAAGGGATTGAGAAGGAGACATATAAGGAGAAGAATGAGCATGGGAAATGGAGGGTGAAGAAGGAGTCAAGGAAGGAGGTGGAGCATGCATTGAAGCAGTTGTTTGAGGGGTAGATGCGATAGGAATATGAGAAGGAAATCTGGACAATAAAGGGATTCAAGTAGTGGAAGTAGATAATGGTTGAGAATTAGAAGACACAGAGGAAGATGAGGAGGAGTATGGAAATTTAAGCTCATTGAAAATAACATCACGAGAGATGTATATCCGACCAGATTTTGAAAGACATTTGTAGCCTTTATGGTTGTAACTGTATCCTAGAAATGTACAAGATTCAGACCGAAACTGAAGTTTGTTAGAATTGTATGGTCTAGTATTAGGAAAACATTCACAACCAAAAGTTTTTAGCTTGGAATAATCAGGTTGTTTATTGAATAGTCGATAGAGAGGTGAAACATTTGAAATCACAGGGGAAGGCAAACGATTTATAAGATAAACAGAGGTGCGAACAGCCTCATCCCAAAATTTAAGAGGCAAGGAGGCATTGGCAAGTAAGGTTAGGGACATCTCAATGATATGCCTACGCTTGCACTCAGCAAGACCATTTTGCTCAGATGTTTTGGGGCAAGAAACACGGTGAGAAATGCCATGTTCTAAGAGGTACTGAGTAAAAGCACGATACTCACCTCCCCAGTCAGTTTGTATTGATTTTATCTTATGACCAAGCTCATTCTCAATCTGAGTTTTGAAGTTTCGAAAAGTTTGTATGGCTTCAGATTTATTTTTAAGAAGATATACCCAGGTATACCTAGAGTAAGAGTCTATGAAGTGAATATAGTATCTGTAGCCATTAGAAGACACCATGGGAGCTGGCCCCCAGATGTCAGAGTGAATTAGTTCTAAGGGAGTATTGTACTCAGAAGTAGAGTTGGGAAAGGGAAATTTATGGATTTTGCCTTGACAACATGATGAACAAAAATCAACAGGAGTTTTATTAATATGAGAAAGGTTACATTGAGATAGAATTGACTTTACAATTTTAGCAGATGGGTGACCCAATCTGTTATGCCACAACATGAAATCAGAATTATTACGAGACTTAGAGCTAGATACATCAACAGAAAAACAATTGGATAAAGGCAGAGATGGAGAGGCAGTGTTAGGAAGAGACTTGCAGGGAGGCAATACAGAGGCTGGTCGAATGAGCTGGAATGCAGAAGAAGGGAATGCATAGAGACCGTTGTTAAGGGTCCCTCGCATCAGGATTTGATTGGTGACCTGGTCTTTCACAAGACAAAAATCAGAATGGAATTCACAGTAAACATCATTATCTTTAGTTAATTGGGAGACACTAATAAGATTTTTCTTAATAGATGGAACATGGAGAAGTTGAGTTAAGAACAAAGGTTTAGATGAGGAAAGAGACTGTATAGCAGACTTACCAATGTTGGAAATGGTTAGACCCGAGCCATCACCAACATGCAGCTGATCAGTACCACAGTAAGGACTCTTGGTCAAAAGATTCTGCTCATTGTTTGTACAGTGGTTCGTTGCCCCCGAATCAGGATACCACGAGGAGTCATTAACCAGATCTGAAGAGGCAACTAGAGCATTCATAGGAGAAGCGGATTTGTCGACAGGTTGAGCTCCAAAGCCTGGAAAATCCATATTGAACCGCTGATAACATCTGGAAGCATAGTGGCCTGGACGAGAACAAAGTTGACAAATCGGTCGATTGGACTGAGAAGAAGTGGAATTAGGAGGTCCATCATTGTACGATCTACCGGGATGAGAAGCACGGCCACGACCACCGGCATAGGGATTCCAGAAAGATCCACGACCAGTAGAGGGTAAAGAAGGCGACGAGTGATTCTGTTGAGAAAATCGACCATACCCAGGGTTTGAGAAGGAGTTCGAGCCGCCCCTTCGATAAGCAGCGTTCACTTGTGGAGTGGAGTCCAGATCATGATTGTGCTTTTCCAGGCGACTTTCTTGAGAAAGAAGAAGAGATTCGATCTCAGCAACAGTATAAGTGGACTGACGAGAGTTGATAGAGATGATAAAAACGTCATATTCAGGTGGAAGGCCATTAAAAATGGCAGTAATGTGATCTTTGGCAGAAGTAGTGTGACCGACAGAGTTGAGTTGATCCACCAGAAACTTGATTTTGAGTAAGTAATCATTCAACGAGAGAGAGCCTTTCTTAAGACTTCGTAGCTGAGTATGAAATTGGTCAATTTTAGCATTCGTCTGAGTTGTGAAGTAAGTATCAAGAACGGACCAAACCTGAGCCGAGGTGTCAGATCCAACAACTCTGGTGAGAATACGCTCTGTCATGGATGAGAGAAGCCACGAGTAAAGGAGATTGTCATGTTGCTTCCATTGAGTGTACGCAGAGTTGAGCTGACCAGCTACTCGATCTGCATCAGTGAGATACTTCAATGGAGGAGTAAAATCCAGATCTATATAATCTTCAAGCATATGACCTCGTATCGCCGCAAGAACTTGTGGCCTCCATAAAAGAAAATTATGAGTGTCTAATTTGACAGAGAGATTATGAGAGAAAACGATCGGTGTGAACGAAGAAGATGCCATGGAAGATGGAATAGCAGATGCCATGAAGAAGGAAGATCAATCAAGAATGGACGAGAGAAATGAAGAACAGAATAACAGAATCGGTTAAGGCTCTTGATACCATGTGAAGGTTCTGATAATGATGTATGAATTGTGTAATCTCTCATTAACTTAATGAATGAATATACAATGGTATATATAGAGATTACAGTAAGCAAGAAGCTAAACTAACTACCTAACTAACTAACTGAATTACAGCTATAATTAACAGACTAAGAACTGAGTAATAACAGAATGTACAATTAGGTAGTATCAGTAATAACTGGTCTTAACAGCGTTCATGACGCTTATGCCGCTTCTGACTCTTAGGTCAGTAACACGCGACTAATGCCGATTCTGACTAGTCCGTGCCACACATAAGTAAGCAATGCTACCAAGCATATATCATATGTCAAATATCCGAATACAGGGCATTCAACATGCTCATTTAACAATTGCTAGCATAATTAGGATCATGCACAAACACAGAGACTCAAGCTCTGATCAATCTCACATTTAACATTCATGGCATGCCCTAACCACATGTTTCTCGTGCATCACAAATAAGCAAGATTTGCAAAGCATTTAATATGCATTCAATGTCCACATTTCAACATTCAACATGCCTCAATAATAACCACACATGTCGCATATATATGGTGCATTTTTCTTACCTCGGGTTCGAGCAAGAATTAGTAAAAGAACGACCCTTGAGAACGATCAATCCTTTGATCCTTTAGCGGTCACCTTGTCATAACCAAATATAGAATCCCATCAATAAAATAAATTATAAAAATGTTTATAATCTAAAACCTCACTCCCGAGACCAATCCTGTGCTCTCAGGACTCCCAAACCACCCAAACGGGGTAGTGGAACCATCCCCCGATCCCCCAAAGTCATCCCAAACCCTAAAAATAGGTTTTCTAGAAAGTGAACTAGCGCTGGGGCGCTGCCCAAGTCAGAGGAAACCCCCAGTTCCTGCTCTGCCTGGTGCTGGGGCGCCAGAAGTGGCGTGGGGCGCCACTGAAAGACTAGAAAAACTCTGGTCTTCTCCCCTGCGACTTCCCTTGAAAACTAAGCTTCCAAACCAACCTCAAACATCATCCAAACATACCATTCAACCCCAAAACTTCATTCATACCACAACCTCATCAAAACTCAAGCAAACTTCTCCAAAAACCTCATTGAATCCCCAACTATCCACTTCAAAATTCTCAGCTAAAACTAATAGAAAAACAGGGTATAAACCAAAGATTTTCATGGCTGAATTTCTTACCTCAAGCTTGATTTAGATCCTCTTCAATGGTTGAACCAAGGTCCTAAGCCCTCAAGCCTTGATCTCCTAGCTTGGATCCTCAAAGGGAGTTTAAAAAAAAAACAAAGGAAGAAGAGGAAGGATGATGATCGAGAAAAGAGAGAGAGAGGATGTTAATGATGCTCTATTTCTAAGGTTACCTTCAGCTGAGGGGAAAGGTGACTAAGTCACTGATTTTGGTCCAAAATGACCATTATGCCCCTAGGGTCAAGACACTCTCCCAAAACCCATTAAGGGCAAAATAGTCCTTTCACCACTTATCCCGCTAATCATAATTAACGTCCTCCAATTCCCATTATTCCCAATATTCTCACATACTAATAAATCACATCCTATTACCCTTTAATTCCCGGCAATCTTCTAATCACCAAATTACCGCGAGACTCACCCCGAGCCCTGAAACTAACCCCGTTATGACTAGACCGATAACTTGCATTCCATGATCGTCTCATGCCGAATGGCTCGAAAAAATCCACATATAATGTGGTATTATTTATAATTCACCCACATGAATGAAAATACACAATCACGCCCTCAACTGGCGAAATCACCAAAATTCCCTTATAATAAAATGTGGACCCATATGCATGCATTTATCATCATATAATAATATAATTCACATAAACATGCATATAATCATTTAATAACATAATAAATCAATTATGGCCCTCCTGACCTCCTAATCAAGGTCCTAAACCTTATTAGGGAATTTGGGGCATTATAAACTCGGTCTGATAAATCCCAAATCTAGTAACTCTTGCAACTGAATCTTCAACTCCTTCAACTTCGTCGGAGCCATTCTGTAAGGTGTCCTAGATATTGGCTCCGCCCCTGGCGCCAACTCTATAACAAACTCAATCTCCCGCTGCAGCGCCAACCCTGACAAATCTGTTGGAAATAAATCTGGAAACTCACATACCAATCTGGTTTCACTCGATCCAACCGATACAACCCTTGAGGTATCCACAATATTCGCTATGAATCCTATGCAACCTTCCTGCATCAGGTCTCTAGCCTTCAGTGCTGAAATCATAGGTACCCGCGGTCCACTAACTGTCCCCACAAATACAAAGGGTACCTCCCTTTCTGGTTCAAAAGTCACCATCCTGCACTTGCAGTCAATCGCCGCCTCATACTAATAACCAATCCATTCCTAGAATCATATCGAAGTCATCCATTTCTAGCTCAATTAAATCAACAAACAACTCCCTACCATCTATCTCTATTGGCAATGCTCTAATCCATCTCCTAGAGACTACCAGTTCCCCAGTCAGCAACATAGTCTGAAAACCCTTAGCATACAAAACACTAGGTCTACACAGCTGATTTATCACTCTAGCAGACATAAATGAATGAGTAGCTCCCAAATCAATCAATGCAGTATAGGAAGAACCAACACTAGTAATCTGACCTGTCACAACCGAGGGGCTAGCCTCCGCCTCAGTCTGAGTCAAGGTGAACACTCTGGCAGAAGTGAGACTATCGCCCTGCTTCAGCCCCTGTTTCCTGGCTTGTGGGCAGTCTTTCTTCAGATGATTGGCACTCCCATAGATAAAGAAGGCCCTAATCCTGCACTCTCCCTGATGTCTTCGTCTGCACCGAGGACATACTGGAAAACTCCTCCAGTTGTCACCTCCGCCCTGACGGCTGCCACAAGCACCCTGTGCCCTCCGACTGGATCCAATAAAGGAGGCACCATCCTCCTGGCATTGCGCCTCACAGTGCTCTCTCTCCATATCTGATCCTCGACCCCCTCAGCTGTAAGGGCCTTGTCCACTACCTGGGCATAAGTAGTAGTCTCTGGATCCAAAGTAATATTCACATCACGGGAGATCATAACATTCAACCCCCGTACAAATCTATCCCTTCTTGCTGCATCAGTCGGCACCAAATCCTGCGCAAACTTCATCAACCGGTCAAATCTCAAAGCATACTCGGTAACTGTCAACCGGTTCTGAGTCAGGTTGATGAACTTGTCAACCTTCGCAGCTCGGACTGCAACACTGTAATATTTCTCATTGTGAATTCTTCCCAGGTCATAACTGCCACATTCCTCCTCTAAGTCACTACATCTCACCAGATGCGAGCATCTTCTCTGAACATGTAGCTGGCACAAGCTACCCTCTCGTTCCCTTCCACCCTCATAAAATCCAAGATGGAGGAAATCATATTCATCCACTACTCTGCCCGTAGTGGGTTTGGTCCACCCTCAAAGGTGGAAGGATGCTCTTCCTGAACCTCTCATACAAAGGTTCCCACCTGTTCTCCATAACAAGTTGAACCAGCACTGGCGCCACAGCCTGCTAAACTGACAACCCAATGGCTTGAGGTGGGGCCTGCTGCCTCAATTGTCAAAGTTCTTCCTTAGTTCGTTGTAGTCTCGCTTCCATTTTAGCAAACATCTATTTCCAATTCTGTGGGGTGGGTGGAGGGTCCTGACCCTGGTTGTCATCCTTGGCCCTACTGCCGCGGAGTCTCGATGATTGTCGAGGCATCTCAACAATATGCCTGCAATCAACGACGCCGCTCATCAGGCATGATAACAACATCCAAAACCTCCTCCAAATTCACATTAGCGAACCATAACAACAATCCACATAACATATAACACTCAACGGGCCATGCCCTAGCATCATGCATATGTTAACTCATTCATCATGCTCTATATAAAATAAGCAGGCAAATAGGGAAGCTAAGCACATATTCAAACATATAAGTCAATCATTACCAACTAACCCTGAGTCGAGCTTGTCACTGACAGTGAGCGTACATGTTCGGTCAATCTCTAGGAACCATAAACCTTGGCTCGCTCTGATACCAAGTTGTAACGCCCTCCCTCCTTAGAGTCATTATTAAGTGAGTTTAAAATGTGCAATTAACTCGCTAATCGAGGTTTTAGGTTAAAAGTGTAGCTAAACCGTAATAAAAGTCATACAATTTAAAAATATAACCATCCATTGAAAATTATAAAGCGATATACCTTTGGGATCCCAAAATACTGTTTAGAAATATTTACAACTCAAAAATATAATTAAAGTCGACTAAACGACAAAATTAGGCTTAATACAGACATCTCCCAAAAATACCCCTGGCCGTGGCTGCCAGGCAGGCCAAACATGTACACGTTACTTCACGCTCTCCGTACTCATGGTTGGTCGACTTTCCCCTTGCCCTTACCTGCACCATAGAGCACCCGTGAGTCGAAGCCCATCAAGAAAACTCCACACAAGCAAATAACATATGCATAACCATTAATTAACACATAACAAAATCGCCAACAGGCTAAACACATACGGTCTTGCCGTCCCAGGCGTTTTACCAGGCCCTGGGTTTGCGGTCTACACCGTGAGGATATCCCAGGTATCCTATAGGGTCTCACCCTGGCAACTCGCACTCCGCGTGCTTAACACTGCTCTCGGCCCCATGCTGTACTCGGCCTTCGCCGTTCCCGGCCCTCACCGTTCTCAGTCTTCGCCGTTCTCAGCTCTTGCCGTTCATTCACATATACGCACACATAGCATGATTAAACAAATACTTAAACACGTATAAACATATTCAATGGGGGCTACGCCCTACAACACAATCATATAGGGTCATGCCCTGCAACACAAACTATAGGGCCTTGCCCTGCTCTACGGGTACAACAATTTTCTTACCTGTGTCCCGAGCTTTCCAAACACCGATGTCCCGAGCACAGTCCCCTAGTCCGAGCCTCGCTGAAAACCTAGTCACAACGCATCAACAACATCCATCCATCAAATTCTAATCCATTAAATTACTTTGGGTCATAATTCTAGTCTCCGGGACCTTGAATTCTATCAATCCGGGTGATAAAATCCATCCCGAGCCTTAACTTTTGGATTCCCAAGCCTAAAACCTCCTTGGAGTCCAAAAGCACACTAAGTGTCGCGGCCCCATAAACCCATGCTGCGACCCGCCTCAATCAGAAACCAATCCCCCAAAAATACCCCATGCGCGTTGCGACCCAAGCTAGGGTGTGTTGCGACTCGCCCTTCTTCATGGCCACCAAAATGTTCTAGAGGGCCGCGGCTCAGCAAGAACAATGCCGCTGCCCGACCCTTCGAACCCAAAAAAATTATAATGACCCAAATTTACTAATAGGGCTTAAGGGCCTTAATTAGTGTGCCGGGAGGGCATAACTAGATTATATGTGATTTAATGATTAAAAGCATGTTATATGATTATTTGAATATCTGAGATGCATGACTATGTGTATTAGTATGCATGTAGGCCCTGACTAAGTTAGAAGGGCATAATGGTAATTTTGGCCAGTTGAGGGCATAACTGTATATATATATGTGATAAATTGTCGAGACCACATTATTATGTGGATATATTTGTAATCTGTGACTCGAGGCGATCCCAGTGAGCGGCTTAGCGAAAAAGTCACGGCGGGGATTTATACCCAGCTCGGGGCGAGCCTGGGGGTATTTATGGGAATTTAGAGAATATATTGGGGTTAATTGTAACATTGAGGAATATAGTTGGTGATTAGTTAGGTGTCGGGAAGTAAGCGGTAAATATTAGAGACACTCGAGGAATTAGCGGGAATTGAGTGAAATGACCAAAATGCCCCTAGGTGGATTAAAAGGCTTAGGATTTATGGGAGGGTATTATGGTCATTTGGCTTATAAAGGATAAATGTTATTAGGCTTTATACTTAGTGGATTGTGTAAAAAGGGCTGGAATTCTGAAGGAAAGAAAGGAAAGAAAAGAAAGAAGAGAACGAAAAAGAGAGTTGGAAGTCTTTTTGCTCTCTCTCGGTTTAAGCTCTTCTTCACCATCTCTTGAGGTATTTTGGGGCAGAAACTCATGAAGAGTTTGGGCAAGAGCTTGAGGCTAGGATCCCTATTCTGGTTTGAGGAATTATCAGAGCAATCCATCCATTTGAGGTAAGGTTCAGGGTAGTTTTTCAGTTTCTAGTTCTTGGTATTGTTGTGAAATTTGAGCTGAGTTTTGGTAGGGAATTTTAGGGAAGTTGAAGCTGGGCTTTGAGGAGGTGAAGGCCAAGCTGGTGAGGAGGATAACCTAGGCTAAGCTCATCCAGCAAAGGTAAAGAATTCTAGTTTAAGTTATGTGGTTTCAATTGCTGTTTTGTTGAGTTTCTGAACTTTAGGTTCAACTATGGTGAATTATTTGTTTAGGGGTGCATGTGATTGGGTTATGTGTGTTTGGGATGCTTGGGATGAGTGGAGGATGTTGGTAGGATTGCTTTTATGTTTGGTTGAAGTTTGGAAGAGTTTTGGTAAGGTTTGGCTCGGGGAAAATCGAAGGAGGAAAAATGCAAGAGTTGTTGTGCTGTGACTAGCGCTACAGCGCTAGTCACTGGGCGCTGTAGCGCTACAGCGCTAGTCACTGGGCGTTGTAGCGCTAGGCCATGTTGTCTAGGGCGTTTTAGGCTCTGTTTGTAGCGCTGTAGCGCCCTCCTTAGAGCGCTGTAGTGCTACCCTATTTCCAGAAAAGAGTTTTTGGGTTATTTTCAAGGGTTTTTGCTCGGGGGTTCGGGGTTTGATTCCACCACCCCGTTTGGTGGAATTAGGGCTTCTCGAGGGCTCGAGATTGGTCCCGAGGCTAGGTTTTGGACTTGAGGTTTGGTGATGATTCTGATATATGGTTGTGACTAGGTGTACACTAGGGCTCAAGAGGGATCGTGCTTGAGGATCAATTGAACGAAGCTAGCAAATCTAAAGGTAAGAAAACTGCACCCGATTATGTGTTTGTGATGGGACTAAGTGCTCCCGATAACTGTATAATGTCATAGATGGTATTACGCCATGGGACATGTGATAAACGGCCTAAGGGTGCCGTAAATTATATTTGCACACAGGGTGCAGCTCGGCCACTGGTAGCCGAGGACAGCTTAATATTCGCTGAGCTCGGTTTAAGTGGGCCGGAGTTAGTGGGATAAATAGAGGGTGCGGCCTAAGGGCGTTAACCCTAGTTATCATATGTGGATTGATTATTGATATGGAATGATATACTTGGTATGTTGAATACTTGGATAACATGAATGCTTAAACTGTTGAGTGCATGCTTATGCGGTATGAGATATCTGATTGTCTGTTGATTGATTGTGCTTTGTTATTGTGTTTTCTTGCTGGGCCTTGGCTCACGGGTGCTGCGTGGTGTAGGTAAAGGCAAAGGAAAGTTGGACCAAACCTAAGATGGAGAGCTGCGGGGCTGAATATACATAGTCAGCTGCTCGGCCGCCACGGCCGAGGAGTGGAACAGGACGAGAAATGCTTATCCATCTGTTTTGCCTTAGAATGGCTAATCACTGTATTTAAATCTTGGATCTTTTTGTAAACAGTCTTTAATTACTGCTTTTGGGATCCCATGTAAAAAGAAAATGTTTATTTAAAAGAAATGTGGCTTTTGAAACCAAAATCTTTTAACCCTAGCTCAACTATAGTTTCAGTAACACGTTTCTAACTAAATGACTTGATTAGCAAGTCTTGCACTTTTATAAACACACAGTGTAACGGTCTTGGCTATCCAGGGGGTTACATAAGTAGTACTGAACTTCAACTGTGTTCCCATTGCCTTCTGTAAACTCCCCCAGAACTTGGAAGTATAAGTGGGGTCCCGATCTGACACAATCGACCTCGGTGCTCCATGAAGGCGCACGATCTCTCTCACATAGAGATCTACATACTGATCAACTGTATATGTAATCCTCATTGGCAAGAAGTGAGCTGAGTTGGTGTAGTGATCCACTATCACCAAAATAGAGTCATGCTGTCCAACAGTCTTGGGTAACCCCACCATGAAATCCATCGTGATGTCTTCCCATTTCCACTATGGGATATCCAGAGGCTGCAATAACCCTGCCGGCCTCTGATGCTCAACCTTGACCTGTTGACATGTCAAGCACTTAGCCACATACTCTACTACATCCCTCTTCATCCCCGACCACCAATACAACGATCTTACATCCTGATACATCTTCGTGGTGCCTGGATGCAAAGAGTAAGGTGTAGTATGAGATTCATCCATAATATCTCGCCTCAAAGCAGTGTCTAACGGAACACATATCCGCCCCTTGTATCTCAATAAGCCCAAATCAGACACTGTATAATCTCTAGATGCTCTAGCCAAAACATCCTCTCTGATCTTGATCAGTTGTGGATCACTCAATTGGCCCTCCTTAATTCTCTCCAACAGTGTAGAATGTAGCGTAATATTGGCCAACTGGCCCACTAGCAACTCTATACCAGCTCTGGTCATATCATCAGTTAACTCTCTGGCTATCAGCCTCGCACCATAAATCTGCCCCGGACCTTTCCGGCTTAAAGCATCAGCTACCACGTTGGCTTTTCCTGGATGATACAAAATCTCACAATCATAATCTTTTACTAACTCCAGCCAACGCCTTTGTCTCATATTCAAATCTTTTTGCGTGAGGAAGTATTTCAGGCTCTTATGGTCTGTATAGATCTCACACTTCTCCTCATAAAGATAATGCCCCCATATCTTTAAAGCAAAGACCACAGCTGCCAACTCCAAATCATGAGTGGGATATCTCTTTTCATACTCCTTCAGCTGACGTGAAGCATAAGCAATTACCTTCTCTGACTACATCAGAACACAACCCAAACCCTGATGAGAAGCATCGCAGTAAATCACGAACTTCTCCTGATATGTTGGAAGACTCAGAATCGGAGCTGTAATCAATCTCTGCTTCAGTTCCTGGAAGTTGTTCTCACACTTGTCTGACCACACAAATTTCTAATTCTTGCGTGTCTGCTCAGTCAATGCAGTAGCAATCTTTGAGAACCTTTCCACGAAACGCCTATAATAACCTGCCAATCCAAGGAAACTTCTAACCTCAGAAGGATTCTTTGGCCTTGACCAATCTTTGACTGCCTCAATCTTCGCTGGATCTACCTTTATCCCCTCCTTACTGACAATATGCCCAAGAAAGGATACCTGAGATAACCAGAACTCACATTTCTTGAACATTGCAAACAGTTTATGTTCCCTTAGTCTCTGTAGAACCAACCTCAGATGATGTTCATGCTCCGTGTAACGCCCTGGCTACCCCAGAACAGTTACGGTGAACGGTGGATCGGAAATTTGACTCGCTACCTGAGACCTTTGGTCAAAAACGTGCTCTAAGTGTAATTAACAGGTTAAGGTATAAAACCAATAAAAAGGAAATGGATACTTTCATTACAAACTGCTCTGCAGAGCTAATCAAAACATTTACAAGCTGTTCTCAGTACAAAATGGTCACTACTGTTTTAAAGTTACAATCCCGCCGACCTAAGCGGCAAAAATAGGGTAAACCCCCTAGTTCCTCTGAGAACGCCTTGACCGTGGTGGTCAAGCGGCCGCATATGTACACATCACCACCTAAGCTCTCCACTCAAGGCTAGGTGAGCTTTTCTTTCCCTTTACCTGCACCACATAGCACCCATGAGCCAAAGGCCAGCAAGAAAACATAACACTTTTCATAAACATTATCAAATGATTATCATTATAACCACACTGAGCATAAAGCTTTCAAACAAGTGAGTAAACATCACATGAGGTCCTGGTAGACCATACTGAGTGACTGACTAGCATGTCACTAATTCAAATGGAAGAGTGGCTGTTAGGTAAGCCACTAGCCTTCAACAGGTTCTAGTAAACCATACTGAGTGACCGTCAAGCATGTCACTGTTTCAAGTGGGAGAGTGGCTGCTAGGTAAGCCACTAGCCTCCAAGCGCTTATTTCATTCATCGACCCTCGGGGTCGGTCTGGCATTAATGCTCTTTGAGTCATTCAATGCTGTTGGTCGATTAGATCTAATCTTTATTGGCTTGCGTTAACACGCTAAGGCCGTCCTGACTAATGAGTCAGCTCAATGTGACCAGTGCCCAGTACCACTGCCGAACCTGACTAATAAGTCACAGCTTCACAGCTGATACTAGCACCTTTGCCAAATCTGACTAATGAGTCAGTACCATGCACAAGTGAGCAACATATGCTAAACATTCTATATTCAATCCATGTCCATATTTACACAACCAACATGCCTCATGAATATCCATGCATGTCACACTTGGGGTGCAGTTTTCTTACCTCTGGTTCGAGCTAGAATGAATAAAAGAACGACCCTGAGAACGATCAACCTTTTGGTCCTTTAGCGGTTACCTGGTCATAACCAAATTTAGGATTCCATCAATAAAATGAATAATAAAATGTTCCCAACCAAAACCTAACCTCCGGGACCTCAAACACTACTCAACCGGGTAGTAGGTTCAATCCCGAGGCCTTAGGTTTGAATCCCCATGCTAAAAACACTATTTTGGCAAAATTTACCTTAAGGGTCGCGGCCCTCCCCTGCTGCGCTGCGGCGCGCCCTTTAGACAGAAAAGGCCTTCCCTACCAGACGCCAAGGGCCGCGGCGCCCAGCCCAGAATGGCAAAATGACAGCACGCGAACTAAATCTTTCCCCTGTATTTTTCCTCTCAAACCAGTCCTTCAAATCAGCTCAAAACCTCCTCCAAACACACAATTAAACCCCTAAACAACACTCATAACTTCCCCTCTTCAAAACCCAATCAAACATACACAAAAACTCCCCTTGATTCCAACTTTCCACACCAAAATCTAGAGTTGAAACTAACAACCAAAACAGAGCATACATGGAAACTAGTGACTAAAAGCTTACCTCAAGTTCAGGTTATGGTGCTCTTCAACAGTGGAACACTCTCCCAAAGTACCAAGGCCTACCTCCCAAGCTCAAATCCTCAACAAGATCACAAAAATTCACAAGGAAGATGAAGGAAGGAGTAGGTACGGGAAGGAGAAGAAATGCCTCTGTTTTACTCTGTTTATTCTACAGCCTTCCAAACTTTACATATATCCAAGCCAAAAGACTAAAATACCCCCGGGTCTTTTAAAGCTTCTAAAACCACTTCAAGGGTAATTTTGGCACTTTCCACTAATCCCGTTAATCATAATTAACACTTCCCAATTCCCGCTAATCTCAATATTCTCAAACACCAATAATTCACATCCCGTTACCCTTTAATGCCCGGTAACACTCTAATCATTAAAAGCACCCCAAGACTCACCCCGAGCCCCGAGCTTAAACGTGTTATGACCAAACCGATATTAAACATACCATGATCGTCTCATGCCGAATGGCTCGAACAAACCCACATCATAATGTGGTCTCAAAATATATCACCAACATGCGTACAAATAAACAATTTACCCTCAACGGGCCAAATTACCATCACACCCTTGTAAATGGAAATATGGACTCACATGCATGCATTTCACATCATATCATAATATAATCAACATGTACATGCATTTTATCAATTAATAAAATAATTAAGCAAGTATGGCCCTCCCGGCCTACTATTCACACCGTTAAACACAACGGAGAATTCGGGGCATTACACTCTGACTCAGACTGAGAATAAACCAGGATATCATCAATGAAGACGATCACAAATTGGTCTAGATGATCCTTGAACACTATGTTCATCATAACCATAAAGGCAGCAGGGGCATTAGTCAATCCGAAAGACATGACTACGAACTCATAATGCCCATACCTAGTACAAAAAGCAGTCTTCGGTATATCTCCCTCCTTGACCCTCAACTGAAGATAACCAAAATGAAGGTTGATCTTTGAGAATACCTTCTTACCTTGCAACTAGTCAAATAGATCATCTATCCTTGGCAAAGGATACTTGTTCTTGATTGTTAGCTTATTCAGTTCTCTGTAATCAATACACATCCTCTAAGAACCATCATTCTTCTTTACAAACAGAACTGGCACACCCCAAGGTGAGAAACTAGGTCTGATAAAACCCAAATCTAACAGCTCTTGCAACTGTACCTTTAATTCTTTCAACTCAGCTGGGGCCATTCTGTAAGGTGCTCTAGACACTGGCTCTGTAACGCCCTGGTTACCCTAGAATTGTTACGGTGAACAGTGAATCGGAAATTTGACCCGCTACCCGAGTCCTTTGGTTAAAAACGTGTTCTAAGTGTTATTAACAGGCTAAGGTGGAAAATCAATAAAAAGGAAAGGATGTGTTTTATTTAATACATAAAACTATTCATGGGCCCACAAGAACATTTACAAGTTATTTACAACTCAAAAAGGACATTACTGTTTCAAAATTACAAACTCGCCGACTTAAGCGGCAAAAATAGGGTAAACCCCCTATTTCCTCTGAGAACTCCTTGGTCGTGATGGTCAAGCGGCCGCATATGTACACATCACCACCTAAGCTCTCCACTCAAGGCTGGGTGAGCTTTTCTTTCCCTTTACCTGCACCACATAGCACCCATGAGCCAAAGCCCAGCAAGAAAACACAGTATTGCATATAAACATTATCAAAGGATTATCATTATAATCACACAGAGCTTATAGCTCTTAAACAGATAAGTGAATATCACTTGAGGTTCTAGAAAAACCATACTGGGTGACTGACAAGAAAGTCACTAATTTAAACAGAAGAGTGGCTGCTAAGTAAGCTACTAGCCTTAAATAGACAAGAGACTGATAGGTAAGTCTCTAACTTTAAACAGAAGAATGGCTGCTAGGTAGGCCACTAGCCTTAAATAGACGAGAGACTGATAGGTAAGTCTCTAACTTAACAGATAAGTGACTGATAGGTAAGTCACACAAGCGCTTATAATATTCATCGAACTTGAGGTTGGTCCGGCATTAATGCTCTTTGAGTCATCCAATGTGGATATCGATGAGATCTAATCTTTATTGGCTTGCGTTGAACACGCTAAGGCCGTCCTGACTTATGAGTCAGCACCGTGTGACTAGTGCCCAGTACCACTGCCGAACCTGACTAATGAGTCACAGCTTCACAGTTGCTACTGACACCTTTGCCACTTCTGACTAATGAGTCAGTACCATGCATAAGTGAGCAAGATTCGCTAAGCATTCAATAATCAATCCATGTCCACATTTACACAATCAACATGCCTCAAGAATAATCATGCATGTCACATATGGGGTGCAGTTTTCTTACCTCAGATTCGAGCTAGAATGAATAGAAGAACAACCCTTGAGAACGGTCTAGCTTTTAGTCCTTTAGCGGTCACCTAATCATAACACATTATAGGATACCATCAATAAAATGATAATCAAGGGTTCCCAATCCAAGATCTAGCCTCCGAGACATCAATCCCCACTAATCCAGGTAGTAGGAGTGATCCCGAGGCCTAAAACCATGTTCCCGGGGCCAAAACACTCAAATAGGCTCAACCCTACTCAAGGGCTGCGGCCCTGGCATCAAGGGTCGCGGCCCCTAGCCACCTCTGAAACAAGGGTCGCGACGCCCATCATCAAGGGCCGCGGCGCCCAGCAAGAGAAAACTTCCCCACCTGCTTTTTCGAGCTAGGGCCGCAGCTCTCCAAGAACAGGGTCACGGCGCCCAACCCAGAACATGCCCAAACTCGATTTTCAACTTCCCAAAGCCTCCAAAATCATGCCTAAACATTACCAAATCATCAAATCAAAGTTCTCAAGCTTCCCAATGCTCCAAAACCATCAAAACCCAAGGCTCAATCGAGCCAAAAACTCAACGATTCACAAAAACCAATTCTAAGCTTAGAAACTCTAAAAACTCAAAACTTTAAACTTAGATTACCTTCGATTGGGTTGTTTCTCATCAAATCCTTCAGTCAAGAAGCTTATAATATTTCCTAGGATCGCTATGCCTCGATCCTCGCCTGATTCCGACTCCTAGAACTCAAGATATCTTCGAAAATGCTTCGAACGATGAAAATGAGCTAACGGGGAAGAACGAGAGGTTTTCTAATGTACGTTCTATCTGAAAAGCTACTTCAAGCTTAAGTAACCTCAAATAAAACCTAGTGCTCGGGGTCCCAAAAACCTCCCCGGGGACATTATAGTCAAAACTTCCAGAATTTCACCCTGATCTCAATAACTCCCAATTTATCATCAAATAAACATTCTTATTACCCAATAATTGACCCCGTTATGGCAAAACCACTAATCCACTAAATAGGACCGTCTCATGTCGAATAACTCGAATATATCTCCATAATAATGGAATCTCATTCACAAATCACATTATGCACCAAATACACAAATTTACCCTCAATGGGCCAAATTATCAAAACATCATAATATTCAAATGTGGACCCACATGCATGCATATAACATCATATTATAATATAATTAACATAAACATGCATATATTCATTTAATGGCGTAGTTAAACAGTTATGGCCCTCCCGGCCTACTAAACTGCCACTAAACCACATCGGAGAATTTGGGGCATTACAGGCTCCGTCCCTGGTGCCAGTTCTATCATGAACTCAATCTCTCGGTGTGGTGGCAACCCTGGAAAATCTTCTGGAAACACATCTAGGAATTCACAAACTAATCTGGTCTCACTGGCACGACCTGGGTGGTGTCAACCACACTGGCTAAAAATCCAATGCAACCTCCTTACAATAGATCTCTAGCCCTCAAAACTGAAATCATAGGTATGCAAGGTCCATGCACAATACCAATAAACACAAAAGGATCCTCACCTTCAGGCTCAAAGGAGACCATCTTCCTTCTACAATCAATGGTTGCCCCATACTTTACCAACCAATCCATACCCAGTATCATGTCGAAGTCAGTCATAACCAACTCTATCAAATCCACTGACAACTTTCTGCCCTCCACTGTCACTGGCAAAGATTTGACCCATCTCCTGGATACCACTAATTCCCCAGTGGGTAATAAAGTTCCAAACCCCACAGCATAACAATCACAGGGTCTACACAGTCTATCAATAATTCTACTAGCACAAAAGAATGTGTAGCACCAGAATCAATCAATACATTATAAGGGGTTCTAGCACTAAGAATCTGACCTGTAACAACTGAGGGAGAAGCCTCAGCTTCTGCTTGTGTCAACGCGAACACTCGAGCTGGGGCCGAGCTGTCCGCTATCCTGGGTTCTTCTCTTCTTGCCTTAGGGCAGTCTTTCTTAAAATGACCCACTGTTCCACACAAATAGCAGGCCTTTTCCCTACACTCTCCCAAATGACGCCTCTTACATCTAGGGCATTCAGGATGAGTCTTCCAGGCTTCACTACCACCTTGACGACCAATTGAAATACCACAGGGCCGCCTATCAGAACTTGGAACTAGGAAGGTGTCAGGAACCTTCCTCTTCTGATCATTGGGGCCTCCACCCCTACTTGAACCCACAAAAGGAGAAGTTGTTCTCCTAAACTCCTTTTTGGCTGCATTATCTCGCCAGATCTTGTTCTCCGCACTCTCAGCTGTGAGTGCCTTCTCGACCACCTGTGCATAGGTAGTAACTCCAGCCACAGTGGTAATGCGAACATCATGGGCTAATCTAGGTTGTCGCCCCTAGAGAAATCTCTCCCTCCTTGGTCCCATCAGTGGGCACCAGCTCCATGGCAAACTTTGCCAAACGATCAAACTTTAGGGCATACTCAGTCACTGACAAACTTCCCTAAAGTAGCCTGATGAACTCCTCAGCCTTTGCCGCCCTGATGGCATCATTATAGTATTTCTCGTTGAATAGAGTCTGAAACTCGTCCCAACTCAAGGCATTGATGTTTCTGGTCTGGGTTATAACCTCCCACCAAAATCGAGCATCCTCCCGAAACATATACGTGGCACAAGCCACCCTCTCATTACCAGTCACCCTCATGAAGTCCAGGATGGTGGTAATCATACTCATCCACTGCTCAGCTTTGGCAGGATCTGCACTGCCTTCAAAAACTGGAGGTTGCTGGTTTCTGAACCTTTCATAGAGAGACTCACTTTTATTACCAACCTCAGGCAACTGCTCAGCTGCTGGCACTGATACAGGAGGTGCCTCTGATACACTGGCTACTACAAGAGGCGGAGTTCTTCTCCCTGCCTTAACACCGTAGCCTGTAGATCATTAAACAACTACTGCTAGTTTATAGGAGCTGGTTGTGGAATCTGTCCCTGGTCATTCTCTTGACCCTGATTATTATTATTATTATTATTATTATTATTATTATTCTGGCCTTGATCATTTTGGCCAGCTGATGTATCTGTCTGTCCTGGATTTATTCTTATCAACTTATACCTTGCTGAAACAATAGTTAATACGACCAATCAGGTAGTGATAACTAAACCTCTTGCCGCCTTACGGTCCAAGAACAAGCAGATAATTATCATATTCCGCAGTCATACAGATATACAAATAGATACATGATTATAGCATTTAGCACTTAGCATGTATCAAGTAATAGTTCACAATCAACAATACTAATAAGTATGTTCCAACAATTTCAGTACTATTTAGCACACAGTTGCTGAAGATGCAGTATTCAGGGCACAGGTTTAACATGGTGTCTCATGTAAACAGGTAAAGCATTTATAATATATTTAAGCAGTTATACATATAACTACATAAATAGTTACCAAACCATGAGTCGAGTCTGCCTTCGGTTGTGAGTGTACATGCCCAGCCAGTCTACAGGAACCCTAACCTTGGCACGCTCTGATACCAAGTTGTAACACCCTAGATACCCCAAGACTGTTACGTTGAACCGTGAATTTAACTCGCTAACCGAGTTCTTTGGTTAAAAACGTGCTTCTAGATGTTATTAATAGGTTAAGATGGAAAACCAATCAAAAGGAAATGATATATTTTATTTAAAACATAAAACTGATCATGGGCCCATAAAAACGTTTACAAGTTGTTCACAATGCAAAATGGTCACTACTGTGTAAAATTTACAACTCGCCGATCTAAGCAGCAAAAATAGGGTAAACCCCTTAGTTCCCCTAAGAACTCCTTGGCCGTGGTGGTCAAGCGGCCGCATATGTACACATCACCACCTAAGCTCTCCACTCAAGGCTGGGTGAGTTTTTCTTTCCCTTTACCTGCACCACATAGCACCCATGAGCCAAAGCCCAGCAAGAAAACACAATAATGCATACAAATATTATCAAATGATTTTCATCATAATCACACAGAGCTTATAAGTGAATATCACTTTGTGGTTACTTAACATGAAGGAGCTTATAGCTCTAATCAGATGAGTGACTGATGGGTAAGTCACTAGCTTAAACAGATGAGTGACTGATGGGTAAGTCACTACGGGGCTCGGCACCCACAGCCATGTGACCAAACAGTCACTGTGGCTCTAAGTAACTAGCCTTTTGCTAGTCAAGCGCTTATAGTATTCATCAAACTTGAGGTCGGTCTGGCATTAACGCTCTTTTGAGTCATTCAATGCAGATGTCAATTAGATATAATCTTTGTTGGCTTGCGTTAAACACGCTATGGCCATTCTTGAATTATGAGTCAATACCATGTGACCAGTGCCTAGTACCACTGCCGAACTTGACTAATGAGACATAACTTCACAGTTGATCTGACACCATTGCCAATTCTGACTATTCAGTCAGTGCCATACACAAGTGAGCAAGATTTTCTAAGCATTCAATATTCAATCCACGTCCACGTTTAAACATTCAACATGCCTCATGAATAACCATGCATGTCACATATGGGGTGTAGTTTTCTTACCTCTAATTTGAGCGAGAATTAACAAAAGAACGACCCTTGAGAACAATCTGCCTTTTAGTTCCTTAGCGGTCACCTAGTCATAACCAAATATGGGATTCCATCAATAAAATGAATAACAAAGGTTCTCGAACCAAAACTTAGCCTCCGGGACATCGAATCCCACTAATCCGGGTAGTAGGAACGATCCCGAGGCCTAAGATTGAGTTCCCATGATCAAAACACCCATTTGGCCTCAAAAACCCTCATGAGCCGCGGCCCCAAAACCCTGAGCCGCGACCCCCAGCCAAACTAGGAGCAAGCGCCACGGCTCACCTTACTTAGTGCCGTAGCCCCCAGCACACAAAAAACCCACCATCTTCAACTTCGAGCTTGGGTCGCAGCGTCCAAGAACAGGGCCGCGGCCCCCACCTGGGAACCTGCCATAACTCTGATTTCTCACTTTTAAATCCCTCCAAAAACTTACTTAAACATCTCCAAATCCTCAAATTAAAGTTTCTAAACATCCCAATGATCCAAAATAATCAAATCCCAAGGCTCAAACAAATTAAAAACTCATCGACACACAAAATCCAAATCAAAGCTTAGAAACTCTAAAACTCAAAACTTAAAGCTTAGATTACCTTTGATTGGGTTTTTTCTCGCTAAATCCTTCGGTCAAGAAGCTTCTAATCTTTCCTAGGATTGCTATGCCTCGATCCTCGCTTGATTCTGACTTCTAGAACTCAAGATTTCTTTGAAATTGCCACAAATAGTCACAAAGGTTAACGGGAGAGAGAGAAAGTGTTTTAACGTAAGGTTTCCTTCTGACAGACTACTTCAAGCTTAAGTAACCTCAAATAAAACCTAATGCTCGGGGTCCCAAAAACATCCCCGGGGGAAAAATAGTCAAAACTCCCAGAATTTCCTCCTGATCTCACTAACTCCCAATATATCATCAAATAAACATTCTCATTATCCAATATCCCAATAATTGACCCTGTTATGACAAAACTGCTAATTTGCAACATAAGACCGTCTCATGCCGAATAGCTCGAATATATCCCCATAATAATGGGATCTCATCCATAAATCACAATATGCACCAAAATACACAAATATGCCCTCAATGGGCTAAATTACCAAAATACCCTAATAATCAAATGTGGACCCACATTCATGCATTTAACATCATATTATAATATAATTCACATAAACATGCATATAATCATTTAATGGCATAATAAAACAATTAAGGCCCTCCCGTCCTACTAATCCAGCCATTAAACCACATTCGGAATTTTGGGGCATTACAACAATGGTGTCAGAATTAACTGTGAAGCTGTGACCCACTTGTCAAGTTCGGCAACAGTACCGAGCACTGGTCACATGGTATTGACTAAAAAGTCAAGAATGGTCTTAGTGTGTTTAACACAAGCCGACAAAGATTAGATCTAATCAACATCTGCATTGAATGACTTAAATGAGCATTAATGCCAGACCGACCTCAAGTTCGATGAAAACTAAAAGCGCTTGTCTAGCCTATGGCTAGTCACTTAGAGCTAGGGCCAGAGAACCCCAGTGACTGTTTAGTCACATGGCTATGGGTGTTGAGCCTAGGAGACTGCTTTGTCATATGGCTGTGGGTGCCGAGCCCCGTAGTGACTTGTTCGTTAGTCACTCATCTGATTAGATCCATGGCCAGAAAGCCCAGGTGACTGCTTCGTCACATGGCTGTGGGTACTGATTCCCCTAGTGACTTGCTCGTCAGTCACTCATTATGGTTCAATAGAACCTCAAAGTGATATTTACTCATCTGTTCAGGGCTATAAGTTCTGTATGATTATAATGATCATCATTCGCATGGTTGTGGGTGCTGAGCCCCGTGGTGACTTGCTTGTCAGTCACTCATTATGGTTAACGGAACCACCAGTGTTAAATCACTCATCTGATTAGGATTGACTTGATAGTCATCCAATCAGAAGGGCAGGATTCCTGATCAGGGGTTTCCCCATCACTATTGAATAGGGTTATAATTGCTAGGCATGCAATATATGATTTTGTGACATGATATTACTGTTCATGAGCATATTGAGTTTTCTTGCTGGGCTTTGGCTCACGGGTGCTGTGTGGTGTAGGTAAAGGCAAAAGAAAGCTGAACCATCCTTGAGTTGGAGAGCTTAGGTGACGATGTGTACATATGCGGCTGCTCGACCGCCACGGCCAAGGTTTGAAAGAGGAACTAGGGTTAAACCCTGTTTTGCCGCTTAGATCGGCTAGTTGTAAATATTTTCTTGTAATGAACCTTTAGATTATATTTTTGGGATCCCAATGTATACATTAAACGTTTTAGTGAAACGTTATATCTTAACCGAAATTTTTAATCCTAAATCGCTAATCATACTTAGTTACACAATTATGGACAAATGATTCGGTTAGCGAGTTTAGCACTGTTCAAAATGCACACCGTAACGGTCCCTGGAGTTTAGGGCGTTACAAATGAGATCTCAATCATTTAACCTTTTGAACAAAGCAATTAAGGAAATCATCTTTTCACTTCTCATACAGAAGTTATAGAATTCATATCTATGAATAATACTCCTACTCAATTACACTACTAAATCTCCAAGATGTAAGTATGGACTAGACCGTAGGGTAAGCTGGTAACGAACAAGTCAAAATATTTAAATAATATAATTACCAGAATATTATCACTCAAAATTAAGATCGACTTAATATATGGTCACATTGATTAGATTCGATAACAACGATACTTATTTATCAATCAATAATCAATATCGGTCCTAGTCCAATGTAACCAAATACATCTGATCTTATCTACTTGGTCAATGCCTTAGACAAGACATCACTTCCCGAATGTGTAAGTAGATCATATCGTAGATTGCCTAATCAGTGAAAATCCAATGCACTGATCTAATCTTAGGACTCGTTCTTTTGAACATATAATTACAACTATAATCCACTATGACCTAGTCACTATAATTATAACTATCCATATGTTCAGGATTTTATAAATGTTTGTATTATTTCAATAATCATGTAATAAAACAAGCAAGCAACACGGTTGTCAAACTAAATGATTTCTACTACTTTTATTGACAATATGAAATCATGTTACATGTCCGACATGGTTTTATAAGGGCATAAAACTCAACAGCTCGCACGCGCGCGCAGGGGGTACCTTCGGCTAGTGTGTGCGGCTCAGCCTTGTGGCCGAGGGGCTCGGGCTGCTGCCATGGTGGCTGGTGGCTTGGGTCCCTCCAATTTTCTTTGTGTACAGATTTTAAAATACATATTTCTCAAATAAATTTACAAAAAATCCTATGCCTTCTCTGGCTTACACAAGATCTAGAAAAACAATAAAATTCCTAACCCATTAGCACCATATAATTAACGATCCATCATTCAACCATACATTAAAAAACATATCCATCCATTAAATATATATATCAACATACATATAACAAATGCAAGAAACCCACAAAGTATTTAATAAATAAATATGTATATACTGCTCTGGTACCAATTGTTGGTATTAAATGATAAAATCAAAGGTACGCAACGGAATATATGGACTCATTTTAATAAATATTAATACAAGCCAGGATCACATACATATATAAATATTAAATCACATACAAATAGATCAGGGATTACCTCTTGTAGCCTATCAAGTGTCCTTGAGTCTTTTTGTATAAATCAACGATCTTCCTATCTAGTGTTCTGAGATCTCACACCCTGATCTTCCAGGCCAATCCTCAAACACACAAGGACGTGTGTGGGCACGTAGGATTCAAAAGGTTGATTTATGTGACTCCCTAGATGTAATCAACACATGAGATCTAGAGAGCTTTTGAAGATAATAATGCTGAGCGTTGGTCGAAAAGCATTGACTTATCAGTCAAGGATGGTAATACCGCTGAGCGCTGGCCAAAAAACATTGACTTATGAGTCAAGGGCGGAAATAGCGCACTGAGCACTGGTCAATATGATTAGATCTAATCAGGAGCACATTATACGCTTGTGTAACGCCCTGGATAGCCAAGACCGTTACACTGTGTACTTATAAAGGAGTAAGACTTGCTAATCAAGTCATTAATTTAAAAACGTGTCACTAAACATGTATGAGCTAGGGTTAAAAAGGTTTTGGTCTCCAAAGTTACATTTTATAAAATTTAACAGTTATATACATGGGATCCCAAAAGAAACAGAGTATAAAAGTTGGATTACAGACTCTCCAAAATATAGACAATTGTCAGCCATACTAAGGCAAAATGAAGATCTCTGGGTCTCGCGTCCCTGCCTAAACCTCAACCGTGGCGGCTGAGCAGCTGGTCATGTACATTCAGCTCGCAGAGCTCTCCAAGTCAGGGCTGATCAAGCTTGCCCTTGCCTTTACCTACACCACGTAGCACCCGTGAGCCAAGGCCCAGCAAGAAAACACAATGTGCAACACAAACAATAATAACAAATAGTAAATTCACTAAGCATGATCTTTCACCAAATAATCCACATTAACCAATCAACATATATTCAGATTCAAGAATGCAATCAATCACTTATAACATTCAAGTCACATAATAATCAGGGCCGACAACGTAGGTTGCACCCTCTGTTTACCCCACTGACTCCGGCCCGCTTAAACCGAGCTCAGTGCACATTAAGCTGTCCTCGGCTACCAGTGGCCAAGCCGCGCCCTGTGCACTAGTGTAACCCTTGGCACCCTTAGGCCGTTGGTTCTCTAATTAGCTTGCATGGCATAATACCATCCTTTCAAGCATACACAATAGGGAACCCTTAGTCCCATTACAGATATACAACCAGGTGCAGTTCTCTTACCTTTGATCTTTGCGGTTACTGATTACGAGCAATGCTTCTCAAGCACGATCCGTTCCCGAGCCCTAGCCTCAACACCTAGTCACAACCAAGATATAGGGTTCCATTAATATTCAGATAAGGGTTTTTAGATACAACACTAGCTTACGGGACATTGAATTCCACCAAGCACGGTGGGGAAATCGATCCCGAGCACCCTAGACCACATTCCCGTGCCTAAAATCCCCAAATGTTCAAGTGTGCACCTAAGGGCTGCGGCCCTTGAAGCTTAGCCGTGGCCCTGCCCTAAAACAGAACCTAAGGCATCCCTAGAAGAAGACACGCACCGCGGCCCTTGCTTTGGGTGCCGCGGTGCTTACCCCTGGT
This sequence comes from Humulus lupulus, assembly GCF_963169125.1. Classification (NCBI taxonomy): domain Eukaryota; kingdom Viridiplantae; phylum Streptophyta; class Magnoliopsida; order Rosales; family Cannabaceae; genus Humulus; species Humulus lupulus. Next base: position 182,048,440 of record NC_084800.1, on the reverse strand, counting down.
TGAGCCTCCCTCACTCCTTTGCATCCTAGGGCCGCAGCGCTCAAGAACAGAGCCGCGACCCTTCCCTTCGTGCCCAGAAATTCCACCATTTTCAACACCTAAACCTTACCCAAAATCATCCCAAAGCTTCCTAATTCAAAATCAATTAATTCCAACACTTATAGAATGACTTAAACAACATAATTCAACTGAAAACTCAACCTAAAACTCATGAAAATCCCAACTTCAATTTCTGAAACTCAAGAACTTCAAACACTAAAGCCAACCATGCAAACTCAGATTGAAACCTTTAAATCATGAATTAGAGCTTACCTCTTCTGCTGAACCACTTCTCTAAGGAAAATCCAAGTCAATTCCCAAGCTTTTCCACCCTAATTCTGCCCTTAACATCAAAACCACAACTATCTCACTACTCAACCATAACTTAGAATTTCTAACCAAAAAGAGAGGAATTCAATGCTTACCTTAGTACTGATTAAATTTCCTGGATGATTCTTGAGCTAAGCCTTTAAATCACTCCTTCAATCCACTGAATTCCAGTTGAATTCCTCTAAAATTTTCAGTGTTTCCCTTGAGAGAAAAGACAAAGAAAAGGCTGAGAAAAGATCCGGTCTTATTTTTGTTCTACTGTTTTCCTTTAATTCAGTTTACCCTTATCCCGTTAAGTCAATCCCGAGGCTCGGGGTGGCAGGACCATCCCCGAGGGAAAAACAGTAAAATTCCCCAATATTCCCACCTAGACTTCCTAACCTCAAATATATCTCCATATATTTATTTTCATAACCCGATAGTCTAAAATACCCCTGACTTATCCAAAGTCAACTGCTAAGCCCCGTTGTGACTTTTCCCACTATCTAGCCCTAGGATCACCTCGAGTCGTGCTCTGCAAACCTACCCACATAATAATGTGGTTCTCACAAATACCATATATATATCACATTAACATCAATATAATCATACAAGCACTATTAATCATATAATTATGCATTTAAATCAATAAAATCATTCAAATCACATTTAACCCAATTATGCCCTCCCGGCACACTAATCAAAGCCCTTAAGCCTCATTAGCGAATTTTAGGGTCGTTACAACTTGTCCGACCCAAAGGTCGTGGAAAGCAAAAGCGCCAAGTACACTGGGCCAGCTCCAAGGCTGGTTATTCAGAGGATAGGGCAATGGGCCCCGGGGTGACTTATTAGTCCTAGATCCTAGGGCGTTGAGCTCAGTGTGATTTATTAATCATGTAAATTGGGCAACGGGACCCGATATGATTCAGTTAATCATTAAATTAAGGCATCTGGCCCCTTATGACATTGTAGTCATTTATATGAATGGTATGCATGCATGAGTAGGGTTATTACCGCTGTGCATGTTTATTATGGTTCGGTAATGTATCATTAACTACTTATGAGCATGTTTAAGTTTTCTTGCTGGGCCTTAGCTCACGGGTGCTATGTGGTGCAGGTAAGGGGAAAGGAAAGCTGGACCAACCATGAGTTGGAGAGCTTAGGTGGCGATGTGTACATATGCGGCCGCTTGACCACCACGGCCAAGGTTTCTCAGAGGAACTAAGGTTAAACCCTATTTTTGCCGCTTAGGTCAGCAGGTTGTAACTTTTGAGTTGTAATGAACTTTTTGGAAATGTAAACAACTTTGTAAATGTTTATTGTGGGGTCCCATGCAACTTAACAATTTAATGAAATATTCATTATTTTTACCGAAATTTTTAACCATGGACCGTTAATCACATTTAGATGCACGTTTATGGCCTAATGACTCATTTAGCGAGTCAAGCACTATTTAACATATACAATGTGACAGTCTTGGCTAACCAGGGCGTTACACTTGCAATTCAAGAAGCAAGTGGAGAATGTGTGATTGAGACCGATGACACTACATATTTGAGGAACATGTGGATTATCAACCGATAAAGAAGTACCAACAATTCTCTATGAAGATAATGATGCATGCATTGCTCATCTAAAATGATAATACGACATTAAAGGAGATAGATATAAATATATTTCACTGAAGTTCTTCTTCACATGTGATCTTCAAAATAGTGGTGATATTGATGTTCATCAAGTTCGATCAAGTGATACTTGTGCAGACTTATTCATAAAGTCATTACCAACATCAACATTCTAGAAGATGGTACTTAAGATCGGAATGCACTATTTCAAAGATCTTCAAGAACGTCAAAATTAGGGGGAGTAAATGCACACTACATTTTTTCCCTTGACCGAGTTTTTGTCCCACTTGGTTTTTCTAGTAAGGTTTTTAATGAGACAGTTTTTATGGACATCCAAATAGGACTGTGCAAAAATTTTTGCAAACTGCCCAACCCAAATAAACTACCCAAACCAAATCGAAAAAACCGACAAAAAATGTATGTAGCATCCCAATTCTGCTAATAAGGCTTGGGGCCTTGATTAGCGTGCCTGGAGGGCAATAAGTGATTTATTATATTAATATGTGAATTTGATGAGTATGTGATTAGAAATGTATGCTTAGGTGAATTAAATATGCATGTGGGCCCCATTTGGTTATTAGGGGCATGTTTGTAATTTTAGCCCGTTTAGGGTATAAATGCAATATTGTGAATATTGTGATCTTTACCACGTGTGAGTGGTGATATATTTGTGATGCACGATCCGAGACAGTCCTAGGGAGCGGTTTAGCTAGGAAGTCACAACGGGACCCGATACCCGACTCGGGGCGAGACAAGGGGTATTCTGGGCATTAGACATTTTATTGGGGTTATTAGGTTATGAAAATAAATATTTGGAGATATATTTGAAGTTAGAGCGTTTAGGAAGGAATGTTGGGGAAATTTACTATTTTGCCCTCGATGACGTTTTTGGTACCCCGAGCCTTGGAAGTAACTTAAGTGACTTAGGCTAAGTAAGACAAAGCAGAGAAACAATTAGAATTTTCCTAAACCGACCCTGTCTTCTTCTCTCTCCCTCTTGTTTTCTCTAAACTTTACCAAGGGAAACATTGAAGCTTAAGCAAGGAATTGGAGCTCTAGACTTGAGGATTAGCTCAGCTTTAACTTGTGGATTCAAACAGAGGTTAAGGTAAGCTTTGAATTGTGATTTTAGCCATTAAATTATGTAGTTCTTTGTTGAGTTTTAGCTTTCTTGAGTCTTTGAAGTTGAAGAATGAATTTGGGATTTGATAAGGTTTTAAGCTAGCTTTTTGTTAGGTTTTGTTGCTAGGATTATTCTAGAGCTACTGTGATGATTAAATTGAGTTGTGGGATTGATTTTGGGTTTAATTGGCTAGGTTTTGGTTGTGAAAATGGGGGAATTTTCTAGGTTCAAAGAGTCGGGCCGCGACATTGTTCTTGTGAGCCGCGACCCTCTAGAACAGAAGGGAGGCTAGGATGAAGGGCGGGTCGCGACACCCCTTGGTTGGGCCGCGGCGCGCGTCTGCAAAAAGGGGAAGCTGAGCCTCTGGTTGAGGCGGGCCACGACACTTAGGGGGATTTTGGACCCCGAGAAGGTTTTAGGCTTAGGAATCCAAAAGTTAAGGCTCAGGATGGATTTTATCATCTGGATTGATAGAATTCAAGGTCCCGGAGACTAGAATTATGTTCCAAAGTTATTTAATGGATTATAACTTGATGGATGGGTGTTGTTGATACAATGTGACTAGGTTTTCAACGAGGCTCGGACTAGGGGATTGTGCTCAAGATACCAGTGCTCGGGAAGCTTGGGACACAGGTAAGAAAATTGTTGTATCCGTAGAGCAGGGCGTGACCCTATAGTTTGTATTGCAGGGCATGACCATATATGATTATGTTGCAGGGTGTAGCCCTATTGTTTATGTGTGTATTTGTTTATGTATTTGTTGAATATATGCTATGTGTTGCATATCTGTGAATGAACGGCGAAGGCCGAGAACGGCAGGAAGCCGAGTACAGCTAGGGCCGGGAACGGCGTTAAGCACATGGAGTGCGAGGTCGGGTACGACAAAGGCTGGGAGTAGCGATAAGCATGCAGAGTGCAAGTCGCTAGGGTGAGACCCTTCTCGAATGCTTGAGACATCCTCACAGTGTAGACCGCGAATCCAGGGCCTGGTTAAGCGCCTGGAATGACATGTCTGGTATGTGTTTAGCCTGTTGGTTGCCTTGTTGTATGCTAATTGATAGTTATGCATATGTTGTTTGTTTGTGTTGATTTTTCTTGCTGGGCTTCGGCTCACGGGTGCTCTATGGTGCAGGTAAGGGCAAGGGAAATGTCGACCAACTATGAGTACGGAGAGTGTGGAGCGACGTGTACATGTTTGGCCTGCCTGGCTGCCACGGTCAAGGGTAGTTTGGGAGATGTTGTGTCTCAATCTAGATTTTGTCGTTTAGTCGACTTTAATCATATTTTTTAGCTGTAAATATTTCTAAACAGTAATTTTGGGATCCCAAATGTATAACACTTTGTAATTTCAATGAAGGATTACATTTTCAAATTATATGACTTTTATTACAGTTTAGCTACATTTTTAACCTAAAACATCGATTAGCGAGTTAATTGCACGTTTAAAACTCACTTAGTAACGACTCTAATGAAGTAGGGCATTACAATACAACCTGAATAACCTGACAAAAATTCAAACCGCCAAATTATTATATTGGGTGGCTTGAGAATTATACAAACCCACCCAAATAACCCGAATAAACAATTAAGAGCTTTTTTTTTTTTTTTCATTTATACATACATATACTACGCATATTATTACATATATTATATGTAATATTATATATTGTTTTAAAATTTTTAACAATGAATTTAGAATAATGTTTTAATGTTTCAATTTATAACAATATGTCTAAGTTTGAAAGATGTATACTATACTTTTAGTTTGTTTAATCTAATTATTATTTGAACATTTTTAAAAAAAAAACTTAATATTGGTTTGTGCGGGTTAACCTGACCAAGCCGTCTAAAACATTGGACGAGTTAAACTTTTTTTTTTTCTTAATTGAATGGGTTAGAGTTGGATTTTTATAACCCGATTTTAACATTGGGTTGATTAAAATATGTTACAACTCGACCTAACCGACTAATGAACACCATCCAAAGAGGAGTGTTATAAATATTATATATATATGGATGCCCATAATAATGGAGAATTCCCATAGTCAAATATCATAATAATGGAGAATTAACAGGTTACCCAAAGTTAAATATCGATATTAATTCTTGATTGTATTTCTAATACTTGATTTTCCAATATCATATTTGTCTCTATAAATAGGGTTCAAGCTCCATAGAAATAATATAAAATAGTTTCACTCTCTTTTTACATCTCTTAGTATTACTCTGTCTATTTATTTCCTTATACTTTATTTCGTAATAGTTTTACAACATATTTTAACCTTTCCTATTTTTATAATAAATGTTGGCTTATACAACTTTGATGAAAATGTAAAATTAAAAAAGAAATAAGTACTTTTGAAAAGTCTTTCATGAACATGATTTTTGGGCTTGGGCCTGAAGTAGATTATGTTATGAGCCTGAGGTGAGATCGGCCCAACTTTGCAGAATTTGAAGAAGGTTGACACAAACAAGGGAAGAGAGGGAGAGAGAGAGAGAGAGAGAGAGAGAGAGATGGCATCGGTGGTGAAGAGCGTATTCAGGTCGATCAAGGAGAGAGGCGTCGGCAACTTCCTCAGGGAGCTCAGAGAAGAAGGCTACTTGTCAGTTTTCTTTCAATTTATTTATCATTTATTTTTATTTTTATTTATCTTTTCATTCCCCAAAATATGTGTTTGGATACCTAGAAAACTCTCAACAACATCGCTTTAAGTATTTTAACATCTGATTGAATGAGGAAAGAATGGGTATGATGTCAAGTATTTGCAGAATGGTAAGGAAAGTTGAACTTTGCTGAAAAAAATATACATTAAAAATATCAAACTGGGTTCTTTTATTGAAGAGGTGGCTAGCATTGTGCAGTGGTATTTCTTACCAAATCGATAATTAAAGAGGAATTGGATTACAGGGTTGCTAGAGTTTTTTTTTTTTTGTTTAGAGAAATGTTGGAAAAATGCAATAATTTGGTGTTGACAATGACAAAATTTTAGTTTCTATGACTATTGGGGAGCTGAGGTATAAAGCTCTTTGTTAAAATTGTTGTTTGAGTATTTATGCATTACAAGTCAAACCCTTTTAGGTGACTATATCATTCGTAATTTTTTTTTTTTATGTTTTTGAGGTTTAGGATTATTCTTGACTCTATTCTTTGTACCCCACTGACCATTCTTATCAACTATTGCAGGAAAGCCCTTCTCGATGGGAACCTAATGTAAGTACTAATGCTTTTATTCATTCGTTTATACATGAAAACTCCTGAGCTTTCCTGTCTCTCTTTGGGAGCTTTATGTACTTTGTGAGGAAAAAATTGTCCTAGTGTTGCTTTTAGTAAACCGTATGATCCTCTGAGCTAGAATAGCTTTCAAGATTAAACTTTTACTATAAAATATTTTGCGTTGCATTCATGGACGTTAATACTGTACTATGTGCTCTGTCTTTATTGCTGTATAGCTTAGAATAAACTGCTGTGGCTAGAAGTCCTTGTTATAAGTAAGTTTTGTTGGTTACAGATCGTTCTTTGATAAAATATATCATTCATTAGATTATGTGACAAATTAAATAAGAGATTCTTTATGTTGTGACTTATTTCTTGATTTATTTATTTATTTTCGATTATGATATTTACACACGTCCTCATGGATTGCGTGCAACAATATTGTTTCATTGATGCAGGCAAACAAAAATCCACAATATTGGGGCAACGCTTGTGGGTGTTGATAAAGTTGGCAACAAGTATTATGAGAATCTTAACACACAATATGGTTAGTATTTCCTCTCTCCGTCTCTCTCTCTTTTTTTTTTTGACGCCTCCTACAATTGCATTAGTAGTTTTGGTGTAAAATTGTAAACAACCATGGCCAATGCATTATGATCCTTAAATTTGGTTCTCTTTTAATAATTCTCACTATTGTGCTGATTCCTTCCTTGATGGTTTTGATTTCTTTCATTTCCTTACTTTTTTTGGTGCAAATTATAGCTTCTGATGGACTTTCTTTTTACAGGTAGACACAGGTGGGTGGAATACGCAGAGAAGGGTCGCTACAATGCTTCTCAAGTCCCACCAGAATGGCATGGTTGGCTACACTACATAACTGACCATACTGGTGATGAGGCAAGTCCTGCTTCCCTTTTCTTTCATTATATGTACTCTTAAACATGAAACATATGAGTGAAAGAGGAACGGTATAATGTCTGCAGCTTCTGATGTTAAAACCAAAAAGATATGGGATTGAGCACAAGGAAAATTTCTCTGGAGAAGGTGATGAGTTTATTTACCATTCCAAAGGACATGCCCTCAATCCAGGACAGAGAGACTGGACAAGGTACCAGCCTTGGCAACCGACCAAGTAAATTTTTATAGAATTTTTCCCCAAGAGCTTTGAGAAAAACATTACTTGCTGCTCGTCCAGCTATAATAAATGGTCTCCCCCTTGAGTTGGTAAACGTGTGTTGATGTTTTCATAAATGCCTTTTTATTCACTCCTTTGCATTGGGAACTGTCTGTTGTTTCTGCATTTGAACCTTATTTGCTTCCAAAAGGAAAGCCAACCATATTATTATTATTTTTTCACTCAATTTTAGTAGATAAATACCTTTCTCATTTGTATTCTATTTTTTAAATTGTAGAAGTATGCATTGTTTGTGATAGATGGATATGATGTTTTATCATAAATAAATGTGTTGTGAACTAACAAATAATATAAGGCCAATTTGATTTGATTACCGACCAATAAAGAGAGATCATTTCGTGGATGTGTTGCACGGTGTTTGAACTGATTTATTCACTCAAGCTTCTGCATATACAATTTTAAGCATGGGGTAAATATATGGCTGGAAGGAAACTTTGGCCATGGACATTTTTTTCTTGGGTTGGTCTTATTTTCTCCATCCAACTTTTTCGAAATTGCAAGTCATTGGAACATGTCAATCAATAATGTCAAGACACCAAAGCTTGAAGCCGATGGGAGGGTTTTGGTTGGATTGTGTAGAAATTGACAGAAGAGCTCTTTTTGTTTGCTTTCCCTAACTACCCACGAAATTAGGGAAGGAGAAGCTTACAACAGAACATCACCACATACTATTAAAAATGACAAACGATGTGATTGGCTTATATCTTACTATGTTTCATTATCTTTATTAGGACTACCACAGGATAAGTTTTGTTGTAAGTATACTACATGTCATGCTACAAATTACAAATACTGAGTTCTGGACAAAGAGCAAGTTTCTTGGTGAAAGGAACATCTTTATACTTGTGAAGAAGAAGATAATTTAGTTGTAAAGTGATATGGAATATCCCTAGTATTTGCTCAATTTCAGTGAAAACTGGAGTACTTAGCATATTAATTGATAAGCAACCTTAATGGATGTTACAAGTTTTTCTTCGAGAGCTTTTATCTGTAAATGATAATAGCTTAGGTGACAAGGGATATTGGTAAAATAGTAGATAGCCAAAATATCAAATCAACCATAATTTCATTTGGAATCCACCATTACATCTGTCGTTGCTTGTTTGTGTACGTTACATATATATTTTGACTAAAACGAAAGCTACACAACATAAGCTCCTTTATTATATAAGCTACACCCTTATGCTCCATGGTAAACATGGCCTTCCAAAACAAAACCCTCTTCACCATCATTTCATTTATGATGCAGGAGAGACTCTAAAGTTTGGGATTCTTCTTTTGCGTTTTCAATCTCATCAAACTTATGTAAGGATCTTTTCTGGTGTAAATGGGTAAGCTTAGAAGCCAAGTTCTTGGATGACTGTGTAAGCATCCCTGTACAATTCATTTCCATCAACCCCAAATATGGTCAGAATTGGATAGACACGCAAGTCAAAGAACCCCAGAAAAATTTCGCTACTACTTTTATCAGCGAATGACATTTTTTCAAAAGCTTTTGAGAATCCCTCCTCGTCATAATTGTCACTGTTGCTAGGAATGAAGACAACCTCAAAGTCATCACCTTTCTCCTAGGGTTTTGAAAAGAAATGAAATCATACAGGTCATTATTACACATCAGCATTTTTGGAATCCAAAGCAGTGGTCCTGCATCTTGCCTTGTTGTCATCAGCTCTTGCCTTGATTTCCAAGCCGTTGGGATTGTAATCATTGCTGTATAATATTTCCTTTTATTGTTAGAATATTCCTTTTTCCTTTTTTTGTTATGACAGCTGTAAAGGTTTCTACCTTTTCTATGTAATTCCCCTATATAAAGCAATGCATTTACTCATGTCAATTTGAGCTGAGAATATTCAAAACAATTTATTCCAAATCTTCTCTTGGTATCAGAGCCATCCATGTCGACTGACCAGCAGACTCCTAGCACAGAAGAATCAAACTCTGCAGCCCCTCCTGCTGCTACTCCAGCAGCTGCCTCAAATGTCACTGCTACTAGATCTAGCAGCTCTCAGCTCCAAACACCTATCCCTCATCATTTCAGCACCCTCAATCATCCTTTCTCCCTAAAATTAGACAGAAATAATTATAGTCTGTGGAAGACTATGGTCTCTACTATTGTAAGAGGTCATAGGCTAGACGGTTTCCTAAATGGAACTAATGTTTGTCCACCTGAATTTCTCTCTGCAGGTATCGGCACTGATGAATTCTCTCCTGGCTCGAGTGGACTTGTTAATTCTGACTTTGAAAATTGGATCATCAATGACCAATTGCTAATGGGGTGGTTATATAGCTCAATGACAGAATTAATAGCTACAGAGGTGATGGGTTCTGCAATGGCTGCTGGTTTATGGAGTGCATTGGAGCATCTTTATGGTGCTCATTCAAGAGCTAAAATGGATGACACCAGACCTCTCATCCAAACAACTTGAAAAGGCAGTACTCCGTTGATTGAGTATCTAAAACAAAAGAAAAACTGGTTTGATTCTTTAGCTCTTGCTGGAGAGCCATATCTAGAATCACAACTCATTTCTAATGTCCTCTCTGGACTCGATGTTAGCTACTTGCCTATTGTGTTGCAGATTGAGGCAAGGGCTAAAACAACATGGCAAGACCTTACTGAACTGCTGCTCAGTTTTGACAGCAAAGTTGAAAGGCTTCAGGGTTTTGGACCATCAGGAAAAACATCTGGTGGAGTGTTGGATCCACAGGCTAATCTTGCTCACAGACAAAATTGAGGTGGTCGAGGCAGAGGATCCTACACACCTCATCACAACAATGGTGGCAGACATGCAAATCGAGGAGGAGGAGGCAGATTTCGTGGTAGAGGAAGGAACAATAGCAACTCAAGGCCCACTTGTCAAGTCTGTGGGAAGTTTGGTCACAGTGCTGCTGTGTGCTATAATCGCTATGATGATAGCTACCTGGGATCTGATCCCAACTCAACAAGCCACAACAAGCAAGCTCACATAGCACTTGTGGCAACACCTGAGATCCTGGACAATGAAGCTTGGTATGCAGATAGTGGTGCCAGCAATCACATCACCTCAGATCCTTCCTCTATGAACCAGAAACATGAATATGGTGGTAATGGGAGAGTCACAATTGGTGATGGTAACAAGCTCTCTATCTCTCATATTGGTAATGACATTTTAAAAACTGAAACTGAGAAAAACTTTACTACTGAATGAAATGCTGCTAGTACCAGATATCACCAAAAATTTATTGAGTGTCTTTAAGCTTACCTCTGACAATAATGTATTAATAGAATTTCATTCTGACTGTTGTTTGGTGAAGGACAAGGTAACAAGGAAGGTGCTACTTTAAGGGATGCTTAAAGATGGACTTTATCAACTCAAAACCTCACAACCAAAGTCAGCCTCTCTTTCTCTCGATTCATCAAAGTCTAAGAATGCTCACCCTATTGTGTTTTCTGGTTTAGCTGCTGTGTCTAATTCCAATGTAAATCAGTTCAAAACTGATAAGTTTCTACATTCCAAAATTGATGTTTGGCATAGGAGGTTAGGCCACCCATCATCAAGAGTCTTAAATCAAATTTTAAATTCCTGTCATGTTAAAGTTTCAAAGAATGAAATGCATAATTTCTGTGATGCATGTCAATATGGCACATCTCACTCTCTTCCTTTTAAATCTTCCAAAAACAAAGTTGAAAAACCTCTAGATCTAATACTCACTGATTTGTGGGGACCCTCTCCCATTCTTTCAAATAACAGTTACAACTTTTATATTCACTTTGTTGATGACTCAACCCGATTTACATGGATTTATCCCTTAAGAACAAAGGCTAATGCATGTAATGCCTTTACTCAATTCAAAGCCTTAGTTAAAACACAATTTGAAAGAAAAATAAAATGCATTAGATCTAATGGAGGAGGTGAGTATCAACCTTTTACCAATATTGTCCAAGCAAATGGCATTGAGTTTCAACACTCTTGCCCACACACCTCAGCTCAAAATGGAAGAGCTGAGAGAAAACACCGCCATATAGTTGAAATGGGCCTTACACTCTTGGTTCAAGCCAATATGCCACTAAAATATTGGTGGGATGCCTTTCAAACAACAGTCTATTTAATTAATAGACTTCCAACTCCAATTCTTAACAACAAATCCCCTTGTCAAGTTCGGTTCTCAAAAGCACCAGATTACATGTTTTTAAAAACCTTTGGAGTAGCATGCTTTCCATGTCTTAGACCATATCAAACACATAAATTTCAATTTCATTCAACCAAGTGTGTCAATCTTGGCTATAGTGATTCTCACAAAGGCTATAAGTGCTTAAGTCCCATTGGCAGAATTTACATTTCTCGAAATGTGGTCTTCAATGAGTTAGAGTTCCCCTTTAAACAAGGATTTCTTAATAATTTTCAACCTGAAAAGTCTGTTATTGTTCAAAACTCTACATGGTCTGTTCTTCCCTCTCCTCTTCTCCAATCTTTTCACAATAGGACCTTCTCAACCTCATCTCCTGCTGCAAATTCATCACGCTCTCTTGAAGTATCATCCCCTCTTCACCACACTGCAAGTACAGAGGTAAATTCTATTCACTCTTCTACATTCCCTGACTTAGTTGGTACCCCTGGTTCAGCCTCAGGTTTTGAGAGGGGAACTGCATCTGATGATACCACTCCTCTTAGTCCAATTATTTTTGAAATTGACTCACCTGATGGACAAGACTCCACAGGTCCTACTGTCTCTGCAGGTCCTCCATCACAACCACCAGTCACTCATCCTATGATCACTCGAGGAAAGGCCGGTATCTTCAAGCCTCGTGTGTTTGTTGGCACAGCGAATTGGAATCGTGTCTCTAAAGAGCCGAGTTGTGTTGCTGAAGCTCGTGCTCACAAGGGTTGGTCAAATGCTATGGGCACTGAAATGGAAGCCTTAAAAAGGAATAAAACTTGGGAGCTTGTTCCACCAGCAGCAGATCAAAACTTAATTGGCAATAAGTGGGTGTTTCGGGAAAAATAAATGTTGATGGCTCTTTCCAAAGGTTCAAGGCTCGACTAGTTGCAAAAGGCTTTCATCAAAGGCCATGTGTTGATTTCAAGGAGACTTTCAGCCCAGTGATAAAAGCCTCAACATTCAGAATTATATTGTCTATAGCAGTATCTCGTGGCTGGGACATTAGACAATTGGACATAAATAATGCATTTCTAAATGGAACATTAGAGGAGGATGTTTTCTTGACACAACCTGAAGGCTTCATAGAGAAAGGAAAAGAAAACTTTGTCTGTAAGCTGAACAAATCACTCTACGGGTTAAAACAAGCCCCAAGGGCATGGTTCGATAAATTAAAGGAAACACTGCTGAATTGGAAGTTTGTAAATTCAAAGGCTGACACTTCTCTTTTCTTTCACAAGACAGAGAAGACAATCTTAATGGTGCTAATATATGTGGACGATATCATTGTAACAGGAAATGACAACAGCAAAATGAAAAGCTTCATAGCAGAACTGAATTCAAAATTTTCTCTTAAAGATCTGGGTCCCTTACATTACTTCTTGGGCATAGAGGTGTTTCGTGATGACACCGGCCTCTATCTTACACAAACAAAGTACATTGAAGACTTTCTAAAGAGAACACAGTTTCAACACCTCAAACCTTGCCCCACACCAGTCACTGCAGGAAAACAGATGTCCATAAGTGATGGAGAGCTTCTAAAAAATTCTACAGAGTATAGGAGTATTATTGGAGGATTACAATATCTTTGCCATACTAGACCTGATATATCATACACTGTTAACAAACTCAGCCAGTTCTTAAAGGCGCCAACCACAACACACTGGAGAGGTGCAAAGCGTGTAATGAGATACTTGAAAGGCACCATGGACCAAGGTCTACATATCAGTTATGATGGAAGATTGAACATCACCGGATATTCAGATGCGGACTGGGCTTGCTGTCCAGATGATCGCAAATCTATAGCAGGGTATTGCGTGTATCTCGGTAATACTCTAGTGTCTTGGTCGTCGAAGAAACAGGCTGTAGTATCGAGATCAAGCACCGAATCTGAATATCGAGCACTTGCTCATGTGGCAGCTGAGATTTCGTGGATAGAATCTCTTCTCAAAGAGTTTAATTTTCCTATTTCCACTGCAGTGACTTGGTGTGATAATCTTGGTGCAAGTGCGCTTGCATCAAACCCTGTTTTCCATGCTCGTACGAAGCATATAGAGGTTGATGTGCATTTCATTAGGGACAAGATTGAAAGCAAGCAACTTGAAGTCAGATATATACCTTCTCATGACCAAATCGCTGATTGTTTAACAAAAGGTTGTCACATTCAAGATTTCAGTTCTTAGTCAGCAAACTTGGAGTGATGCCATCTCCCCTGCGTTTGAGAGGGGATGAAAAGAAATGAAATCATTCAGGTCATTATTACACATCAGCATTTTTGGAATCCAAAGCAGTGGTCCTGCATCTTGCCTTGTTGTCATCAGCTCTTGCCTTGATTTCCAAGGCGTTGGGGTTTTAATCATTGCTGTATAATATTTCTTTTTATTGTTAGAATATTCTTTTTTCCTTTTTCTGTTATGACAGCTTTCTACCTTTTTCTATATAATTCCCCTATATAAAGCAATGCATTCCAATTTGAGCTGAGAATATTCAAAACAATTTATTCCAAATCTTCTCTGGTTTCCCATAAAAATCCTTAAGTAAGCCGATTGATTGAAGGCACTGATGAGGCCAACCATTTTGCCAAAATTATTCATTCATCTTATTACTAGCTACACTAATTGTGAAGATGCTTAATCAGTTGGTCAATTTTTGTGCTTTATTGGTCCTCAACTATACTATGTTATGTTATATATGATACTCAGCCAAGATCTGCCGGCGTCGTCGGCAACTTCCTCAGGCAGCACAGCTCAGAGACTTGTTGTCAGTTCTCTTTCTTTCGTAATTTTTCTTGAGATTTAGGATGATTGTTGACTCTATAATCTTTGTACCCTACGTACTAACCATTATACATACATCAAATTGGGAATTTTATGTTACTTAGTGCTGCTTCCTTCCTTGAAGATTTTCACTTCTTTCGTTTCCTTACTTTGTTGGTGCAAAATATAGCTTCTGATCATGAGGAGACACAGGAAAGAATGCAATATGGCATGGTTGGCTACACTACATGTATTTCATTATATGATATGTACTACTCTTAACATGAAATATTTGAGTGACAGAGGAACCGTAAGTATAAATAATGTCTGCAGCTTCTGATGTTAAAACCATAATTAGCACTTAATAAAATATGCAGTGTATGAAAGAGAAGAAATATATATAGCACTTAATAAACAACATCAATTATGAAAAAAACAAAGTTCAGTTTGTCTTATCTTCCATGGACACTATTACAATAATTAAAAATATATAGTTATGAAAATTAAAAAAAAAATGATTCACTATATATCACTCACAATCAATTTCGATTATTTCTCTAGTTGCCGAAGTCGAACCTACTATTTCGTTAAATTGCTGGATTTTTGAAAGGTATTCACTTTCCCATCCATTGGCTATAGGGAGATGATGTCTGCACCAATTGCCTGCTATTGGTGGAACTGGGTGATCTTGTGATAAATATACCTATAACAATATTAATCACTTTCTCAAAAAAAAAGTACCCATTAAATTATTTTTGGTATTATAATTTTAAAAAAAAAAAAAAATACCTTGACATAATGATCACCATTAACAAACCCAATGGCTATATGTTTGCGAGAGAGTAGAGGCAGTGGCATCGATCTTAAAGGTAAAAAGGTAAGGCTTTGATTTTTCGATAAATGAAATAAAACGACATTGTAGCAAGATGCTATTATATGCCCCATATCTGGCATTGTCATCCATCGTTCTCTTGGGGCACGTACATCAAAAAATGACAGTGCGTGAATTAACTCATCTATTCTTCCATGGACTCCATATAATTCTCTATAATGCTCCAAATGAGATTCTATCTCATTTAACAAATCCTTTCGAACTTTGGTCCATCCATCTTCATCAATTATTCCTATCAGATCAGCTATAGCTCTAAATCCACAATTACCATCACCAATGACATTCTTTACAAGCTTAATATATGGCTGTAATCCTTTTGGAAATGCATCTAAGCATGAACTAGATGCATGTACCTGATCAAAGTAATTTAATCATCAAATATTAAAATAATGAAATATACTAAAAAAAAAATATACTAAGTGTTTATAATAGACTTTGACCTTTTCTCTAAGTCTCCTCTTCTCTGACGTAGCAATCTTATTTGCAGTCAATTTCTTTCCTTTGAATCGGAAAGGACACCCATACTTTCTTATACTTGTACGTCTTGAGTTATTGTCATCTTTTTTCCTTGATTGGATTTTATAATTTCTTCTTCTCTCGCAACCCAATGTAATTCTTGGCTTCTTACCAATACCACACGAAACAAAAAGTTTTAACAACTATAACTAACCCATTATTTTTTAAAATTTAAATATAAACAATAAAAATATTAAATAAAAGCAATCATACAATATATTTAATTAAACATAATTCTTTAAAAATTATAAATATCTTACTTGTTCAGCTGTAAACTCATTTGTGAGATCAATCACCTCTTTTTCTTTAACGAAATTTTTGTCTTGAGTAAAATTTGTATCCTACCATAAGAAAAAAAAAAAAAAAAATATTGCATTGTAGTCATGAGACCTAAAACGAAAGGTTGGGGCACATACAAAATCTATTGTTCCTAACAAACCAAACGATTTACACCACTTTATAAGTTAATATATATATAATATATATATTATATAGAACCAGGAGGATGTATCCTTCAACAAAAATATTGCATATCATCTTTTTTGATTGATTTATTTTACCTTGCCAAAAAAATAAAAAATTTAACTAAAAATTATCATAAACAATTTCAACAATAAAATTCAATCAAAACAACATAATACAACATCTTGCTCTCACTTCTTAAATATCATATATTTTTAAAAAAATTCTATGTAATAAAATACAAAAACAAAAAAAATACTACCTCGTGAGAATTAAAAGTACTGGCATCTTCCACATCCTTATTCATATTCATATTTTGTTTCTCCATTGCTTTTTCTTAAAGTTTTTTTTTTGTCAGACTTTGAATGTTTATACTTATAATAGGTTGAGAGGAGGCAACTAGGATTTATAATTATAATTATTGAAGGATATTTATGTCATTTACACAAGGTAATATTTGTGAAATTACATTAGTGAAAATTGATTTATGATTAAATATTATATTTAGTCAAATAATACTAAATTTTTAGTTCTAATATTTTACGTGATTTGCAGTAAAAAAAAGATTATGGTGTGAAGAAAAAACCATTAATTAATTTTTTTGAGCAAAAAAAAAAAAACCATTAATTATTAAATAGTTATTTTAGTGTTATATTCTCTCGATATATAAATTCCTCCATTACTGAAAGATTATGATCATGATTCGCATTGATAAGACGATCGAGGCTTTTAAATAAAACTTTTTTGCAATTCTTTTTTTTTTTTGGTTGTTATCGGTTAATTATATTATTCGATCGATATCCATCATTAGAATTTGCACAAACATTTTAGGTAATTTACTTAATTACCCAATATAAGATATATGCCAATCTGTATAATTAATACTGGATAATATTCGTGTAATTTTACAAACTTTTGAATCATGAATAATAATAATAATCATCATTTTTTTAAAGGAAAATAATGCTTGTTTCATTTATATATATATAAATTTTCGTAAATATTTTGAATTTTTTTTTTGAAAAACAAATAATTTTTTAGTTATTGTCGAGCAATTTACTTGTAATACTATTTTTTTTATACGCCTGTGGTTGCTCTCCAGGTAGGAGAATATTTTTTCAAGATTGTCCTTCTTTTTCCGAAATCTAAATAAACGGTCTGCCATGTTTTCTTCTTTTCTTGATAAATTATTCTTACAAAAAATAATAATAATAAAATTAATTATAGATTTTTTTTTCATTCCAACTAAGCAATTTTACATTAATTTATTCATTTTATATGTATAAAAGTTATATGGGCAAAGTTCATATAATAAGTACATATTATAAGAAAAATTACATAAAATATTAATTTTTGCTAAAATATTATATTTTTACGGTCAAATATTTTTTTATTGTTTTCAAGTTGTTTTTAAATTTATTTTTTATATTTTTACGTTGTTTTTAGATTTTTTTTAAGTTGTTTTTTCTATAAATCGTATTTTCGTAATTATAAAATTTAAAAAATTTTATTTTTGAAAATTTGATTGCTTATTTTAAAAAAAAAAATTTAATAAGGGTTGAAAAGTAAAAAAAAAAAGTATTTAAGAAAAAATCTCATTATTATATGATGTACGGAGAGCCTTCTATAAGAAAGTATATTAACAATGACAGAAATTTTTATTATTAATATGATGAGTAGATAATGATGATGATAAAAGTAGATTACAAAGTTCACCAAAGACTAAAAATAAAAAATTAAAGCTAATCATCAACTAGTTTAGTTAGTTGAAGTTTCAAACGATTCATGGTAATATCCAAAGTTGATTTTCTGATAACATATTTGTGCTCATACTCCTTAACCTTTTTCCAACTTTTCTCCAATTTCTTGACATCCTCGTCTTCAAGCCAATCTAAACGCACGCCATGGTCACAAAGATAATCGTCGAGTGATTCTGGCAATAGAATAACAACGTCATAATCATCAGAGACTACTACTCCATCGTCATCATCATCGTCAACTTTGCCTTGATCCGAGTCGTTCATCGCCATATCTTTTTTGTCATCACGACCCCAAATAATGTTGGAGAGATCAAACACCTTGCGATCATGATGAGTGGCAGGAGGTTGAAGATGATAATTGGGTTGGTTGTCTTTGAATTTTTTCTTGAGACGACGAAGCTTGTCACTCAACTGCTTCTTGGTCAGGCCTGGAATAGAGGTGATGAAAGATTTTCGAATGAAAAGGAAGAAGCCACCAATATCAATGCTGTTATTTTCTTGTTTGGAGTAGTCAATGAAGCCTTGTAAGAGGGTTATTTCATCCTCATCGCTCCATCTTCTATTATTGTTCTTCTTCTTCTTATTCTTGCTATTACTTTCTTCGGATCTCTTACTATTCCGACTGCGCTTGCTCCCACTCGAATTCGCCGTAGCCTTTTCTGGACCGATGTTGTAAGTTGAATCTGAGCCTATGTCCGTTTCTGAATCAGACTCATAATATTTAGAGTAGTATTCATCAAAATCATCACAATATGTCTTTTCATCAACATAAAAAGATTTCATATTGCCTCAATCATGCTTTAGCTGTACACTTCATTCCAATATGTATTTTTATATAGAACAATAAATATAATATATACAGACCAATTAAGAGAATTAATTTAATTAGACTGTCTTACCCAAAAAGAAAAAATATATATGTAATATAATCAATATCCGAATCATTTTGTGCAATTGTCATTAAAAGGAAACAAAGAAAGATAATGAAAGAATTATTAATATTTTTTGTAATAATAATTTTTCAATGCTTTTAAAAAATAAATTATAAATTTCTGTGAGATCTCTGTTTTTTTTTCCTTCTTCTCACCAATGTCGGTAGTTTCCTTAAATTTATTATAACTGTGTTGTTGACTATTACCAATTTGAAGGAATAGAAGATATTTTATAATTATGTTTTGTCAATTTAATATAACTTTTATCATTAATATATTATTATTGGTATATAAATAAGAATAGTTATTTTCAGACCTAACTATTAAATGAGGATATTGTTTAAAGATAATCCATTCTTAAATTATGATTTGGGCATGATTTTGTGTTTGTTACAATTCGATTGAAAGTGGTAATATAGCAAAAAAATCAAGCAGCTACATCACTTTTGGTTTCGTGGAGTTGGAGGCATTATCCATTGATTGCTTGCTTGCTTGATAGCTGGTAATTAAGACAATTGTACATAAGAATTTCCAAACTCATCATTATCTTAATTTTTTTGGTTTTCAACCATTTTGGTTTACATTTTTAGAATGGTTTACATATTGTTTAGAAAATGAGACCAATCTTTGTTTGGAAACTTTTAAATAATTAGATGGAATTATTGCAGTATGAAATAAGTACTTATGAATATTTGTTTAGTTGTTTTTTAGTGCCAATAATGTAAATAATTTCAAAAATTTGTGATCGACATATTTAGCATGTTACTTATTGTGGCGTCCAAAAACTCCTAATAAATGTTTGTTGACGCGGTTCTTCGCTAACAGGTAATTAAGAGAAGAAGAGAAATGGATTAGTACTGAAAGTAGAACCGTCACAGATATGAACTTAGAGAGAGAACTAGGTGACTTAAGACACGTTTTTTAAGTGGTTCAAAGGTTAAAATCCTTCTACTCCACTAGTCAATGTTATTCATATATTCTGGGTCTTTGGCTTGCAAAGTATATGGCTCTTTCGAGACTATTTTTTCCAACCCTTATCAACTCCCAGGGTCCCCATATTTATAGGAGAAGGCACCTGGAAGTTGGTAGGGAGGTCATCTCGTGACCTTACTATTAGTCATATCAACTCTGTGACATTTATGATTAATTCCTAAACCTGACACATAAGTGTAGTCTAATCAGTATGTAAGGAGATAATGGGCCGCGCGGCCCAACCCAGCCGTGGGTGTCTGAATGCGCACGTTCCTGCTGCGTGTCCGAGAAGCCAGGGGGATATCGGACACGTGATGTCAGATATATACACGTTTATCTTGCGTGTATTGACTTTATAAAGGGTCAGAGATCCATGGCCAGCTCGTACCACGAGCTTCTTCCTTGAACCGACCTTCAGCCTTCAGGCCCTCTGACGCCCTCCTCCAGCCTTGGGGGACCTTGGCGAGCCTTTGAGAAGGTACGATCTGGGAATAGGATCTCCGGCTTGGGGGAGTCCTCGGACTAAACCATGATTAGTCCGAGGCTCGACCTTCTAATCAGCCCGTGGGAAAACCAAGGCGTACATCTGCCCCCCAAGCTCCTGCTCGTGGTATATGACGTCATATATAGAAGACCATAGTAGGGGCTTTTAGACTTCCCCACAACCCTTCACATTCCATTCCTTGTGCAGGCGCCTGACACGTGGAACGTCGTGGGTGGCGACGGTACGTTTTACGAGAACCGCATTTAATGGCCTAGCCTATTGTCCAGCCGTCGTTTCATATTTCGAGTGGGAGGCCTCGGATCCCTCACTAGGGCCATCCAAGAGCCTTCTTCACGTGATCCTTCCCTTATATAAAAGGGGGTGGGCACCCCACGCACGGGCCACCCCTTCATTCAAAACTTTCCCAAATTTCTCTCCTTCTTCCTTCTCCGACTTTCAGAAGAACGAAACCCTCGACTCTACTGCCACCATTTTCCTTGTTTAAGAAGCTTAGGCGCACGAGTTCCTCCAAAGCTTTGGAAGCTACCGCACCGACGAGGCTCCTACCAACGCAACACTCTCGTTTACCACCCAGCCATATACTGTAAGTTTTCTGACCCTGTTCATTTTGAAAACATGCCATTGTAGCTTAGGTAAAATTTTTTACTGTAGCCACATGCAGGGGTTTTATGGGGTGCGTGGGAAGGAGGGTGACAGCCCCTTTTAGGCTAGGGCACACTTGTTGCAGGAAATCGCCTTAGAGTATGGGCTTCAAGATGCTTCTTCATGAACAATTTCTGGTTAGGACCTTTAGGAACATTAGGTGCAAAACCGGGTAGCTTAGGGGATACGTCTCAAGAGCGGTTTTGCAACGTTCTGCCTGTTGAAACTTTCCCCCCAAGGCAAATTTTTACTCTGAACCCCCTGACACACGAATTCCGAGTAATCTGGGATCTGTTGGGAGCATACGCGCGTGTTCATTGAACCGCGTGGTTCCACTCTCCACGGGCTGGGCTTACCTCAGCTCGTGTAAATAATAATTGCTTCGCCCTTCTGCTTGGGTCGCCTTTTCTAAAGTGTTTTCTTTTGTTCGATAGGCGACCAGATGGCTCCAAAAAGGAATCTGCCTTAGAAGAACATGGGAAGCTCGGTCTCTCAGCAAGAGAAAGGAAAGGCGGTGATGCCAAGCTCGCCGATCCCCCACTTCGGGCCGGCCGTGGAGAAGCAGGTCGAGGTGGCGCCCGACGCATTCTTTGAGGCGGAGAGAATCGTCTCAAAGATAACCGACCAGGCGAAGATCAACAAACTCTTCCTCACCCACAACATTCCACTGGGGAAAGCCTCCGTGATCGCCCGACCTGCTGCGGAGGGCGAACGGAGCTGCACGCCGCTCGACGAATCGTTCGCGGCCTGGAGCGGCGAACACTTCAAGGCAGGGGCCTTCCTTCCCCTGGATCAGTACTTTGCTGATTTCTTGAATTATGTGGGGTTGGCCCCATTTCAGCTCCCCCCAACTCCTACCGTCTGCTGGCGGGGTTGAGGTATTTATTTAAGAAGCAGGAGTGGGAGGTCCCCACTCCTGCAGATATTCTATATTTCTTCTGCCTCAAAGCCAGCCCGGACCAGCGGGGGCGAGGTGACGGGTTCTACTACTTAACCCGTTTCCCTAATACAGTGGCGGTCATCGAGCTTCCAAGTCATCCAAATGACTTCAAGGACCAGTTCTTCATGTCAACTGGGTTCCGGAATTGCGAGCACCACTATTTTAACCGCCCTCGTAAGTGATCCCTGACCTTAGCTCGCCTTTTGGGTGTGGTTTCTTTTTTATTTTAGCTCCTCCCGTATTCCATCCTGACTCCAGCCAATCTTGCAGCCATCTACGCAAGGACCGAAAAATCTGCGACCCTCGGGGGTCAGTATGACACATTGGCGGGCTTGCCCCTCAGCGAAAAGGACTACAGCGTGCTCGTGACGGATGAGACGATGGTGTTCTGCAAATTGATCTTCCCAAACCAAACTCTAAACCTGAAGAGGCCTCGGGGGCCGCCCCCAGCCCACGACAACAGGCCTAACACTGTGGAGGAGGTCGCGGCAGAGGAAGACGAGGAGGACGAGGTGGCTGAAGTCCCGCTCGTGAGGAATAGAAAGAGGACCTTGGAGGTCGCTCAAGGGATGGACGAGGAGAGGATCCAAACCGGAGCAGCCGCGGGTCCTTCCGGCCAAGGTAACCCTTATTTGTTTAAGAATGTAGATAGGGCCACTACAGACCCCCGGCTGGTTAGGTTCAATCCTAGGCAGATCGTCCATCGTCATGGGAGGAACCCGGACCTGAATACACTCCTGCTCCACTGTGTTGACCGGCTCGTGCTGGATCACCAAGAGAGCCGGCCTAGGGGTACCGTAGTAGTAGATAACACCCTAGCTTTTAGGTCGATCTTTTTTGAGGAGTATGGGACCAACTTACGCACATGGCCATCACTTCAGAGGGGTATCTATGCTCCGGGGTTTAGACAGTATGTAGAAGAGTCCAGTCCCGAGTCAGAACCGGACCTAGAACCCGCGCCAGTTCGTGAGATAATTGTCCTAGGCTCTTCCAGCTCGGGGGGTAGGGCTCCCTTAATATTCGTATACTTTTTGCTTTTAACCTCTGCATGATTGCTAATCTTGTAATAACCATGTTTTTGTTTTTGGCAGAAGAGATGTCTCAGCTCGGGGGTAATCTGCGGGGTGTAGTCTTCGGCGGGAATCCCCCAACAGGGCCAAGGTTGAAAAGGCTCTGAGAGTCTAAGAGCGCGGTCGGGGCCTCCACCAAATCCCCGGCTAAGGAGAAGGAAAAGACCCCGCCATCCCAGGTCGTGGGGGCGATCCTTCCTGCTGCCGGAGCAGGTCACATGCCCCCCCCCCCCGCCCCAGCGATCTCCATTAGCCACCCAGGACGTGGTACTGGAGGTCGGGACTCCAGCTGCAGCAGCCCCGGATGTACGCATCCCAGTCGATCCCCAAAATCTGGGAAAGATCCCAGAAGCATTCCGGGGGACGTTGTATGAGTCGGCGAGCTATGTCGTCGGCCGCTTCTACAAGCTCAAAGAGAGGGATCTCCGGGCTATCGAAGCAACGAGCCCGGTCCGAGTCATAGAGTCTTCGATGGACATGACCCTAACGGTAACCTGCCCCACTCTTTTAAAGCTTTAACATTTACATTATGCCTTGTTCTTCCACTTAGCCAACTTATCCTTCCTTTCTTGCAGGGCATTGCTTCCGTACATCGAGGTATCGCCAGGACCAAGGTTCAGCTCGAGGAGATGGAGGCTGAGCGCCAGGCCGCCCTTCAGGAAGCTCAGGCGGCGAAAGATGCACTGGCGGCTTCGAAGGCCGAGCTAGAGAAGATCCGCTCAAAGAACCGAGAACTTAAAACCTCCCTTGCCACTTCGCGAACAGACCTCGAGGCAGCGAAGACCGAGGCCCAGGCCGCCCTGGAGGCCGCCTTGGAAGCCGAGCGGGCCATCTTGGAGCAGTCCATGCAAGACCTGTTCTATCACTGCTGGGCCCATAACCCGGATGCTGACTTCTCTTTTATGCCGCCGGACCTCTGGGCTATTTTGCTGCTGAAGCTCCAAGCCCGCCTAAACAGAGAGGTACCGCCCTCGGAGACTGGGGAAGCCTCTGGTGCGGCGGAGCAGGGCGAGACCGCGACCTCCAAAGGACCAGCTGATGGGGCTTAGGGCACTTATGCATTTTTTATTATTTTATTTTGTCTTTGTAGCCTTTTCATGAGGTGTTTTCACCTCGAGACGATTTACTTGGCAGTCTTCACTTATATATATATTTTTTTATAAGCTTGGTTCATGCTAACCGTTATTTATATCCCGAGCTCTTTAAGAAAGAGCCATGACCAATAAACTTAAGTTAACTTCCAAGTTTTATGACCCGGTTAAAACCAGGAACTTATTTTGAAAACTTAGTCTGTGTTAACTTTTATCCATATCCCGAGCTCTTTAAGAAGAAACATGATCAATAAATTTAAGTTAACTTCTAAGTTTTATGACCCGGTTAAAACCAGGAACTTATTTTGAAAACTTAGTCCGTGTTAACTTTTATCCATATCCCGAGCTCTTTAAGAAGAAACATGATCAATAAATTTAAGTTAACTTCTAAGTTTTATGACCCGGTTAAAACCAGGAACTTATTTTGAAAACTTAGTCCGTGTTAACTTTTATCCATATCCCGAGCTCTTTAAGAAGAAACACGATCAATAAATTTAAGTTAACTTCCAAGTTTTATGACCCGGTTAAAACCATGAACTTATTTTGAAAACTTAGTCCGTGTTAACTTTTATCCATATCCCGAGCTCTTTAAGAAGAAACACGATCAATAAATTTAAGTTAACTTCTAAGTTTTATGATCCGGTTAAAACCAGGATAGGACTTAGTCCGCGTTAACCCTTATCCATAGATGAGAGTCAACATCTAAGTCGTTAAGGAGACCTGGTTACATCCAGGTACCATATGCCCCCCCCCCCCCCCCAAGTAACTGGGAAAGGGTCTTTTCGTGGTTACTTTAAAATCACACTTGCAAACTAAAAGAAACACTTGATTTTTATTTATACATAGAAAGTGGCCTTCCAGGCCTTACAAGTAGATCATTGATAGTATTTCTTTAAGTGGATGGCATTCCAAGTCCGCGGGACCGCCCCTCCATCAGGTCGAGCTAACTTATAAGTTCCCTCCTTGATGACTTCGATGACCTGGTATGGTCCTTCCCAGTTTGGTCCCAAAACCCCATCTTTGGGATCTTTTCCGGCCAAGAAAACTCTCCTTAGTACCAAATCGCCAACGCTAAAGGCACGTTTTTTGACCTTAGCGTTGAAGTAGCGAGTGATCTTTTGCTGATAATGGGCGAGTTGGAGTTGTGAATCCTCCCGCCTTTCATCAATTAGGTCTAGGGAATGGCATAGGAGTTCGTGGTTCTGATCTTGGTCGTAGGACTGGACTCTATGCGACAGAACTTTAACCTCCACAGGGAGGACTGCTTCACTCCCAAAGGTTAGGGAGAAAGGAGTGTGGCCCGTGGGAGTCCGATGCGAGGTCCGGTATGCCCACAGGACCTGGGGGAGCTGTTCTGGCCAGACCCCCTTTGCCTCATCTAGCCTCTTCTTGAGGCTTGCCTTTAGAGTTTTGTTCACAGCCTCGACCTGGCCGTTCGCCTGGGGATAGGCCACGGACGAGAAGCTTTTCACAATTCTGTGCCTTTCACAAAATTCGGTGAACAGATCGCTGTCAAATTGAGTGCCGTTGTCGGAGACGATCTTTCTAGGTAAGCCAAATCGACAGATGACGCTTTTCACCACGAAGTCGAGTACTTTCTTCGATGTTATTGTCGCCAACGGCTCTGCTTCGGCCCACTTGGTGAAGTAGTCAATGGCTACCACGGCGTAACGGACCCCGCCCTTTCTGGTGGGCAGGGCGCCCACTAGATCTATTCCCTAAACAGCAAATGGCCAAGGAGCCGAGATCATTTTTAGCTCGACCGGAGGAGCTCGGGCAACCACAGCGAATCGCTGACACTTGTCGCACATTTTCACATACGAGATCGAGTCTTTGGACAGAGTCGGCCAATAATAGCCTTGCCTGAGAACCTTCAAGGCCAGGCTTTGCCCCCCAGTGTGGTCTCCGCAGAATCCTTCGTGAACTTCCTGCAGGATGGTCTTCGCTTCACTCGGAAGAACGCACCGGAGGAGAGGTAGGGAGTGCCCACGTCGGTATAACACTCCTTCGACTAGCGTGTATCTAGGATCTTGATAAAGGACTCGCCGTGCATCGTTACGTTCTTCAGGTAACCTGCCCTCGACGAGATACTCAAGAATGGGAGTCATCCAGGTCGGCCTAAAATCAATCATCTCAATCTCCGCTCGATCTCCTTCTATACTTGGTCTTTCCAAGAATTCGACTGGCACCAACCCCAGGGTTTCTGTCTCTCCCGAGGTGGCGAGTTTGGCGAGAGCATCTGCGTTGGCGTTCTGCTCCCGAGGTATCTGTTCGACCGACCCTTGCTCAAATGCAGACAGCTCGGCTTTAACTTTTTCCAAATAGGCAGCCATCTTGGGTCCCCGTGCCTGATACTCTCCCAGAACCTGGTTCACCACGAGTTGGGAGTCGCTGAAGCATTGGACGGAGCTTGCCTTTAGCTCAGAAGCTACCCTCAGCCCAGCCAACAAAGCCTCGTACTCTGCCTCGTTGTTAGACGCCTTGAATCCGAACCTTAGCGCCAAGTGGAATCTATGTCCCTCGGGGGATATCAGGATGATTCCGGCCCCGGAGCCGTTCTCGTTAGATGAACCATCAACGAAGACCTTCCACGACAAAGGTGGGGAGGCGAACTGAGGCAAGCATTCTAATGGATTCTCCTGGAATCCCGTGCATTCCGCCACGAAGTCGGCCAAGGCCTGACTTTTTATGGCAGTTCGTGGGGTATAGAAAATCTTGAACTGACTGAGTTCGACTGCCCATTTTAACAAACGTCCCGATGCTTCAGGCTTTTGCAAAACCTGCCTTAAAGGCTGATCGGTCATGACGTGTACAGAGTGTGACTGGAAGTACAGCCTGAGCTTTCGCGAGGCCGTGATTAGGCAGAACGCCAGTTTTTCCATCATTGGGTATCTTGATTCGGCTCCGAGGAGTCTCTTGCTGATGTAGTAGACTGGCTTTTGAACTTGGGCCTCTTCTCGTACTAGCACGGCGCTAGCTGCGTCCTCAGTGACGGCCATGTAGAGTAAAAGAGGTTCTCCCGCCTTGGGCTTGGATATCACGGGCGGTTCAGCCAGATGCGCCTTCAGGTCGAGGAATGCACTTTCGCATTCTACTGTCCACTCAAACTTCTTGTTTCCTCGAAGCAGGTTATAGAAGGGCAAACACTTGTCGGTTGATTTGGAAATGAACCGGTTGAGCGCTGCTACCCTTCTTGTGAGGCCTTGGACATCTTTTCGCGACCTAGGGGAAGGAAGCTCAAGCAGTGACCTGATCTTGTCGGGGTTTGCCTCAATTCCTTGGGTATTGACTATGAAACCCAGGAATTTCCCAGATGCGACACCGAAAGTGCACTTCTGAGGATTGAGCCTCATGCCATACTCTCGCAGTATGTTAAAACACTCTTCCAGGTCGGAAATGTGGTTGTCGGTAGTCTTTGACTTGACCAGCATGTCATCGACGTACACCTCCATGTTTTTTCCGATCTGGTCCTTGAACATTCTGTTTACAAGCCTTTGGTAGGTAGCTCCGGCATTCTTCAGGCCAAATGGCATGACCTTATAGCAATAGACATTAGTCGGGGTCATGAAGCTGGTATGTTCCTGGTCTGCCGGATTCATCGCGATCTGATTGTAGCCTGAGTACGCGTCCATGAAGGACATGAGCTCGTGCCCCGCCGTGGCATCCACCAGTTGATCGATCCTTGGTAATGGAAAGCAATCCTTGGGGCAGGCTTTATTCAGGTCGGGGAAGTCAATACAGGTCCGCCACTTCCCGTTGGGCCTCGGAACCAGCACGGGATTAGCGACCCAAATTGGAAACTTGGCTTCGCGGATAAAGCCACACTTTTTGAGCCGGGCCACTTCTTCTTTAAGGGCTTCAACTCGGGTCGTTCCTAAACGCCTTTGCTTTTGGGATTTGGCAGGAGCACTTTTATCCAGGTGGAGTGTGTGCATGATGACACTCGGGCTGATCCCTATCATGTCCTCATGCGACCATGCGAACACGTCCAGGTTTTTCTGCAGAAACGTAGTCAGTTCCGCTTTTCTTTGGTCGCAGAGGTTCTTCCCAAGCTTAACCGTCTGCGATGGGTTTTGTCTATCAATGTTCACCTCCTCGAGCTCTTCAATAGCCTAGAGCTCGGATCTGTCCTCGCCTACACGGGGGTCAATGTCCTCACTTAAGGCGAGCTTCTCTTCTTCGGAAATATGAGGTTTTTCAATCTCAGGAACCGCCCTGGGTCCCTGAGATTCCTCTTTGCCCTGAATAGCCATTGTCTGCTGCCCGGGTTTAGATTTTCCCTTCATGGAAATGCTGTAGCATTCCCTGGCAGCGAGCTGGTCACCCTTGATAGTACAGATTCCTGTCGAAGTAGGGAACTTCATGGCGAGGTGTCGGATGGAAGTGATAGCCTCGAAAGCTATGAGCGTAGGCCGGCCCAAAATGGCATTGTAGGCAGCGGAGCAGTCAATGACCACGAACTCGAGTAGTTTGGATACTGTCCGAGATTCTTCTCCTAGGGTGATCACCAGCTCGATCGTTCCTATTGCTGCTGATCCTTCTCCCGAAAAGCCATATAGCATCATCGAGGTTGCCTTTAGCTCGGCGACGGTCAGACCCATCTTTTCTAAGGTGGATCGGAATAGGAGGTTCACCGAGCTCCCATTGTCCACCAACACTCTCCTTACTTTTCGGTTGGCGAGCTGGACTGCTACAACCAAGGGATCGTTATGAGGGAATTGGACATGGCCTGCGTCTTCCTCCGTGAAAGTTATCGGTTGTTTCCCTAATCGTTGCTGTTTTGACTGGCGCTGCTCCGGGACGAACTCCGCTCCGTTGTGAGCCTTTAATTCATTCACATATCTCTTCTGGGCGCCTCTACTCGTGCCAGCCATATGCGGTCCTCCAGAGATGGTGGATATCTCTCCCTCGACCGCGGAGGGAAGGACGTCCTGATATATCCGAGGTCCGGGCTGGCTGGCTGGGACCTCTGGAACGGGTCGACTTGCTGGGACCCTGTTTCGCGAGTATTGCGCCAATGGGCCTGCTCGGATGAGAGTTTCGATTTCATCTTTGAGATGCCTGCAGTTGTCGGTATTGTGGCCGACGTCGTTATGGAAACGGCAGAATTTTGAAGCATCTCTCTTTCCCTTGTGGTGTTTTAATGGCTCCAGTCTTTTCCAAGGGACCCGAGCAGCGTTGGCCAGGAAAATACTTTCCCTGGACTGGGTGAGATCGGTATATGTTGTGAACACGGGCTTGAATTTATCCACAGGCTTATTCTTCTTTTGACCGTGATGGCTGTTTTCACCATTCCCCTTTCTTTTGCCACCACCGGGCTGGTTGTTCTGCGTGACATCGGGAATCGCCACTACGATCTCTGTCCCCGTTCCAGCGGGCTTCTCGGGAATCTGGCTGGTTCCCGCGGCGGAAGCTTCAGCCTCTTCCAAATTTATCCACTCTTGGGCTCTGTTAAGGAATTCGCTAACCAAACTGACTCCCCTTCTTTGAATATCTTTCCACAGATCTCCACCGACCAGGATTCCGGTCCTCATGGCCATGAGCTTGGAGCTATCGTCAGCGTCTCTGGCTCGAGCAGCGACATTCGCGAATCTGCTCAAGTAGGCTTTCAGCATCTCACCGGGCTGCTGTCTCACGTTAGCTAGGGAGTCGGCCTGGACTCGGGCGGCCTGGGAGGCGTGGAATGCCCTTTTGAAGTCAGCCGAAAAGGTCTTCCAGGAGCTGATTGACTGCTTTTTACTCTGCTTGAACCATTGCCTGGCAGGTCCAGTCAGTGTGGAAGGAAAGATCAAACAGCGCAGCTTCGGGCCGATGTTATGGGCCATCATTAGGGTATTGAACATCCCTAAATGGTCCGACGGGTCTCCGTCCCCGTTGAACTTTGACAAGTGAGGAATTCGGAAGCCAGACGGGTATGCCGTTGCTGCTATGTTGTGGGCGAAGAGCTCCATTTCGTCACCCGAATCATATTCGTCTTTTTCTTTTTCTGATAAGAGCTTTCTCATCAGTTCCTCCATTTGAGTTAGGCGCTCGAGGGTTTTGTCCTGAGATCCTGGGTTATTCCGGGGCTGTTCAACAGCTCCGGACCCGTTGTACATATTAGGTGGGTTGTTGCCCCCCCTATCTTGAGATAGGTTATGTGGGACATTCCCTCCGTTACGTATTTCAGATCGGACTCCCACTGAACGGGCCTGGCTACCATCTCCGGTTCGATCGTCTCTGTGAGAGTTGAGGCGATCTCGGAGGTCGCCTCCCTGTGTAGTCTGGTGACTTTGTGCCGAGCTTAGCCGCTGACGCAGGTCTCCTCCCGAGAGATCACTCCGGCGACTACCAGTCCAGTGGCTCCTGCTGGATAGGCTTGGAGTGCGTCTTTGGCGGTTATGACCTGATCCTTCCCCTGGCGCCCTGCTGTGCCAGGAAGGCCCAGCCGACGGCGGGTCTCTCCTACCACCTCCGTAGGCCGGGATGTCTCGGACGGGCTGAGGAGACGGGTATCTGATTGGAGAAGGAGGATGCCTGACTGGGGAGGCGATCCTAGTTCCATCCGGACGGATTAAATTCGGTGGGGGCCTTTCGGCCCTGCGAGCTTGCTGGTCCCGCGCTGGGCGAGCTGATTGAGGTGCAGGACGGTCTTTGGGGATGGGCTGACGCCTCTGGCCCTCCCAGGATCTCCTTCAGGAACTTCCTCGATCTCTCCTGGGCGCCCTCGAGGAAGGTTGAGAGCTAGGGGTTGATGTCCTAACCGAACGACTGTATTGCTGTTGTCCGGTTCTAGGCATTTCCCTGAAGTTTGCCTCTTGGTGGTGTGATGAAGGGGTAGAGTTGGCTGCAGGAAGTCTATCCGAACGGCTATGTCTGGATCAGTTACTCCGGCGAGACTTAGGAGCCTCACCTTGCCTCTCTCCAACGTTAACGTTGGTTGTGAGAAGGGGTAGCCGGTCCAGAATATTCTGGATTTGCTGACCAGCTGCTGCTAACTAGCTCCTCAGCTGAGCATTCTCCATCTCCACCGCAGTATAATAACACGGATTCGGATTAGGTGGCCGGGGCGCTGAACTACCAGTGTCGTCTTAGCCCGCCAGCTGCTTTCCTGGCCTCTGCTGGACTTCAGGAATTTGCCCATCAGGGATGGAAACATGGCGGGCCTCCTGCCCATCATGCTGTTCTGTTTCGTTGCCATGTCTGGATTGAGTGGTCACCATAGTTGGATGTTTGCGGTAGTACTAATCGAACTTGCTCTCAATGAAAGCACCAAACTGTTGACGCGGTTCTTCGCCAACAGGTAATTAAGAGAAGAAGAGAAAGGGATTAGTACTGAAAGTAGAACCGTCACAGATATGAAATCTTAGAGAGAGAACTAGGTGACTCAAGACACGTTTTTTAAGTGGTTCAAAGGTTAAAATCCTTCTACTCCACTAGTCAATGTTATTCATATATTCTGGGTCTTTGGCTTGCAAAGTATATGGCTCTTTCGAGACTATTTTTTCCAACCCTTATCAACTCTCAGGGTCCCCATATTTATAGGAGAAGGCATCTGGAAGTTGGTAGGGAGGTCATCCCGTGACCTTACTATTAGTCATATCAACTCTGTGACATTTATGATTAATTCCTAAACCTGACACATAAGTGTAGTCTAATCAGTATGTAAGGAGATAATGGGCCGCGCGGCCCAATCCAGCCGTGGGTGTCTGAATGCGCACGTTCCTGTAGCGTGTCCGAGAAGCTAGGGGGATATCGGACACGTGATGTCAGATATATACACGTTTATCTTGCGTGTATTGACTTTATAAAGGGTCAGAGATCCATGGCCAGCTCGTACCACGAGCTTCTTCCCTGAACCGACCTTCAGCCTTCAGGCCCTCTGACGCCCTCCTCCAGCCTTGGGGGACCTTGGCGAGCCTTTGAGAAGGTACGATCTGGGAATAGGATCTCCGGCCTGGGGGAGTCCTCGGACTAAACCATGATTAGTCCGAGGCTCGACCTTCTAATCAGCCCGTGGGAAAACCAGGGCGTACAATGTTAATATGTTGATTAGTGTGCCAGCTGGGCATAAGTGGAATTGTTGTGGAATTATGTGATAATAATTAAAAAGTAATGACGGAGATAAATACCTGGCTCGGGGTGAGCCAATGGGTATTTTGGTAATTTTACATATTACGGGAGTAATTAAGCTTCATAGAAAATAATGAAGCCCTTGTGAGCTCGCCTAGAGCTCCTCGGGAGGAAAGCGTCTCTCTATGTTGATCGTGCACTGCCTCTGGAGAAATATGTCATCGAGGAGGACTACGTCTCAAGAACTATAGTTAGGACGTTCTCAATGTCCTCTCCATTCAAGTCCTCAAGGCTTGTGAGAACCGTCCTCCAGGCCTAGAATAGTGTGCCATGTGTCAAGCACATCGACTCTGGACAAAAAGCATTTGCCTGCCATTTTACTGTTACCAAAGTTGTGGTATCGAGTTCATCCTAGCGATAAGCAGGATGTCCCACGACGCCACCTGACACAGGAAAAGGTGCAGCTACCCCCTGACACTGATAGGGACGTGTTACCCCAAAAGGTTGTGGCCTGTAACCTCGCAGATGAGCCCACTATGATATGCCTAGGCCCACCAGCTCCTTAACTACATGAATGTATATTTATTATCCATTAATACTCTATTAAGGGAGAATGTTTGTAGTAAATCCTCATTAAGGGAATTAATTATCATCAACCATCTATTAATAAGTCTATGACACACTTTGTAAGGGATCCGATCCTCACTTTTTTGTATTCAGAGCATTTCTAAAAATGCTACCTTAACTCCATATGAACTTGAAACCCCCAAGCTCCTCAAATCTTAATACAAGTAACTCGTGGACTAGAGTTAATTAATAACTTGAACCTTATGAGATTAATTTTGATTCTGAGATTTATTTTTCTGCACTTTCAGATTTTTTTATTTCTTCTTCAAGTCTTTGAATCTTATGTTTCTATATTATTATTTTGTTGATTTAGTCATGTTTGATATGAACTAAACATTTTTATTTAGGGTTTGATATAGTCACTTGGATTTCTATTTAATTTAATTATGATTTTCTATTGATTTTTCTTCTTTATTCTAATCTATATAATGTTTGCTTAATGCTAGTAAATATCTGATCAATATTTGCTTGATTTATGATTTTGATTCAAAATTCGAAAGATGAGAATTGAATATGCTATCGTTATATAGACATAGTTTATATATTGGACGAAAGTACATGTATGACTTGTGTAGTAATTAGGTTTCTATGCTTAATGCCTGCTATATGTTTTAAGTTTATCACATAGATGTAAAAAGCATGCATATATGATGAGATCTTATATCTTGAAAAAGAATAGAAATCGATTTATGTTAACCCGCTATTAGAATAAGAAGAAATAAATTTAAAACTGATTAATAAAATTAGTAGAATGAAAAGTTGATGAAGTTAATACCCTAGATCTTTTTATTATTGATTGTCTTATTTTGATTAGTTATTGTGTTCACAGTTAATTAAAATTTTATAATTAGATTTATTCATCTAAATTTTGTTTGCCAAATAGAAATTAAAGAACAATTATTGGTAATTGGTTAATAGTCTTTGTGGGAATGATACTCTATTTACTATCTATATTACTTGAATCAACTGTGTGCACTTGCGTATCATTTTTTAGTGATCAACAATAATTATATTATTCAAATATATAATAATTTTTTTTTTATTTAATTCAATAAAATGTCTTTACATGATTTTAGGGCATTAGTCCTAACAATTGTAACATAGATCTAGAATCATTTAATCATCAAAACTAACAATAATGAACACAATTAAGAAAGTAAAACACAATTACAAAGTTAAGTGTTAGAGAGATACAACCTTGCTTTGAGCACTTGAATCTTCAATTTGGGGAACATTTATGGCTTATACACGAATTAGAATCGTTGTCCAAAATCTCTATTCCAAGCCTTCTCTTTGTTGCTTGAAGCTTCAAGTGCCTTCAAACTTTTTGGGAATGTTTAGATACCTCATTGTATTACTTTAGACCTATAAAAGTCAATTTTAGATGCCTACTACACAATCTCCTGTTTTCACTTCAACTTAAGTGAAAATCGTTAAGTGTTTTGCACCTCATTGTGTAAACAACTTAACCATTATATTTAACCAATCTCAACATGACATGTCATTTTTTCTTTTTATGGAGAAAACAACAAGTCACTTTGAGGGGTAGAAGGATGGTCTCTAACGCATAAAAATGATATGTCATTTTGGCTCTATACATAGCTAAATGACATGTCATATTGGGGTTGTCCTTAACCTCTTGACGGGTCCTTTCGACCTGGTTTGACCCATTTCAAACCTAGCTGTAATGACCAAAATTTCCTAATAAGGTTTAGGACCTTGATTAGGAGGCCGGGAGGGACATAATTGATATATTATGCAATTAAATGATAATATGCATGCTTATGTGTATTAAAAATGCATGTGAACCTATTTTTGATTAATTGGGTGATTTTCATATTTTGGCCATTTTGGGCATATTTGGCATATATGTGGTATGTGTGTGGTGCTTCATTATTATTTGGTTATGCTAGGGTTACTCATCACGAGACGATCTTAGGAGGTAAGCTAGTGGGAAAGTCACAACAGGATTTATACTTGACTCGTAGTGAGTTAAGGGATATTTAGCACATTACCAGGATATTAGGTAATGGGAATAAATATTTGATGATAAATTGAGAATTAGTGAGATCAAGGGGAAATTCTGGGAGTTTTGACTATTTTACCCCCAGGGGAGTTTTTGGGACCCCGAGCATTAGGATTTTCTTGAGGCTACTTAAGCTTGAAGTAACCTGTTAAGAAATAAAAAGAACGTTGAGAACGTTCTCTCTCCCTCAAAGTTCCATTTTCGACACCAGATCACATTTTCGAAGGAAACTTGAGTTTTAGGACTCAGATTCAAGCGAGGATCGAGGCATAGCGATTCTAGGGAAGATTAGAAGTGTAGCGTCTCAAATTTGCTAATAAAACTTAGGGACTTGATTAGCGTGCCTGGAGGGCAATAAGTGGTTTATTATGTTAATGTGTGAATTTGATGAGTATTTGATTAGAAATGCATGTTTAGGTGAATTAAATATGCATGTGGGCCCCGTTTGGTTATTAGGGGCATGTTTGTAACTTTAGCCTGTTGGGGGCATAAATATAATAATTGTGAATATTGTGATATATCTGTGTTGTACAATCCGGGACATTCCTAGGGAGATGTTTAGCAAGAAAGTCACAACGGGGTCGAATACCCGACTCGGGGCAAGTCGAGGGGTATTTCGGGCATTAGACGTTTTATGGGGTTATCGGATTATGAAAATAAATATTTGGAGATATATTTGAAGTTAGAGTGTTTAGGAGGAAATATCGGGGAAATTTACCATTTTTCCCTCGGGGACGTTTTTGGTACCCCGAGCCTTTAAGGTAACCTTAGAGACTTAAGTTAGGAAAAACAAACTAAGGAAGTATTCAGAAGCAAAGGGAAACTGACCCAAACTTTCTCTCTATCTCTCTCTCTCTCTCTCTCTAAGCCATACGAAGGGGAACTTTGAAGATCAAGCTAGGAATTGGAGCTCTAACCTTGGGGATTAGCACGGTTTCAATTTGTGGATTCAAGCAGAGGTTAAGGTAAGCTTTAAACTGTGATTTTTAGCTAATTAATTATGTAATTATCGGTTGGGTTTCTAGTTCTCTTGAGGTTTTGAATATGGAGATTGGAATTGGGATATGATGAGTTTTAAAGCTAGATTTTGTTGCTGAGACTGTTCTAGGACTTCTATGATAAATGAATTGGATTGTTAGGTTAATTTTAGGGTAAATTGGCTTGGTTTTGGTGGTAAAAATGGAGGATTTTTCTGGGTTCGAAGGGTCGGGCCGTGACATTGTTCTTACAGAGCTGCAGCCCTCTAAAACATTAAGGAGGCTAGGAAGAAGGGTGGGTCGCGGCACACCCTAACTTGGGTCGCGGCGTGTAACGACCTAAATTTTCTAATAGGGCTTAGGGCCTGGAGGGTAAGAAATGATTTAATATGTTAATATGTGAATTTATGTGAGTATGTGATAGAGATGCATGTTTAATTGAGTTAAATGTGCATGTGGGCCCCGTTTGAGTATGTTTGTGATTTTAGCCCGCTGAGGGCGTAAATGTGATAAATATGATATGCATGTGGTATATTTCTGTGTAGCACGATCCGAGACAGTCCTGGGGAGCGGTTAGCCAGAAAGTCACAACGGGGTTGAGAATCCGACTCAGGGCGAGCCAAGGGGTATTTTGGGTATTAGATGTATTATGGGATTATTGGGTTATGGAAATAAATATTTGGAGATATATTTGAGGTTAGAATGTCTAGGAGGGAATATTGGGGAAATTTACCAGTTTGCCCTCGGGGACATTTTGGTACCCCGAGCCTTGAGGTAACCATATAGACTTAAGTTGAATAAAACAAAACTTGGAATTGTTTAGAACACTCAGAAACCGACCCATATTTCCCTCACCACTTGGTTTACCTTTCTCTTCACCTCTTCTCTAAGTTAAGCAAAGGAAAGAAGTCAGTCAAGAACTAAGGATTGGAGCTGAGCTTAGGAGACTCTAATCAGAAAACCAGGGTTTGGAACTCGAGGAATTGAAGTTGGAATTTGGGGGATCAACTCTGAAGCATAACTCAGCAAGGGTAAGCTTTAACTTTGAGAATTATGGCTGGATTCTATTGCTCTTTTAGGAAATGCATGTGAGTGGGATTTGATCTGTTCAAGGGTGTTTAGCTGAGTTTGTGGAGCAGGTTTTGATAGGTTTTTATGTTAAAATTGGGCTAGAACCTTTGTGGTGATAATCTGGAATTGCTAGCTTGGTTTAGGATGAATTGGTTTGAGGAAAATGCAGGAAAAGATGAAGATTTCTGGGTTTGGAGGTGAGGGCCGCAGCCCTAGGAGGGGCATGCCGCGGCCCGTGTGCGCGCATGGCCATGGGAAGCCAAGACATTCAAGGCACACTGCGACGCTTGGCCAAGCGCGCCACGGCCCGTATGTGCTTCAGGGGGGTGCTAGCCTCTGTTTCGAGGCTAGCCGCGGCGCTTGTGGATAGGGTTGCGACTCTTAGTGCCATTTTGTGTTTTTAAGTGTGTTTAGACTTGGGAACTCAAAGGTTAAGGCTTGGGATGGATTTTATCACTCGGATTGATAGAAATCAAGGTCTCGGAGATTAGAGATATGGCTCAAAGTTATTTAATGGATTAGAACTTGATGGATGAATATTGTTAATGTGTTGTGACTAGGGTTTCGGCGAGGCTCAAGTTAGAGGACTTGCTCGGGATATCGGTGCTCGGAGAGCTCGGGACGCAGGTAAGAAAACCCCTGTTCCCATAGAGCTTGTGTGCAGGGCTAAGCCCCAATATGTTTGAATTGCAGGGCGTAGCCCTTTGATTGAATTTGTTAGTGTTCAGTATTTTTTTACAAAGCTATGAATCATATTGGGTAAATGTTCGGCAAGAGCCGGGAACGGCGCAGGTTGTGTCAACAGGGGCCGGGAACGGCAAAGGGTCGGGAACAACGTTGGGCACGTTGAGTGCAAGGCCGAGTACGGCAAGGGGCCGGGAGCAGCATTGAGCACGTGGAGTGCGAGCTGCCAGGGCGAGACCCTAAAGGATACCTGTGATATCTTCACGATGTGGACCGCGAACCCAGGGCCTGGTAAAGAGCCTAGGACAGCTTGGCCGTATGTGTTTAGCCTATTGATGGCCTGTTTATATGTTATGTGTTTGTTTTGCATATATTATCTGCTTCCGGGTTTTCTTGCTGGGCTTCGGCTCACGGGTGCTCTGTGGTGTAGGTAAGGGCAAGGATAAAGTCAACCAACCATGAGTGTGGCAGGCATGAAGCGGCGTGTACATGTTTGGTCTGCCTGGCTGCCACAGCCAGTAGATTTTGGGAGATGATTGTAATAAAACCTAGATTTTGTCGTTTAGCCGATTTGGTTGTACTTATATGTTGTAAATATTTCTAAACAGTATATTGGGATCCCAAGTGTTAAACTTTTATGATTTTCTAATGGAATAGAGTTATTTCTAAAGATTTTACTATGTTTATGATTTAATTACACTTTTGCTTTAAAAGCCTCGATTAGCTAGTGATTGCACGTTTTTAAACTCACTTAGTAACAACTCTAAGGATGTAGGGCGTTACAACTTGGTATCAGAGCGAGCCAAGGTTATTGGTTCTGGAGATTGACCGAACATGTATGCTCACTGTCAGTGACAAGCTCGACTCAGGGTTGGTTGGTATGATTGACTAATATGCTTGAATATGTGCTTGAATGCCCTATTTGCCTGCTTACTTTATATAGAGCATGATGAATGAGTTAACATATGCATGATGCCAGAGCATGGCCCGTTGTGTGTTATATGCTATCTGTATGCTATATGAGCTACTGTTTGTGGATGGTTAATGTGTTTGGGAGGTGGTTTTGGATGTTGTTATCATTCCTGATGAGTAGCGTCGTTGGTTGCAGGCATATTTGTTGAGATGCCTCGACAATCATCTAGACTTCGCGGCAGTAGGGCCGAGGATGACAACCAGAGTCAGGACCCTCCACCTGCCCCACAGAATTGGCAAGAGGTGTTTGCTGAGATGGAAGTGAGACTGCAGCGAACAGAGGAAGAGCTGCAATAATTGAGGCAGCAGGCCTCACCTCAAGTCACTAGGTTGCCAGTTCAGCAGGTTGTGGCGCCAGTGCCAGTTCAATCCGCTATGGAGAATAAGTGGGAACCTTTATATGAGAGGTTCAGGAAACAACATCCTCCCACCTTTGAGGGTGGACCAGACCCACTGCAGGCCGAGTAGTGGATGAATATGATTTCCTCAATTCTGGATTTTATGAGGGTTCAGGGAAATGAGAGGGTAGCTTGTGCTAGCTACATGTTTAGAGAGGATGCCCGCATCTGGTGGGACGTGGTGGTTCAGAGAAGGGATGTAATAGTTATGACTTGGGATGAGTTCAGAAATCTATTTAATGAGAAGTATTACAGTGTGGTGGTTCGAGCTGCGAAGGTTGACGAGTTCATCAACCTGACTCAGAACCGATCGACAGTGACAGGGTATGCTTTAAAGTTTGACAGATTGGCGAAGTTTGCACCAGATTTAGTGCCGACTGATGCGGCAAGAAGGGACAGGTTTGTGCGGGGGTTGAACATTATGATCGCTCGCGATGTGAATATTACTTTGGATCCAGAGACTACTACCTATGCTCAGGTAGTGGACAAGGCCCTTATAGCTGAGAGGGTCGAAGATCAGATCTGGAAGGAAAGCGCTGTTAGGCGCGATGCCAGGAGGACAGTGCCTCCTTTTGTTGGATCTAGTCGGGGTGGTGGTTCTGGTGAGCAGAAGAGGAAGGCCCCAGATTCCTTTGTTCCTCCCAGTTTTGATAGGAGGACACAGGGTGCTTCTACAGGCCGTCAAGGTGGAAGTGACAACTAGAGGAGCTTTCCAGTGTGACCACGGTGCAGGCGACCACACCAGGGTGAGTGCAGGATCAGGGCCTGCTTTGTTTGTGGGAGTGCCAGTCATTTGAAGAGGGATTGTCCTCAAGTCAAGAAAGAGGAGCAGAAGCAGAGTGACAGTCTTGCTCCTACCAGGGTATTTACTTTGACCCAGACCGAGGCGGAGGCTAGCCCCTAGGTAGTGACAGGTCAGATCTCTAGTGCTGGTTCTCTGTATACTGCATTGTTTGATTCAGGGGCTACCCATTCATTTATATCTGCTAGAGTGATAGATCAGCTTTGTAGACCTAGTGGTGTGTATGCTAGGGGATTTCAGACTTTGTTGCCAACATGAGAACTGGTAGTCTCTAGGAAATGGATTAGAGCATTGCTAGTAGAGGTAGATGGTAGGGAACAGTTTGTTGACTTGATTGAGTTAGAGATGGATGACTTTGATATGATTCTAGGGATGGATTGGTTATCGAAGTATGGGGCATCGATTGACTGCAAGCGTAGAATGGTGACTTTTGAACTGGAAGGGGAGGTACCCTTTGTGTTTGTGGGGACGGTTAGTGGACCGCGAGTACCAATGATTTCAGCACTGAAGGCTAGGGACCTGATGCAGGAAGGTTGCATGGGATTTCTAGCGAGTGTTGTGGATACCTCTAGGGTGGTGTCGGTTGGACCGAGTGAGACTAGATTGGTGTGTGAGTTTCCAGACTTGTTTCCGGTAGATTTGTCAGGGTTGTCGCCGCAGCAGGAGATTGATTTTGTTATAGAGTTGGTACCAGGAGCGGAGCCAGTATATAGGACACCTAACAGAATGGCTCCAGCGAAATTGAAGGAGTTGAAGATTCAGTTGTAGGAGTTACTTGATTTAGGGTTCATCAGACCGAGTTTCTTGCCATGGGGTGCTCCAGTATTGTTCGTTAAGAAGAAGGATGGATCCCTTAGGATGTGTATTGATTACAGGGAACTAAACAACTTAACCATTAAGAACAAGTATCCACTGCTTAGGATCGACGATTTATTTGATCAGTTACAGGGAAGAACAGTGTTTTCTAAGATAGATCTCCGATCTGGTTACCATCAGTTAAGGATTAAAGAGGAGGACATACCAAAGACCGCTTTTTGAACGAGGTATGGACACTATGAATTCCTGGTTATATCCTTTGGATTAACCAATGCCCCAGCAGCCTTCATGGACATGATGAATAGGGTTTTCAAGGATTATTTGGATAAGTTTGTGATTGTGTTCATCGATGACATCTTGGTGTATTCTCAGTCAGAGGCAGAGCACGAGCAGCATATGCGGTTGGTTCTACAGCGGTTGAGGGAGCATAAGTTTATGCTAAGTTCAGTAAGTGTGAGTTCTGGTTACCACAAGTTACATTTCTGGGCCATATTGTTAGTAAAGAGGGGATTATGGTTGACCCGAATAAGATTGAGGCGGTCAGAGATTGGCCTAGACCGAGCAATGTTCCTGAAGTGAGAAGCTTTTTGGGCTTAGCGGGGTACTATCGGCGGTTCGTTGAGGGGTTCTCCAGAATAGCTACGCCATTGACAAAACTGACAACGAAGAAGACAAGGTATGTCTGGACGGACAGATGTGAGAACAATTTCAAGGAGTTGAAGCGGCGATTAATTACCCCGCCAGTGTTAAGCTTGCTGGCAGATAATGAAAAGTTTGTGGTTTATTGTGATGCATCCAGACAGGGTTTGGGGTGTGTGTTGCTGCAGTGGTGTTCACACTTAAGATTTGGAGACATTATCTCTATGGTGAGAAGTGTGAGATTTACACCGACCATAAGAGCCTAAAGTACTTCTTTACTCAGAAGGACCTGAATATGCGCCAGAGGCGGTGGCTAGAATTGGTTAAGGATTATGATTGTGATATCCTATACCATCTTGGGAAGGCTAATGTGGTAGCTGATGCATTGAGTCAGAAATGCCCAGGACAGTTGTTTAGTTCGAGGCATATATCTGATAAGCTCGCCAAGGAGATGACCAGAGCATGTATAGAGTTGGTGGTTGGTCAGTTGGCCAACATCACTCTTCAGTCTACACTCCTTGAGAGGATCAAGGAGGCCCAGGGGAAAGATTCCCAGCTGAGAGGTCATAAAGAGAATGTCTTAGTCGGGGCGACTAAGGACTTTTCTATTTCAGAGATGGGATTACTGAAGTACAAGGGTCGGATTTGTGTTCCGATGGATTTTGATATCCGACGAGAGATTTTAGATGAATTGCATACCACTCCCTATTCTTTGCACCCAGGTACAACGAAGATGTACCAGGATTTGAGAGCTTTGTATTGGTGGTCGGGCATGAAGAGGGATGTGGTAGATTATGTGGCCAAGTACTTAACTTGCCAGCAAATCAAGGCTGAACATCAGAGGCCAGCAGGATTGTTGCAGCCTCTGGGGATCCCGGAATGGAAGTGGGAAGATATCACCATGGACTTTGTGGTTGGTTTGCCGAGGACCGTGGGACAGCATGACTCGGTGTGGGTGATTGTGGATAGGTATACCAAGTCCGCCCACTTTTTTCCTGTTAGGACAACTTATACTCTAGAGCAGTATGCTGAGTTGTATGTGAAGGAGATTGTTCGAATTCATGGGGCTCCGAGGTCGATAGTATCCGACAGAGACCCCACCTTCACCTCCAAGTTTTGGGGGAGTCTGCAGAAGGTTATGGGCACGCAGTTACAGTTTAGTACCACTTATCATCCTCAGACAGATGGGCAGTCTGAGAGGACGATTCAGATATTGGAGGATATGTTGCGAGCCTGTGTGCTAGATTTTGGGGGATCATGGAGTAAATATCTCCCTTTGATCGAGTTCTCGTACAACAACAATTATCAAGCGACCATTGGAGTGGCTCCGTACAAGATGCTTTATGGAAGGAAGTGTAGATCACCTGTTCATTGGGATGAAACGGGTGAGAGGAGATACCTGGGTCCAGAGATGGTTCAAAGGACCAATGAGACAGTTGAGAAGATTAGAGCGCGAATGCTCGCCTCTTAGAGTCGTCAGAAGAGTTATTCAGACCTGAAACGCAGAGGCATGGAATTTCAGGTTGGTGATCATGTGTTTCTTAGGGTTTCACCTTTGAGGGGAGTGAAACGGTTTGGTGTTCGGGGCAAGCTGAGCCCTAGGTTTGTTGGCCCCTTCGAGATTCTGGAACGGGTTGGAGAGGTAGCTTATAGACTAGCGATGCCTCCTGCTTTATCAGGGGTTCATAATGTTTTCCATGTATCCATGTTCCGGAAGTATGTGTCAGATTCGACACACGTTCTAAGTTACGAGAATCTGGAGCATGATCAGGATTTATCATATGAGGAGAAGCTGGTTCAGGTTCTTGACCGAAAAGATAAAGTCTTGCGGAGCAAGACCATCGCCTTGGTGAAGGTGCTATGGAAGAACAGCAAGGTTGAGGAGGCGACGTGGGAACTTGAGTCAGAGATGAGGGAGCGGTATCCCGAGTTGTTCAGGTAATTTCGAGGATGAAATTTCTGTAAGGAGGGGATAGTTGTAACAACCCAAATTTTCTAATAGGGCTTAGAGCCTGGATTAGCATGCCTGGAGGGCAAGAAATGATTTAATATGTTAATATGTGAATTTACGTGAGTATGTGATCGAGATGCATGTCTAGTTGAGTTAAATGTGCATGTGGGCCCCGTTTGGGTATGTTTGTGATTTTAGCCCGCTGAGGGCGTAAATGTGATAAATATGATATGCATATGGTATATTTCTGTGTAGCACGATCCGAGACAGTCCTGGGGAGCGGTTAGCCAGAAAGTCACAACAGGGTTGAGAATCCGACTCAGGGTGAGTCGAGGGGTATTTTGGGTATTAGATGTATTATGGGATTATCGGGTTATGAAAATAAATATTTGGAGATATATTTGAGGTTAGAATGTCTAGGAGGGAATATCGGGGAAATTGACCATTTTTCCCTCGGGGACGTTTTGGTACCTTGAGCCTTGAGGTAACCCTATAGACTTAAGTTGAATAAAACAAAACTTTGAATTGTTTAGAATACTTAGAAACCGACCCATATTTCCCTCACCACTTGGTTTACCTTTCTCTTCACCTCTTCTCTAAGTTAAGCAAAGGAAAGAAGTCAGTCAAGAACTAAGGATTGGAGCTGAGCTTGGGAGACTCTAATAAGAAAACCAGGGTTTGGAGCTTGAGGAATTGAAGTTGGAATTTGGGGGATCAACTCTGAAGCATAACTCAGCAAGGGTAAGCTTTAACTTTGAGAATTATGGCTGGTTTCTATTGCTCTTTTAGGAAATGCATGTGAGTGGGATTTGATCTGTTCAAGGGTGTTTAGCTGAGTTTGTGGAGCAGGTTTTGATAGGTTTGGATGTTAAAATTGGGCTAGAACCTTTGTGGTGATAATCTGGAATTGCTAGCTTGGTTTAGAATGAATTGGTTTGAGGAAAATGCAGGAAAAGATGAAGATTTCTGGGTTTGGAGGTGAGGGCCGCAGCCCGTGTGTGCGCGTGGCCATGATTTAGAGTTAGCAGCTGTGGTCTTCGCTTTGAAGATATGGAGGCATTATCTCTATGGAGATAAGTGTGAGATCTATACAGACCACAAGAGCCTGAAATACTTCTTCTCCCAGAAAGACTTGAATATGACGCAAAGGCGTTGGCTGGAGTTAGTAAAGGATTATGACTGTGAGATTCTGTATCATCCAGGAAAGGCCAACGTGGTAGCTGATGCTTTAAGCCGGAAGGGTCCAGGACAAATTTATGGAATAAGGCGGATAGCTAGAGAATTAGCAGATGATATGACCAGAGCTGGTATAGAGTTGCTAGTGGGCCAGTTGGCTAACATTATGCTATAGTCTACGCTGTTGGAAAGAGTTAAGGAGGGTCAGTTGAGTGATCCACAGTTGATCAAGATCAGAGAGGATGTTGTGGCTGGAGCATCTAAAGATTATACAGTGTCTGAGATGGGCTTGT
The DNA here is from genome assembly GCF_963169125.1 of Humulus lupulus. Lineage (NCBI taxonomy): Eukaryota > Viridiplantae > Streptophyta > Magnoliopsida > Rosales > Cannabaceae > Humulus > Humulus lupulus. The sequence continues at coordinate 182,003,779 of NC_084800.1, read as the reverse complement.
TGAGATACAAGGGGCAGATATGTGTTCTGTTAGATAATGCATTGAGACGAGATATTCTGGATGAATCTCATACTACATCTTACTCTTTGCATCTAAGCACCACAGAGATGTATCAGGATGTAAGATCATTGTATTGGTGGCCGGGGATGAAGAGAGATGTAGTAGAGTATGTGGCTAAGTGCTTGATGTGTCAACAGGTCAAGGTTGAGCATCAGAGGCCGACAGGGCTACTGCAGCCTCTGGATATCCCAGAGTGGAAGTGGGAAGACATCACAATGGATTTTGTGTTGGGCTTACCCAGGACTGTTGGTCAGCATGATTCTATTTGGGTGATAGTGGATCGCTATACCAAGTCAGCTCACTTTCTGCCAGTGAGGACTACTTATACAGTTGACCAGTATGCAAATCTCTATGTGAGAGAGATCGTGCGGCTCCATGGTGCGCCTAGGTCGATCGTGTCAGATCGGGACCCTGCTTTTACTTCCAAGTTCTGGGGGAGTTTGCAGAAGGCCATGGGGATGCAGTTGAAGTTCAGTACTGCTTATCATCCTCAGACAGATGGGCAATCTGAGAGGACGATCCAGATATTAGAAGACATGCTGCGAGCATGTGTGCTGGACTTTGGAGGATCTTGGAGTAAGTATCCGCCTTTGATAGAATTCTCCTACAACAACAATTACCAGTCTACCATTGGGGTTGCACCTTATGAGATGTTGTATGGTAGGAAATGTAGGTCTCCCATTCATTGGGATGAGATAGGTGAAAAGAGATACTTAGGTCCTGAGGCGGTCTAGAGGACCAGTGAGGCCATTGAGAAAATTAGAGCTAGAATGCTTACCTTTCAGAGTAGACAGAAGAGCTATGTAGATCCCAAATGCAGGAACGTGGAGTTTCAGGTAGGAGACTATGTCTTCCTTAGAGTCTTACCATGGAAAGGGGTGAGAAGGTTTGGGAAGAAGGGCAAGCTGAGCCCCAGATTTGTAGGTCCATTTGAGATCCTGGAGAGGATTGGTCAGGTGGCTTACAGGTTGGCTTTTCCACCGGCGTTGTCGGCCGTGCATAATGTATTTCATGTTTCAGCTCTTCGGAGGTATGTGCCTGATGTTAATCATATTTTGAGCTATGAAGATCTGGAGCTTGAGGCAGATCTCTTCTATGAGGAATAGCCTGTCCAAATACTCGATAGAAAAGATAAGGTCCTCAAGAATAAGACGATACCTTTGGTTAAGGTATTGTGGAAGAACAGCAAGATCGAGGAAGCGACCTAGGAGCTGGAGTCAGACATGCAGAATCAGTATCCCGAGCTGTTTAGGTAAATTTTGAGGAGGAAATTTCTGTAAGGAGGGGATAGTTGTAATGCCCCGAATTCTCCGTTATGGTTTAATGGCGGGAATAGTAGGCCGGGAGGGCCATACTTGTTTAATTATGCCATTAATTGATAATATGCATGTATATGTGAATTATATTATGATATGATGTTATATGCGTGCATGCGGGTCCACATTTGAATAATTATGCTATTTTGATAATTTGGCCCATTGAGGGTGAATATGTGCATTTGGGTGCATAACTTGATTTGTGAATGAGATTCCATTATTATGGAGATATATTCGAGCTATTCGGCATGAGACGGTCATATAGAGTGGATTAGCGGTTTTGTCATAACGGGGTCAATTTTGGGGTAATAGGAATGTTTATTTGATGATAGATTGGGAATATTTGAGATCAGGGTGAAATTTTGGAGGTTTTAACTATATTTTCCTCGGGGGTATTTTTAGGACCCCGAGCATTAGGTTTTATTTTAGGTTACTTAAGCTTGAAGTAGCTGTCAGATAGAACGTACGATTAGAAAACCTCTCGTTCTCCCTTTCGACAGTCCGTTTTACCGTTTAAGCCTTTTTGAAGAAATCTTGAATTCTAGGAGTCGGAATCAAGCGAGGATCGAGGCATAGCGATCCTAGGAAAGATTAGAAGCTTCTTAACCAAAGGATTTGACGGAAAACAACCCAATAGAAGGTAATCGAAGTTTAAGTTTTGAGTTTTTTCCGAGTTTCTAAGCTTTGAATTGATTTTGTGAATCATTGAGTTTTCGGTTCATTTGAACCTTGGGTTTTGAGGGTTTTGGAGTATTGGGAAGCTTAGGAACTTTGTTTTGATGATTGGGGAATGTTTAGGCATGTTTTTGGAGGATTTGGAGTGTTAAAAACACGTTTGGGAATGGTTCTGGGTTGGGCGCCGCGACTGCCCTAGCTCGAGGTAGCAGGTGGGCTCTCTGTTTTGCTGTGCATCGCGGCCCTTGGTGTAGGGCGCCGCGACGCTTGCCTCTGGAATTTCTGGGGGCCATGGCCCAAGGTGCCAGGGCCGCAGCCCTTGCCTAGTTTTCGTCCCGTTTGCTCGTTTTGACCTCGGAAACTTAGTTATAGGCCTCGGGAGTGTCCCTACTACTTGGATTAGTTTGGATTGATCTCTCGGAGGCTAGATGTTGGTTTGGAAACCTATGTTGATCATTATTATTAATGATGTCCCATGTTTGGTTATGATTAGGTGACCGCTAAAGGACTAAAGGTTGATCATTCTCAAGGGCCGTTCTTTTTATCATTCTAGCTCGAATCTGAGGTAAGAAAACAGTGTATGAATACAACTACACCCTGTGTATGTATATGACATGCGTGATTATTATTGAGGCATGTTGGTTGATAAATGTGGACATGGATTACATATTATATGCTAGTGAATGTTGTATACTTGTATATGTACTGATTAGTTAGGGTTACTGACCTAAGAGTCAGAGATGGCATAGCGTCATGAACGCAGGGCCAAATGAAGATTAGATCTAATCGATATCAGTGTTGAATGGCTCTAAGGCATTAACATTGGACTGACCCTAAGGTCGATGAAACTTATAAGCGCTTGGCTAGTCTATGACTAGTTACTCAGAGCCAGGGCACAGGGCCCCGGTGACTGCTTGTCACATGGTTAGGGAACGATGTTCTAGGGTTATGACTCTATGGTCACGAGGAAGGTTATGTTGGTGACTAATCACCATGCACCTATCCTGTTTAAGCTATGAAAGGTTTATTATCTGTTAAGCCCTAGTGATCCTATCGTCACATAGCTAGAGGGGGCTGTACCCATTTTAGTGACTTTTGTGACTGTCACCTATCTGTTTTGGACTGATAGTCTTGAATGATTATTATGATCATTGTTGATATTATATGATGTTATATTGTGTTTTCATGCTGGGCCTTGGCTCATGGGTACTATGTGGTGCAGGTAAAGGGAAAGAAAAGCTCACCCAGCCTTGAGTGGAGAGGTTAGGTTGTGTTGTGTACATATGCGGCCGCTTGACCACCACGGCCAAGGAGTTCTCAAAGGAACTAGGGTGTTTATCCTATTTTGTTGCTTAGGTCGGCGGGATTGTATATTTGAAACAGTAATGACCATTTTGTACTGAGAACAACTTGTAAATGTTTTGATTAGCTCTGCAGAAAGCAGTTGGTAATGAAAAATATCCTTTCTTTTTATTGGTTTTCCACCTTAATCTGTTAATCACATTTAGAGCACGTTTTTAACCAAAGGACTCGGGTAACGGGTCAAATTTTCGGTTCACCGTTCACCGTAACTATTCTGGGGTAACCAAGGCGTTAGAACTTGGTATCAGAGCAATGCCAAGGTTAGGGTTCCTGTAGACTGGCTGGGCATGTACACACATCACTGAAGTCAAGTTCGACTCATGGTTTGGTAACTATTTATGTAGTTATACGTATGACTGCTTAAATACAACATATATGCTTTACCTGTATGCATGAGGCACTATGTTAAACCCGTGCCCTGAAATATTATATTCTTAGCAACTGTGTGCTTATTAGTACTGAAATTGCTGGAACATACTTATAAGTATGATTGATTATGAATTATTATGTGATACATGCTGAGTGCTAAATGCTATGAACATGTATCTGTTTGTATAATTGTATGACTGTGGAATGTGATAATTGTCTGCTTGTTCTTGGACCGTAAGGCGGCAAGAGGTTTAGTTATTACCACCTGATTGGCCGTACTGATCATTATTTCAGCAAGGTATCAGTGATAGAAATATGAATCCAGGGCAGACAGACACTTCAGCTGGCCAGAGTGATCAGGGCCAGAACAATGATAATAGCTAGGGTCAGGAAAATGACCAGTCACAGATTCCACAGCCAGCTCTTGTAAACTGGCAGCAGATAGTCAGTGATCTGCAGGCTACTATATTAAACAGGGGGAAGAGCTTCGTCTGATGAAGCAACAACAAGGGCCTGTAGTGGCCAGAGGCACCTCCTGTGTTGGTGCCAACCGCTGGGCAGCTACTAGAGGTTGGAAATAAATGGGAGCCTCTCTATGAAAGGTTCAGGAAGCAGCAACCTCCAGTATTTGAGGGCAGTGCAGATCCTGCCAAGGTTGAACAGTAGCGTTAAGCACGCAAAGTGTAAGTTGCCAGGGTGAGACCCTATAGGATACCTGAGATATCCTCACGGTGTAGACCGCGAACCCAGGGCTTGGTAAAGCGCCTGGGACGGCATGGCTGTAACATCCCAAATTTCCTAATGTGGCTTAGTGCCTGGATTAGGGGGCCGGGAGGCAATAATTGAGTTGTTATGTGAATTATATTATAATATTGTAACGCCCTGGATAGCCAAGACCGTTACACTGTGTGATTATAAAGGTGCAAGACTCGCTAATCAAGTCATTTTAATCAAACATGTCATTAATTGAGGTGTTCTAGGGTTAAAAGATGCTTTGGCCTCAAAAGATACATTTCATAAAGTATAAACCATTTACAGCATGGATCCCCGAAACCATTTAGTGTTTACAAGCTGATTTACAAAAATTCAAAAGTCAAAGACAACGTTGGCCCTACTAAGGCAAAACAGGTGATTCCAGTCCTCCTGTCCTTGTAACTTCCTCAACCATGGCGGTTGAGCGGCCTGACATGTACATTCACCCTGTAGAGCTCTCCAATCAGGGCTGATTGATCTTGCCTTTGCCTTTACCTGCACCACGCAGCACCCGTGAGCCAAGGCCCAGCAAGAAAACAACATACACAACATAAACAATATTATCAAACAAATACTCCAATAAGCACGTTCAGATATTCAATCCATAGCATATAAGCATACTTCAAGGTACAAGTAACCTCATCTATGGACAGATTATTCAACAATCTCATTAATCACATTCATAGTCCAAATATAATAGTCAATTAACACAAATACTAGGGTCGACACCTTAGGTCGCACCCTCTGTTTAACCCACTGACTCCGGCCCGCTTAAACTGAGCTTAGTGCATAATAAGCTGTCCTCGGATACTAGTGTCTGAGTCGTGCCAATTGCACAAGTTAACCGTGGCACGCTTAGGCTGTTGGTTTACAATTTACATGGCATAATACCATTCTTTCAATCATATATATCAGGGAGCCCTTAGTCCCGTTCAAATGTTCAACCGGGTATAGTTTTCTTACCTTTGGCTTCTAGATGAACTAGTTACGGGTGATACTCCTTGAGCGCGATCCGATCCCTGAGCCCTAGCTTAGCACCTAGTCACAACCATGATAAATGATACCATTAACAATCTTAAATGAATTTCTAAACCAAGTTCTAGTCCCCGAAACATTGAACTTCACTAAATATGGTAAAAGATTCAATCCCGAGCACCTTAGGTTAAATTCCCAAGCCTAAAATCTCAAAATCCCAAAATCCCTTAAGGGCCCCGGCATAGGCCATCCATGCCGCGGCATGGCCCCAGACAGAGTCCTCCATAGGCACAAAAATAGGTAAGGGCCGCGGCATTCCCTAGGCCATGCCGCGGCCCGCCCTCCTTCCTCAGCACAACTCAACTTCCAAGGGTCGCGACTCACCAAGAACCATGCCGCGGCCTGACCCCTTCGAACCCAGAAAAATCACCATTTTTAACTCCCAAACCTCATGCAAACTCACTCAAAACCACCCCAAATCCACAAGTTGTAACGACCCAAATTTCCTAATAAGGTTTAGGACCTTGATTAGGAGGCCGGGAGGGCCATAATTGATTTATTGTGCCATTATATGATTATATGCATGATTATGTGGGTCATATTATTATATGATGATAAAGGCATGCATGGGGTTATATACTCTGTTGGGAGGGTATTTTGGTAATTTGGCTCATTGAGAGCGTAATTGCGTACTTGTGTGTATATTGGTAGGTGTTATCCAGATTTCCGAATAGCGTTTAGATGGATATCCTCGGGGAAGCAGAATTATCAAAGTCTTTCACGGTAGGTGACCAGAGCTCGCGGATGGACAGAAAGGCTTCGCCTATCCCGTTTAGTGTCCGACTTACTCTTTCAAGCAAACGCGACACGGAAGCTCGTCAACTCTCCCAGACTCCCAAAGGGATATCCTTCGGGGAAGCTCCTTCCAGGAGAAGCTCTTCAGGTTGCCTTCGCGGAAACAGTTCCGTGCCTCGCACGGAACAAGACCAAGCGGTCGAGTCATGGAGGAGGCATAGTTGGAATGATATCCGCCTAACACAGGATCCCGCCTGACACGCCCGACAGGTCAAGGCCGCACACATCCCAGCACGCCTAAAAGTACCATTTCGCCTACTGTTCCGCTGACAACTTGGAAAAGACGGCTGCCTTTGTGTATTCCCCATACTTTCACGTAAATATACCCACATAGAGCCTGGTAGCCAGGCGACTACGGTAATTGTATCCCCTATTTATGGCTGGTGTAATTAAGACTCATGTGAGTAGAGAAAAACCCTAATCCAAAACCCTAGCTATAAAGACCCCCTCATTTTACGATAATGGGGACAGCCAACAAGTCACATAGCAAGAACTCTACTAAAATCTCTCTAGCTTCATCTTCTCCAAGAAAACCCGAGAGAAACACTGTGAGGTTGTGAGTTTCTTGTACACCAGCTGTTTAACTGTTATTTTCTACAAGTATAATAACATCGACTCGTGGACTAGGGCTCGTTAACGCCTGAACCACGTAAAAACACTGTTTGTTTATTTACATTTCTGCACTTCTACAGTTCTGATCTTTTTATTATTCCGTTCGTATTCGTTTCCGAAAAACTCAGTAAACATTTTGGTGCTTTCATTGAGAGCAGTAGGAAGTTGTTAGTCAGCTCTTTTTCTGTGTACGTTTTTTGTATTCACTCCGTGCTAAAAAGATGGTGACTACGAGAAAATCCGCGGTTGACAAAAATGCTAGGGTCAACCCCGATACTATGATGGAAGATGCGGTACAAAACGAACCCTTGGACTACCAAGGTGAAGACCCGACATCCCGCCAGGATCGGGTCAGTACTGAAGATACGACATACTTAGAAGACGAAGAGGAGTATGTCCAAGACGGTTACTACAAAGACGGCTGCTACTACGAGAAGGACCCAGAACTGGTCCAAGTAGCCGAAGAACTGGCGGTCACTAAGGCTAAGCTTGCTGAGCAGGAGCGCGTCTCCGAAAAAATGCAACGCATGATGGAGCGCCTCCAAAGCAAGTTCGGTGATCTAGGCGACTCGGACGAGGATGCCTCTGTTCTAGGTGGTGCTGATGCCCCCATGCCGGATCCAGCCGCTGCTGAACCATCCAAAGCCGCCCCTAACAAGGGCAAAGAAAAAGTTGGGGAGCCTGTGTGCACTAACGCCCCTGCACCTCCTAAGGGCGTGAATCACCAGGCCGACTGCCCCCCCCCCCCCCCCCCCCCCGCGCGCAGAAGGTCTCTGGCGCTCCTAAGCCCAGACGTCCTTCAGCCCCAAGGGGGCACTCTGTGACTAAAGGGCTCGGTGCTAAGGCACCCAGGCCTAGGGGAAGGAACAACCGCCCCAGTGATTCCGTCAACCAGGACGGTCGGGCAGCGGACACGCACTCTGAAGATAGCTGGTCCACGGTGGACCTAAGAAGAAGGTTGGAGGCCAAGTATGAGAAGGCCAAAGGAGAAAAGGCCCGGCCTCGCGGAGATGACCTCCGAAATCATCTTAATGACAAGCTCCGGGGACGTGACCTCCCGGAGAGTGATACAAAGAGGCTCGAGGAACAGATCGCTGCCTTGACCAAGCTGGTCCGGAAGCAAAGTGGGGCCCTGTCAGACTCTGAGGAGGAAGACCCGGAACCATGTATTCGGAGGATCGCGGAAACATCCCTCCCGGATTACTTCAAAATGCCTCACATAGAACTATATGAGGGGAGGACAGACCCGCGCACCCATCTAGCTAAATACAACAAAATGATGCAAGTGGCGCGCGTCAGTGAGGATGCCAAATGCATGTGCTTCTCACTCACCCTTACCAAGTCCGCGGAGGACTGGTGGAAAAGATTAGCTCCCGGATCAATCCACAGTTGGAAGGAGCTACAGTCCGCGTTCAGAAGGCAGTTCATTGCTGCCCGCGACCACGACATGGAGGTTGGTTCCTTAACCAACATCAAGCAGCTACCCATTGAGAACCTCAAAGCTTTCATTCAGAGAATGATGGAAGCTGCTGCTAAGACCAAGGTCAACGATGACATGAAGCTGATCGCCCTTCAATCGGGCCTTACTGTCGGCTCCCTGCTATGGGGGGAAATGCAAAGGATACGGGCAGAAACGCTGTCCGAATTCATGTCAAAAGCTCAGGGAATCATCAACCTTGAGGATGCCTACCAGCAGGCCTTTGGAGTTACCCCAGCTCCAACGCCTTCCGTGACTGCGCCGAGCTTTGCTTCGCAAGCTCCCGCGCCAGCCCTCACGCTTCCAGGAGCCCAGTTCACTCCAAGCGTGTATGGGCCTTCCGCGTCTGCTCAGACGCCAAGTCAAACCCATTTCTCTGGGTACGGAGCTGTACAAACCGGATGTAGTATCGATCCCGGACCATCGTAACCGCAAGCAGAAGGCCCAGAACAAAATCTGAGCCAATCGCGGAATAAACGAGGCGGAAGAAACTCCAACCGGGGGGACCATTCAAAGAAACCCCGGAAGAACTATGAACCCAAGTTCACGGAGTACACCAGTTTGATAGATTCACGAGAGAATGTCTATCGGGCGACCTGTAATATGGTCAACTACAGGAAACCCCCGAAAGTGTCTCACGGAGGAAGGCGTCCGCGAGACTCCAAGAAGAGGTGTGAGTTCCACGGAGACGTGGGGCACACCACAAACGAATGCCTTCAGCTGAAGGATGAGATCGAGTCCCTGGCAAGAGCGGGACACCTCGGTCAATGGGTGAGGATACCCATAATCTATCCCGGACAGGGAATAGTTCACGGAGCTGCATATTCCCCGGGACAGAGGGGGACCGCTAGCGCTCCTGGAGCCGGTCACCCCCAAGCCCCTGGGTCTCAGTTCCCAGCGCTTCCTGCTCCAACCTCTCCGGCACCCATTGCCTTGTTGGCTCCAGGACCTGGCAACCCATATCCGCCCGGCCTTGCTCCGCCACCTGTTGACGGACACGTAGCCACCATCTCCGGAGGACCGCATCTTGCCGGAAGCACACGCAACTCCCAGAAAAGGTACTTGAGGGAGTTAGAACACACCGGGGAGATGTGCGCCTTGGTTCAATCACCTGCTCAACGTCCCCGAATGATGGACCTTCCCATCACCTTCACGGAAGACGACGCCCAACATGTGCACTTCCCCCACAACGATCCCCTCGTGGTGGAAGCCCAGATTGCCAATAAGAAGGTCTCACGGATCTTGGTCGATAACGGAAGCTCCGTAAACATCCTCTTCAAAGCTGCCTTCCACGCGATCGGATTAACTGAGACAGACCTGACCCCATGCCCCATCCAGCTTCAAGGGTTCAATGGGGATGCACTCATGCCATTAGGCAAAATTCAACTTCTAGTCACCCTCAGAGGAGAAAGCGACGCTTGTGCCTTCAAGCACTGCACATTCGTGGTGGTCGACTGCCCCATGGCGTATAATGCCATCCTAGGCCGACTGGTCCTAATAGATTGTGGGGCCATAACCTCGATACGCCACTTATGCTTGAAGTTTCCATACGACGATGGGCGTATCGGCACCCTCCGAGGAGACCAACGAAGCGCACGAAGCTGTTATAACGTCTCCGTCCGATCCGTCTACACGGTCCAGGAGACAGTTGCTGCCGTTCCTTTGGCGGAAGAATTACCAGAAACTGGGGGTGCTCAAGGGGTATGCTTTGACGAACTCGACCCTAGAGTGGGGGTCGAGAGAGCGATAGAACCGATGGAGGAAGTCGAAGAGGTGGTCCTCAACCCAGGAGATCCCACCAAAGTCATTCAGGTGGGGAAAAACCTTCCGTCGGCCATTCGAGAAAAGATCGTGGTCACTGTAAAGAATAATCAGGATATCCTGGCATGGTGCCACGTTGATATGACGGGGATTAATCCTAATGTTGCGTGCCACGCACTCAACATAGACCCATCTGCAACTCCAGTTCGCCAAAAGAGGAGGCCGTTAGACCCAGTGAGGGCCGAAGCAGTCAAAGCTGAAGTGGACAAGCTGATGTCCATAGGCTTTCTCCAGGAGTCACACTATCCCGTGTGGTTGGCCAACCCAGTTCTGGTCCCGAAACCCAATGGGTCCTGGAAAATGTGCATTGACTTCACAGACCTAAACAGAGCCTGCCCGAAAGATTGTTTCCCTCTTCCGCGAATCGATCAGATGGTAGACGCTACTTCCGGGTATGAACTCTTATCCTTCATGGATGCGTACTCCGGATACAACCAGATCAAGATGCATGTCGCAGACCAGGAACACACCAGCTTCCTCACGGACAAGGGTGTCTACTGTTACGTGGTCATGCCTTTCGGTTTGAAGAATGCTGGGGCGACGTACCAGCGTCTAGTAAACAAGATGTTCAAGGACCAGCTGGGGAGGAACATGGAGGTGTACGTAGACGACATGTTGGTGAAATCCAAGACCTCCAGGGACCACAGTGACGACCTTGAGGAAGCTTTCGCCGTGATCCGAAAGTATGGAATGAAACTGAATCCGAAGAAATGTACTTTCAGGGTCTCGTCTGGGAAGTTCCTCGGTTTCATTGTCAGCTCCCGCGGAGTGGAAGCCAACCCTGAGAAAATTAAGGCGTCCATAGATATGCCTTCTCCCCGGAAGCATAAGGATGTCCAAAGCGTTACTGGAAGGATAGCTGCTCTCAGCCGCTTCGTATCTAAGGCCACTGACAAATGTGTCCCCTTCTTCAATGTGTTGCGAGGAAACAAGAGGTTCGAGTGGACCCCCGAATGTGAAGCAGCCTTCCAACACCTCAAGGAACATCTAACCTGAGCTCCCATTCTGTCCAAACCTGTCGAAGGAGAGGCGTTGTTCTTGTACTTAGCTGTGACAAAGCACGCCGTAAGTGCCGCTCTCGTCCGGGAAGACGGCCGTATCCAGCTCCCTGTGTATTACGTGAGCAAGAGGTTACTGGACGCCGAGTCCAGGTATTCAATGATCAAGAAACTCTCCCTCTGCTTGCTAATTGCCTCGCGGAAGCTAAGGCCCTATTTCCAGGCGCACACCATCAGAGTACTCACCAACCACCCTCTCCGACAAGTCTTGCAGAAGCCCGAGTCTTCTGGCAGATTGCTTAAATGGGCCATGGAACTGAGCCAGTTTGACATCCACTACCAGCCACGTGTTTCCATAAAAGGACAAGCTCTCGCGGACTTTATTGTGGAATGCTCAGGAATGAATGACCTCCCAGAAGATACTGTCCCGGAACTTCCCACATGGAAGGTCTATGTAGACGGAGCCTCGAATGAAAAAGGAGCCGGAGCAGGGGTCATCCTAATATCTCCCCAAGGACATCAGCTCCAGAGCGCCATCCGTTTCGCGTTCCCAGCATCCAACAACGAGGCAGAACACGAAGCCATGCTAGCTAGATTACAACTGGCCAGAGAAGTCGGAGCCCAAAAAATCGAAGTATACAGCGACTCCCTACTTGTGGTAAACCAAATATCCGGGGAATACCAGACGAAAGGCGAAAAAATGGCTGCCTATGTGTCTCTCTCCCGCGGCCTCCTGCAGCATTTCAAAGGCTACCAAATCCGCCAGGTCCCCCGGGACCAGAACTCACTCGCGGACATGCTGGCCAAGCTCGCAACAGACCCGGAGATTGAACAATATGGCCTGGTGCCCATCGGGCACTTAGAAGCACCTAGTACCGAGACACAGAGGGTAAATGCCATCATCGACCATTCCCATTCCTGGGTAGGACCCATCCTCAGATTTCTCACCACCGGAGAGCTCCCCACTGATAAAGCTGACGCAAGAAAGCTCCAGTATCAAGCTCCCCGATACGTGGTTATGGATGGAAAGCTTTACCGCAGGGGGTTGTCCATACCCTTCCTTAGGTGTGTTGCTGGAACCGAAATCAACACCATCATCCATGAGATTCACGGAGGCTTCTGTGGCGACCATACCTCCGGGCTGAGCCTCTCCAAAAAGATCCTTCGACAAGGATACTTTTGGTCCACCATGAAGAAGGATTGTGTGGATTATGTCAGAAAGTGTGAGCAGTGCCAGAGGTACGCCAAGGTTCCGCGAGCGCCGCCTACAGAAATTACCTTAATGACCAGCCCCTGGCCGTTCGCCGTTTGGGGCATTGACCTAGTAGGTTCCCTTCCGACTGGAAGGGGTGGAGTGAAGTATGCCATAGTCGCGGTAGACTACTTCACCAAATGGGCTGAAGCTGAACCTATGAACGCGGTCACGTCTAAGAAAGCACTGGACTTTGTCATCAGGAATATAGTGTGTCGTTTTGGGCTTCCACGAAAAATTGTGTCCGACAACGGGAAGCAATTTGATAGTGAACATTTCACGGACTTCTGTGCTTCACATGGAATCATCAAAAGCTTTTCCGCAGCCGCCAGACCTCAAGCTAATGGGCAAGTGGAAGCAGTAAACAAAATCTTAAAGACCACGCTGAAGAAAAAACTCCAAGCATGCAAGGCTCACTGGCCGGAAGAGCTTCCGCGAGTACTTTGGGCCTATCGCACGACAGAGAGGACTTCGACGGGGCACACACCTTATTCCATGACCTTCGGTTGCGAGGCCGTCATCCCAGTAGAAACTATGATCCCATCTCACAGGCAGGACACCTACGACCCTACCCGGAACCACGCCCTTCTCCAGGAGTCCCTGGACATGATCGAAGAGCTCCGGGAGCAGTCACAGGTCCAACTCAAAATGTACCAAGGCAAGATAGCCCGACACTTCAACACAAGAGTCAAGAGCTGTACATTCGAAGTTGGGGACCTTGTCCTACGGAGAGTATTTCCTGCTACGCAGGACCCGGGAGTGGGAGTCCTCGGACCCAACTGGGAAGGCCCCTATGAAGTACAAGAAAAAGTGGGCCATGGGACGTATCACTTAAAGAGACTCGACGGATCTAAAGTCCCGCGCGCCTGGAACGCGGAGCACCTCCGCCGTTACTATCAGTAGGCCCCGGACTATCTAGTCGAAAGTCCTTGGTGGACGTAGAAAAAGTGTAAAATGTGGATATAATCCTCCCTGTTGTAAAACACGTGCCTAACAGGCTAATTTAATGAAACACGGAGAGATTCACTCCGCTTTTACTGCATTTTTTATCCCTGTGTTCAAAGCTGCGTTTTAACAAGTGACCACGTGGTCCGGAGACGTCCGGACCCCACGCTCACTTGGGGGGGTATACATGGCTAAGGCATAGCCATACGCCCCTTGAACAAAACATACACAGAACACCACTTATGTGCTAGCTTTGTGTTTGAAATTTTTAAATTGTTACGCTTAGGTTAATTTGTTGCCATTAACATACTTGCATTACGTGTCATGTATGCATTACGTGTTTATGTGAAAATTGCCATTGAAATGTCTGCCATTATGCATCATGAAAATTATCTCCTGTGTAGCCCAGCGATGAACGGGACTGGGGGTTGGGGCACATTCAGAGAGCTACGCCGAAACACCCCCAACTTCCGGGCAAGTCCTTCAAAAAATAATCCGCGACCGCTGTAAAGCTTTGCTTCGCAAGCTCTAGCTCCGGGTCTCACAAAGTAAAGATGGCAAGATCCGCGACCGCTGTAAAGCTTTGCTTCGCAAGCTCCAGCTCCGGGTCTCACAAAGTAAAGATGGCAAGATCCGCGACCGCTGTAAAGCTTTGCTTCGCAAGCTCCAGCTCCGGGTCTCACAAAGTAAAGATGGCAAGATCCGCGACCGCTGTAAAGCTTTGCTTCGCAAGCTCCAGCTCCGGGTCTCACAAAGTAAAGATGGCAAGATCCGCGACCGCTGTAAAGCTTTGCTTCGCAAGCTCCAGCTCCGGGTCTCACAAAGTAAAGATGGCAAGATCCGCGACCGCTGTAGAGCTTTGCTTCGCAAGCTCCAGCTCCGGGTTTCACAAAGTAAAGATGGCAAGATCCGCGACCGCTGTAAGCTTTGCTTCGCAGGCTTCAGCTCCGGGTCTCACAAAATAATGCATGGCGAGCTCCTCGACCACTGCAAGCTTCGCTTCGCAAGCTTCAGCTCCAGGAGCAGATATGATCGATCCCCCGATTACAGCAGGCCTTGCTTCGCAAAGCCCCTGCTCCGGGATCGAACATGGTTGGCGTGGCCATTTCCCCGACCGTAACGAACCTTGCCTCGCAGGGCTTCGTGCCAAGCCCCTGAAGTCGGCCACCGTGGGGTTTGCAACGACAGTTAGTTTTGCTTCGCGAAGACCTAGCCCGAAGTCTTGCGATGCTCACCAAAAGAATTCCCGTTCTGGCACCATGGAACGGGTCACCCTAGCCATCTCAGTGGACGGTATAACTACAAGTCCCGGGATTGGCTATTTGCCTTAGGAAAGCTGAAATACGGTGAAAGGAGCCTGGCCATTGGAACCAGGAAACCTTCGTAACCTAGAAACTACGTGGGAAAAGACATCAGCCGTTAGAGCTTCAAGTTGGAAGTGCATAGGTTCTGGCCGTTGGAACCAAAACCTCATGCGCCCCTACAGCAGTTTCTACCGTGTAAAAGTCTACCATAAACGCAAAGTTAAACAAAGAACTCGGCAGAAAAGAAAGGAGAATGTTATAATTATGGCAAATATGTCTGCAATGAGAAAAGAGTACAGGGAGCTTTGCCCCAAAGAAAAACACAAACGAAAAATAATTAAAGATAAGGCCCCTTCAAGCATTGGGGGTGGCAGCGGTATCCACGTCCAAGGCCTCGAGGTCAGCGGTTTCAACTGAGGCTGGCGGAGTCGGCTCATTGGAAGGCAGAACTTCATCACGGGCAGGTTCAGAGGTCCCCGCCTCTCCGGGATCTCCTGCCTCAGGGGCTCCAGCAGGTTCGTCAATGTTGTAAGTTTGGACGTACACCTCTGGGCCTTGATCCCACACCTGTAGCTTCTCCTTCATGGCGTCGGCATCCTCTCCCAGATAGCCTAGTACCTCCGGGTTCATTTTCCAGAGTTGATGCATGAGGACCACGTGCGATATATTAATCGTCCTGTTCAGTACCACCTCGGCATCCTCCTTCTCCTTCAAGCGCTCCGCCTCAGAGGTTACCAGCTTTGCCTCCGCGACAGCTAATTGAGCTTTCAGTTTTTCCACCTCGGCCTTGGAGGCATCCCGCTCTCCCTTAAGAGAATCAATCTCCTTGCGCTGCTCCTTATTTTGGTTCAGCACGGATTGCTTCTCGGTCACATGCCCCCTGGCAGTGAAGTGCAAGGCTCCGATCTCTTTATCCTTCTCGACGAGCCCCAACTCCAGCATGGACACGAGATCCCTGCTCCTATTATGAAGTTGCTCCTCCTCGTGCAGCTTATTCTGAAGAGTGGAATATTCCTCTTGCTGCTTAAGGAGGAGATCATTTTTCGATTGCAAGCGGGCTTCCAAGGTATCCTTCTCCACCCTGGCTTGGGATAGCTCTTCCCGGAGCTTGGAGTTTTCGGCCTTCAAGTCATCCGACCGCTGTTTGAACTCATTCTCAGCGTTGGCCCGGTACTCTCGATATTTGGCAAGATATTTCTTGTCCACCTCTTCCTCAGCCGTGCGCCGGGCCTGGTCAATCTTCTCCGAAGCCTCCCCCCTTGTGCTCTCGACCTGTTGGGTCAGTTTCTGCTTCTCCGCCTCCAAGGCCTGGCGAGCCACCTGGCTCTCCTCCAGCTGAACCAGAACTGCACCCACCTCCCGGAACGAGCGTTCCGCGATCAGAGAGGCCTGCAAGGAAAGACAACAGAATGAGTTAAGTAGAACCAAATGTGCTAAGACAGATGATCCCAAAACACCACAACTGACGGCTTACCCCGGACAATTGCTGCTTCACGGCATGTGTCAGCAACAGCGGATCCTTACTGCTACTGATGGCCCATTTCTCAGAATTGAGCTCGCACAAGCTCAGGGCCATATCCTCCATCATCTCCACTCCGAACGGCGCCAATGCACGCCCGAGCCTAGGCACCAGCCTCTTCTCCAAGGATGGGCCATCCAAAACCGCTCCAGCCGGGTGAAGGGATCTCACCCCCTCGGCCAGCTCAGCTCTTTTCACGGCAGACAAGTTGTCTGCCCTTCCCTGAGTAACAGCCTTCTCAGCCTCCAACCGCCTCTTCAAAAAATTATCGGCCCGTCTTACACCCTCCAGGAGGGCAGCGGGGAAACGGGTTGGTTTCTGAGGGAAGTGGAACTTCAGGCCAGGCAGAGGAAGGTTTGTTTGCTGAGAAGAAGGAGACCCCGAAAGGGTGGACTCCCTTTGGGCTGGAGGAGGAGGCAGACGAGGCATTAAGGACGGTAGGGAAGACACTACCGCCCCGATCTGTTGTTGTTGCTGGTGTTGCTTTTGTTTTTGTTGCTGCGGTGGCGGAGGTGACTGCCTTTGTTGTTGCTGTTGCTTTTGCTGCTGCGGCGGCGGAAGTAATTGCCTTTGTTGTTGCTGCTGGTTTGGCTGTTGTTGTTGCTGCTGCTGTGGCGGTGGTGATTGTCTCTGTTGTTCTTGTTGTTGCTGTTGTTGTTGTTGTGGTTGTTGTTGTTGTTGTTGTTGTTGCCTTCGACCGGGAGAAGAGTGTCTAAGGCGTTTCTTCTTGGCGCCCTCAGCATCTCCTCTGGGACGCTTGCTCACCCCAGTCGTCTTCACGGGGAACACAAGCCCTTCCCCGTCGCTGCTACTACTCGAGGTCGCCATGGTCTCGGAAGGCCCCTTGGTGGGAGATCTCTCCACCGCCGGAGATACTTGCGCCTCGCCACCTGTCTTCTTGGATGTGGCAGCTTTACCTCCCCTACCGGCTCTGGCTTTTCGTCCTTTCCCCTTGGACGGATCTTGGCTGGTGGCGGCTTTCTTGATGAGTAAGGTAACTCTCCCCAACATCTTGGCTTCGGGATATTCTGCAAGAAACGTACGAAGCAAGGTTAACGAACCAGCAAGCAATGTGAAAGAAGATAAGCAGAAGACAAGACAATCAACAACATAAAAGCACAAGCAAGTCCGCCAGCAGGGAACAAGGAACAAAAAAGAGAGACGTTTGAGAGGGACGACCATGCACGAGAAACGTGGATGGCCTTCCCCGAGCGAAACAAGACACCGCTTCCTGCTCCAGGAAGCTCCCGTACTCCTTAAAGTCCGGGAATGACATGCTGAGGGAAGAAGGGTCAACCATGATGACACCTTCTGGCAGACTACCGTCACTCAAATACCCGAGAAGCTCATCTACCCTATCGCAATATCTGTCAAAGGGTATCCTACGCGGATCTAGCCTAAGGAAGCGGGGATCGAACCCCATCTGGGGGGTCCGGGAGACCTCAGATAGGCTTGGGGTGTGAATCAATCGAAAGCTAGCCTTACCTATCCCGGAGGTGCCAGCTCCCGGAGTCCCTTCATTGGGGTAAGTCGCGGCGTAGCGAGCCTCAATTTCTTCTTCCTCCGACTGGGGGTCGGGGAACCTCTCCGCCCAACCGGGGGACAAATTATTCTCGTCCTGGACTGCCTGGCAGATCACCTTGGACAGTTCCAGGGCAATCTGCTCCCGGACGTCCGCGGACACCTGACTTTGCCCCCTGCCACTCACTGGCTCAATGTTTTGGAAGGAGGCGAGTAGCCCATACTCTCTCAGAGATTCGGTGGTCACAAGTCCTTCCACCTTCAGCTCTTCCTCCGAGAACCCCTCGTAGAATTGCGACCTCCTTATCATCTCTGCACAGCGAGGCGTTCGCGGGATGGCTTCTGCAAAATTCAAACATGGGTGTCAAAGATCCTCCCGGAAGGCAAATCAAACGTGATGAAACAAAGTTATAAAATAAAGGAAGGAGCACTTACCAGGGACTTTGAAGTCCAAAGACAGAGCTGGTACCCTCTTCAATGGGAAGCCGGTCGTCAGGAACCAGTACTCCCGGAGATCTGGAACCCTCGCGGTGTGACAGGTGGGACACATCACGTCCGGGTGCCTCTCCAGCCTGTAAAATCCCACCTTGTCTGGATGACCTCTCATGGGCTGAGACTTCAACCCGTAGAAGTACAGAACCTCCTTCGGGGTAGGAGCCTCCAGGTCCCGGGACTTACAAAAGATGTACCACCCCGCTAGGAGCTTATAGCTGGGGGGAATCAACTGGAAGGGGGCAATCCCCGCCTTCACGCAGAAATGGGCAAAATAACTCCTTAGGGGCAAATGTGCCCCACACACTATATGTGCCCAACTCCAGGCACCAAAGCCCTCGTGACTCTGGCTAGCCGACTCGCCCAGCACCGACAGACGATGCCACATCAGACCTAGGATGTTCTTCAGGCCTGCCTCTGAGGAATACAGCTCCAGCATGCCGTAGTTCCTGAATAGGTTGGGCTTCTGGTCCATCTCCCAGATTGAACAGTTGATAGTCGGTGGGCTAGCCGCGACCACTTTAGTTTTTCCTTTCCCCTTTGCGCCAGCGTCAGGGGAACCTTTCTCCTGGGTAGAATCAGCCTCTACCGCAGCGATGAGTTGTTCCATTGAGATGTTCGTCACTAAACAAAAGAAACAAAGAAGAAAACACTCTAAGCAGTCAACACCCTTGTCATACCCTAACGGTATCAAAGGCGTCGGGGAGACCCTCCCCGAAAACTGCTTGGAGAGGCTCCCACCGAGCTTGCTAAGGGGTTGGCACCATGCCACCCGAAGGACAGCAAGGAACCAAAATCAGATTCCGAGCCTAAGCCCGCCGAGAGAAGTGTTTTTCCAAGAGAAAGACACCCTAAAGGCGTTCACGCTTATGCCCTAAATCAGCAAACCAGAACAGCGCAAGCAAGACAGGGAACGAATTTCCAAGCGCAAATCGTCAAAGCATGCAAAGAGATTACTTATCGACTCACATCAATCGCATGCCTATCAAAGCCCTATTCACACATGCACATAGGCGATACTGGCAGAAAACTCAACTCTAACAACTACCAACAACCTAAGGTTTGGGAGGAAAAAGCAAAGTAGAAATACTTACTGGTATTCGGGTAGTTGAAGATTGAAGGAGTAACCGGATCACTGCACAGCACGATCGCGAGAAGTAAAAGCTGCAAAGACAAACGGCGATTCAAACCCTGAACTTCGGCAAACAAACCCACTGCCAAATCAAAAGAAAAGTTTCTAGATTCCTTACCAAAAGAAGTGGCAAGTTCGAAGGAATGGAAGCTTGGAAGCCTGAGAGTTCGAAGGTTTGGGAATCTGAAAATCCGAAAGATAGAGAATTTGAGAGCGTAAAGAGGAAGAAAGGTCCGTTCCCTGGTTTTTATAGCAGGAGTGATGTCCTTTCGAATCCTACAAATGGACTGTCCTGATCTTCCCATACCGCATGCATCAGATCCGACGGCTGGAGATGAAGCGCCGATCCTATTTATGACTCCTCGGATGGGAATAAAGTATTTATTTCCCATCATTATACCACCTCGGGCCCGGTGTACCATTAAAAACCGTCAAATCATTACTCAGATGCCTGACGCACGCATACTCAGCCAGTCGCCTCACGCACACGTCTTGATCACAGAGCCATCCCCGTCCTGACGCGTGGCCCTTGCCACACTTGAGTACTTGAGTTCAAACAGAAGAAATTTCCTTTCTTTTTCATAACTAACACTCAGGCGGGAAAAAGGAACCCTTCCAAGAACACAGGAGGTGACCCCTCGCCTAATCTAGAAACCAGAATACCCGGAGGACTGTACAAGCTCCCGGATCTCTCAAAGCTCCGTGACCTTGGGGGGTAAATGTTATCCAGATTTCCGGATAGCGTTTAGATGGATATCCTCGGGGAAGCAGAATTATCAAAGTCTTTCACGGTAGGTGACCAGAGCTCGCGGATGGACAGAAAGGCTTCGCCTATCCCGTTTAGTGTCCGGCTTACTCTTTCAAGCAAACGCGACACGGAAGCTCGTCAACTCTCCTGGACTCCCAAAGGGATATCCTTCGGGGAAGCTCCTTCCAGGAGAAGCTCTTTAGGTTGCCTTCGCGGAAACAGTTCCGTGCCTCGCACGGAACAAGACCAAGCGGTCGAGTCATGGAGGAGGCATAGTTGGAATGATATTCGCCTGACACAGGATCCCGCCTGACACGCCCGACAGGTCAAGGCCGCACACATCCCAGCACGCCTAAAAGTACCATTTCGCCTACTGTTCCGCTGACAACTTGGAAAAGACGGCTGCCTTTGTGTATTCCCCATACTTTCACGTAAATATACCCACATAGAGCCTGGTAGCCAGGCGACTACGGTAATTGTATCCCCTATTTATGGCTGGTGTAATTAAGACTCATGTGAGTAGAGAAAAACCCTAATCCAAAACCCTAGCTATAAAGACCCCCTCATTTTACGATAATGGGGACGGCCAACAAGTCACATAGCAAGAACTCTACTAAAATCTCTCTAGCTTCATCTTCTCCAAGAAAACCCGAGAGAAACACTGTGAGGTTGTGAGTTTCTTGTACACCAGCTGTTTAACTGTTATTTTCTACAAGTATAATAACATCGACTCGTGGACTAGGGCTCGTTAACGCCTGAACCACGTAAAAACACTGTTTGTTTATTTACATTTCTGCACTTCTACAGTTCTGATCTTTTTATTATTCCGTTCGTATTCGTTTCCGAAAAACTCGGTAAACAGTAGGCTAATGTTGAGACCACATTATTATGTGGATATATCTGTGATCTGTGACTCGAGACGATCCTAGTGAGCAGATTAGCGAAAAGTCATGGCAGGGATTTATACCCGGCTCGGGGTGAGCCTGGGGGTATAAATGGGAATTTAGTGAGTATATTGGAGTTTATTTTGATATCGAGGAATATTATTGGTGATTAATTAGGTATTGGGTAGTAAGCGGTAAATATTAGAGACACTTGAGGAGTTAGCGGGAATTGGGGTGAAATGATTAAAATGTCCCTAAGTGGATTAAAGGGTTAGAATTAAAAGGGAGGGCATAATAGTCATTTGGCTTACAGGAGTTAAGTGTTACTGAGGCTTTATGTTAGTGGAAGTTGTAGAATAGTACATAAGTCTGAAGAAAGAAAAGAAGGAAAAACAGAGTTGTACTCTCTAGGGTCGGTTTGTGGTTCTCTCACCACTTTTCTTTGGTTTTCTTGGAGCAAAGCTCAGAGGAGAGCTGGGTTAGGCTGAGCATCAAGGATCCTAAGCTAGGTTTGAAGAACTGGCAGGGGGTTTAGCAAGAACACACCATCACTTGAGGTAAGACTTTAGAGTTCTTCAGTTTCTGGTTTTGGTTTTTTGAACTATGGTGTTTAAGTTGAATCTGATGGGAACTTTAGGGAATTCAAGCCAAAGGTTGAGGGAGAGCAAGCTAAGGAGGTGTAGAGGTTGTCTTGAAACCGAATTCCCACT
The DNA here is from genome assembly GCF_963169125.1 of Humulus lupulus. Lineage (NCBI taxonomy): Eukaryota > Viridiplantae > Streptophyta > Magnoliopsida > Rosales > Cannabaceae > Humulus > Humulus lupulus. Next base: position 181,981,999 of record NC_084800.1, on the reverse strand, counting down.
AAAGGTAAGAAATTCTAAGCTTTTAACTTTGATGTTTTGACTGGTTTCTGCCGAGTTTTGATATCTAGAAGTGGCTATGGTGAATTTTGAGATTAGGGATGCATGTGCTTGAGTTCTGGATATTTAGGGTGCTTGGGATGAGTGGAGTGTGTTAATAAGGTTGTTTTTTAGTTTGGTGAAGGTTTGGAGAGGTTTTGGTTGAGTTTGGCTCAAGGAAATCACAGGAGGGAAAACTGGGGTATTGCCTGTCTGTGACTAGCGCTACAGCGCTAGCCTTTGGGTGCTGTAGCGCTAGGCCAAGCTTTTTGGGGGACTTTGGTTCTGCTTGTAGCGCCCTCCTAAGAGCGTTGTAGTGCTGCCCTGTTTCCAGAAAGGGATTTTAGGGTTATTTTCAAGGGTTTTTGACCAAGGGCTTGGGGTTTGGTTCCACCACCTTGTTTGGTGGAACTAGGACTTCCCGGGGGCTCGGGATTGGTCCCGAGGATAGGTTTTGGACTTGAGGTTTGGTGATGACTTTGACCTATGATTGTGTTTAGGTGAGCGCTAGGGCTCGAGAGAGATCGTGCTCAAGAAGTCAAGTGATCAAAGCTAGCGAATCGAAAGGTAAGAAAGCTGCACCTGATTATGTGGTTAGGTTGGGACTAAGTGTTCCCTATGTTTGTATGCATTTTTATGAATGTGATTAACCATGTGGACGCGATGGGACTAAGAGCTCCCTATATTTGTATATCATGTCATGAGATGGTATTATTATGCCATGGGACATGCGATAACCGGCCTAAGGGTGTCGGAATCAATATTTGCACACAGGGCGCGGCTCGGCCACTGGTAGCTGAGGCAGCTTATTTATCACTGAGCTCGGTTAAGCTGGTCGGAGTCAGTGAGTATTACACTGGGGGCGGCCCAAGCGAGCCAAAGACAGTGTGTTAAATAGAGGGTGCGACCCAAGGGCGCCGACCCTAAGTATTATTTGATGGATGTGATAAACTGTTGATTATGAACGTGAATATTGTGTTATGGATATGATTGGTTGACCGTCTGGATGATAAACTGTTAATCTGCTGAGTGTTATCACTGATTGGATAAATGCTTTGAATTGCTGAATTCCTGGTTGTGCATTGTGGAATACTTGATTAATGATGTTGATCTTGCTATGATATCATGCTTTCTTGCTGGGCCTCGGCTCACGAGTGCTACGTGGTGCAGGTAAAGGCAAGGGTAGGCTGAGTCAACCATGGGTTAGAGAGCTCTGGGGGCGAGGTGTACATTGTCAGCTGCTCGGCCGCCACGGTCGAGGAATTGTACAGGGACGGAAACCTAAAATGTATATTTTTCCATTAGAGTGGCTTGAATGGTTTGTAACTCTTAGAATTTGCTGTAACTAAGTCGTCTAAACCCTGTTTTGAGTTTCCATGTATTAAACTGTCATTTTAATGAAAATAGCCTATTTGTGACCAAAATCTTTTATTCCTAATCCGTTGATGACGTTGAATTCACATTTTGTTTAAATGACTTGATTAGCAAGTCTTGCACTATTTTAAACACACAGTGTAACGGTCTTGATTATCCAGGGCGTTACAACTCAATTATCCAAAGACTTCCCACAAGATTCCAACAACTCAACCCAACTGAACCCTAGGCTAGAAACCCATCAAAGACCCATTTCAATTACTGAATCATCCTAACTTAGAAACACAAAACCCAGCCATGGAAACTCTAAAATTCAACCATCAAACTTTGAATTAAAACTTACCTTAGTTGTAGAATCGTTTCTCCAAGGACCTCCTGACCTATCTTCAGAGTTTCAAGCCTCAAACTCCACCTTAAATGTCAAAGTCACAACTATCAAAACTCAGCCATTTTTCTTAAATTTCCTAACCACAGAACGAAAATCAATGCTTACCTTGGCTCTAATTCAGTCCTTGATTAGTTCTTGAGCTCAACCTCTAATTCAGCCCTTTAATTCCTTAAGGATTCAGCTTGATTCCAGTAATTCCTCCTCAACTTTCAGTGTTGTTCTTCCTTAGGAGAGAGAAGAGAGAGAAAGAGCTGAGAAAGGGTCGATTTAATTTCTGTGTCTAGTATTTTCTAAGTCTTTCCAGGTATATCCTTAAGTTATTAGACTAATCCCAAAGCTCGGGGTACCGGAAACATCCCCGAGGGCAAAATAGTAAAATTCCCCAATATTCCCGCTTAAACATCCTAACCTCAAATATATCTCCAATTATTTATTTTCATCACCAGATAGTCTAAATCACTACCTGATACCTAAAATACCCCTGACTTGTCCAAAGTCAATTATAATGCCCTGTTGTGACTTTTCTCGCTATCTAGCCCTAGGATCGCCTCGAGTCACCAGCTACAGATTTATCCACATAATAATGTGGTTCTCACATATATAACATATTTATTCCAAATTATCACATAATATCGTCAATTATCATATAATATCATTTAAGCACTGTTAATCACATAATATCACATTCACATAAATACTATTCACTCTAATCCCATTTATGCCCTCCCGGCACACTAATCAAGGCCCTTAAGCCTTATTAGCGAATTTGGGTCGTTACAAATATAATCATGCTTGTACGTTAGAGATATTAAATATGTATATGTGGGCTCATTTCTTATAAGAAGGGTATTTTAGTAATTTGACCCGTTTGGGGTATAAATGCAAATATGTGTTTGTGTGATTGAGACCACATTATTATGTGGATATATTTGGGTTACTCGGCGAGAGGCGATCTCGATGAGCAAGTTAGCGAGAAAGTCACAATGGGGTCTTAATACCCGGTTCGGGGTGAGCTTGGGGGTATTCTAGTAATTTAGTACATTACCGGGAATTAGTGGGTAATGGGAATTTATTGGTAACCGTGTGAGAATATTGGGAGTAGCGGGAATTATAGGATGCAAATTGTGGATAGCGGGATTTAAGGCAAAGGACAAAATTGCCCTTGTGAGCACTTGTTGAATAGGCTAAGGGCAAGGGGAAAATTAGTCAATTCCACTTGTGGTTTAGGACTTGGCTGGCTGAATTATGTTGAGAAGGTTTGAGAAATTACAGGGAATTAAAAAGAAAAGAATTCAGCAGCCCTCTCTTTCTCTCTCACGTTCTCTTTATGCTCCATTGGTGTTTGAGTAGTTTTGGGAAAATTGAAGAGGAAAGTTTGGGAAATCAAGGTGTTAGGCTTGGGGAAAAAAACAAAGGCTAGGCTCAAGTGTTTCATCACAGCTGAGGTAAGAATTCTGAACTGAAATTGCATGGTTAGTTTTGCTGAATATTTAGAGTAAGGATGTCTATGCATGCTTGATAATTGATAGGTTGAGTTTGGTAAGTTTGGTGAGCCTTACTGTGATAATTAGTTGAGTTTTATTGGTGAGAATGGGTATATATGTTGTGGGAATTTAATTGGAGATGTGGGACGGATTTGGTTAAGTTTTGGCTGGGTTCGGTTGAAGAAAAAACCCATAAATTTCTGGGTTCGTGGGGCTGAGCCGCGGCCTGCGAAGGAGAAGTCGAGCCATTAGGGCTCGGATACAGGGGCAGGCCGCGGTGCCTCAGGGGTGCGCCGCGGCGTGTGTTGGTTTCCAGGGAGGCCTAGCCTCTGGAATTAGAGGTGAGCCGCGGCTCGGGTTTTTGGGGTCGCGGCTCTTAAGGGGAATTTTGGCTTAAATGGGATTTTTAGATTGGGAACCTAACCATTTGGGCTCGGGATCGATTCTACTTCCTTGTTAAGTGGAATTCGATGTCTCGGAGGCTAAGAGTTGGTATGGAAGCTTTTATTTACCTGTTGTTGATGGAATTTCCTTATTACGGTTGTGACTAGGTTTTCACTAAAGGCTTGAATCGGGGATCATACTCAAAGGGCCATCGTTAATAACTCGAATACAGACCAAAGGTAAGAAAATTGCACCTGTTATGTGAATGCATGATTAGAGCTTAGTTGTAACACCCTGGTTACCCCAGAACAGTTACGGTGAACGGTGAACCGGAAATTTGACTCGCTACCCGAGTCCTTTGGTTAAAAACGTGCTCTAAGTGTTATTAACAGGCTAAGGTGGAAAACCAATAAAAAGGAATGGATATATTTTATTAAGTTTATAAACTGTTCATGAGCTCATCAAAACATTTACAAGATTATTTATAATACAAAATGGTCACTACTGTTTCAAATTTACCACCCCGCCGACCTAAGCGGCAAAAATAGGGTAAACCCCCTAGTTCATCTAAAAACTCCTTGGCCGTGGTGGCCAAGCGGCCGCATATGTACACTTCACCACCTAAGCTCTCCACTCAAGGCTGGGTGAGCTTTTCTTTCCCTTTACCTGCACCACATAGCACCCATGAGCCAAGGCCCAGCAAGAAAACACAATATATCATGATATAATATCAACAATGATCATAATAATCATTTAGGACTATCAGTCCAAAACAAATAGGTGACAGTCGCAAAAGTGACTAAAGTGGGTATAGCCTCCTTTAGCCATGTGACGATAGGGTCACCAGGGCTTAACAAATAAGTGAGCTTTTCATAGCTTAAATAGGATAGGTGCATGGTGACTGGTCACCAACATAATCTTCCTCATGACCATAGAGTCATAACCCTGGAACGTCGTTCCCTAGCCATGAGACAAACGGTCACCTAGGCCTTAAGCCCTGGCTCTCAATAACTAGTCTTAGACTAGCCAAGCACTTATAAGTTCATCGACCTTAGGGTCGGTCCAGCGTTAATGCCTTAGAGCCATTCAACGTTGATATCGATTAGATCTAATCTTCATTTGGCCCTGCGTTCAGGACGCTTATGCCATTTCTGACTCTTAGGTTAGTGTCCCTGACTAGTCAGTGCCATATACAAGTAAACAGTATTCACTAGCATTTAATATGCAATCCATGTCCACATTTATCAATCAACATGCCTCAATAACAATTACGCATGTTATACATACCCAGGGTGCAGTTTTCTTACCTCAGGTTTGATCGAGAAATATAATAACGACTCCTGAGAACGATCAACCTTTTGGTTCCTTAGCGGTTACCTAATCACAACCAATTATAACCTCCATTAATGAAAATCCGCAATAATAGGGTCTTAACCTAAGCACTACTCTTGGGACCTCGAAACATGCCCACACGGTGAGTAGATTTGATCGCGGGCCTTAAGGATTGAAACCCCAAGTCAAAAACCCTTAAAAACACTCAAAATGAGACTTTGAAGGAACAAAGTAGCGCTACAACGCTGATCCCTAGCGCCTCAGCGCTAAACTCAAAACCCCCAACACGCCCAAATGCCTTCTGTGTAGCGTTGTAGCGCCCTAGGGTGGCGTGCGATAGTGCTACCTCCAGACCTAATGGCCCCTGAAACCTTCTTCTTCAATTCCTTCGATTAACCTGATTCCAATGCTTCCAAATCCAATTTTTGATGCCAAATGAACCCAAAAACCATCCCAACATACCCCAAACATCACAACCATAAGAATCCTAGCCAAAACTCCCAACAAAACCAAGTATTCAACCTAGAAATCACAGCTGCAAACCAGAACTAAAACAGGGCAAACCAGATAAGTCAATGGCTAGAAACTTACCCAAAGCTCAGCTTATGATGCTCTTCAATGGAGGAACACTCTCCCAAACTCCCAAGGCTTACTTCCCAAGCTTGAATCCTCAAGAATGGTTCAAAATTCACAAAGAAAGCTGAAGAAAATGATGGTACAGGAAGGCTCTTGAAGAAGCTCTATTTTTCTACCTCTTTCTCAGCTAAAAAATGGTTATATCTATCCTAGGGGTGAAATGACCATTATACCCCTAGGTCAAATAAAGGTTTCTAAAGGTTCCCAAGGGAAAAATTGGTATTCCCCACCTATCTCGTTAATCATAATTAACGCTCTCCAATTCCTGCTATTCTCGATAGTCTCAAACACCAATAATTTACATCCCGTTACCCTTTAGTTCCTGGTAACGCTCTAATCATTAAAATCACCCCGAGACTCATCCCGAGCCCTGAACTTAAACCTGTTATGACTAGACCGCTAATCAATAATCCAAGATCGTCTCATGCCGATTAGCTCAAACAAACCCACATTATAATGTGGTCTCAACATATATCATCGACATGCATACAAATATACAATTATACCCTCAACGGGCCAAATTACCTTCACACCCCTGTAATTAAAATGTGGACCACATGCATGCATTTAACATCATATTATAATATAATTCTCATTTACATGCATATTATCAACTAATGGCATAATTAAGCAAGTATGGCCCTCCCGGCCTACTAATCCCGCCATTAAACCACATCAGAGAATTCAGGGCATTACATTAGTCAAGGTGATGAACATGATTATAATTATGTTTGTGAATATCAGATTAGGTACATTGTAACGTGCATAATTATGGTTATGCTTATGACTGCTATGTGAATGTATTATAATGCATTGTGATTGTTGATAAGTATGCTATATGAAACATGTGACTGTCTGTTATGACTGTGAAGCTTAGTTTATAAACTAGGGTATTATTAGAGTGTTAAGTGGGGATCAACTTATTAGTTGAGAATATGATGGGCTCTAGGAGACTCGCCTTATTAGTTGAGAAACCCAAGGCTTCAACTTATAGGTTGAAGGCACGTGGTGGCTTGACTTATAAGTCAAGGGCTTAAGGAACTTAGTTTAGAAGCTAAGATTGGCATAATGTACGTGGAGTGCTGGCCACCATGGCTGGGCCACCCTGGGAGTGCGACATGCACTTGACTGGCTCGGATGCCAACAACTTGAAAGAAAGTGCAACATGCACTTATGTGACTCTATGGTCTCCAATTGGGTTTGATGAATGTATTGGTTTCAGTTATTATTGTGTGATAGTTGTTTTATTCATTGAACTGTTGATTATATTTTCTTGCTGAGTCTTCTGGCTCACAGGTGCTTTGTGGTGCAGGTAAAGGTAAGGAAAAGCTCAACCAGCCATGAGTCAGAGGGCATTAGCAGTGGTATGTACATATGCAGTCCGCTCGACCACCACGGCCGAGATGCTCAGAGGAACTAGGGTTAAACCCAGCTTTTGCCGCCTAGGTCGGCTTATTGTGTAATCTGAGTATTGTAATTAGTTTTTAAACTGATGTTTTTGGGATCCCATGTAAAGAACATGTTTTTAACTTAATGGAAATGTTTATAAGTTGACCAAAAGTTTTAATACCTAGACATTTAGTGGCTTAATCACATGTGTTAGTCCAAATGACTTGTTTAGCAAGTCCAGCACTGGTTTTAAACACACTTGGTAATGGACCCTAATTAGCAGGGCGTTACAATGGCCGTATGTGTTTAGCCTATTGGTGGTTTTGTTATGTGTTAATTGAAGGTTATGCATATGTTATTTGCTTGTGTGGAGTTTTCTTGCTGGGCTTCGGCTCACGGGTGCTCTATGGTGCAAGTTAGGGCAAGGGAAAAGTCGACCAACCATGAGTACGGAGAGCGTGAAGCGACGCGTACATGTTTGGCATGCCTGGCTGCCACGACCATGGGTATTTTTGGGAGAGGTTTGTATTAAACCTAATTTTGTCGTTTAGCTGACTTTATTTATAATTTTAAGTAGTAAATATTTCTAAATAGTATTTTGGGATCCTAAATGTATATCGCTTTATAATTTTCAGTGGATGATTATATTTTCAATTATATGAATTTTATTATGGTTTAGCTACACTTTTAACTTAATCCTCAATTAGCGAGTTAATTTCACATTTTAAACTCACTTAGTAACGACTCTAAGGAAGTAGGGCGTTGGAACTTGGTATTAGAGCGAGCCAAGGTTTATGGTTCCTAGAGATTGACCGAACATGTACGCTCGCTATCAGTGACAAGCTCGACTCAGGGTTGGTTGGTAATGATTGACTTATATGCTTGAATATGTGCTTAGCTGCCCTGTTTGCCTGCTTATTTTATATAGAGCATGATGATTGAGTTAACATATGCATGATGCCAAGGCATGGCCCATTGAGTATTATATGCTATTTGTACGTTATGTGGATTGCTGTTATGGTTGGCTGATGTGAATTGGGAGGTGATTTTGAATGTTGTTATCATGCCTGATAAGCGGCGTTATTGATTGCAGGCATATTATTGAGATGCCTCGACAATCATCGAGACTCCGCGGCAGTAGGGCCGAGGATGACAACCAGGGTCAGGACCCTTCACCTACCCCACAGAATTTGCAACATATGTTTGCTGAAATGGAAGCGAGATTGCAACGAACTAAGGAAGAACTTCGATAGCTGAGGCAGCAGGCCCCTCCTCAGGCCACTGGGTTGTTAGTTCAGCAAGCTATGGCGCCAGTGCCGGTTCAGTCTGTTATGGAGAATAGGTGGGAACCTTTGTATAAGAGGTTCAGGAAGCAGCATCCTCCCACTTTCGAGGGTGGACCAGACCCACTGCGGGTAGAGCAGTGGATGAATATGATTTCCTCCATCCTGGATTTTATGAGGGTCGTAGGGAACGAGAGGGTAGCTTGTGCCAGCTACATGTTCAGAGAAGATGCCCGCATCTGGTGGGATGTAGTGACTCAGAGGAGGAATGTGGCCGTTATGACTTGGGAAGAGTTCAAAAACATCTTCAATTAGAAATACTATAGTGTAGCAGTCCAAGCTGTGAAGGTTGAGGAGTTCATTAACCTGACTCAAAATCGGTTGACAGTTACTGAGTATGCTTTGAGATTTGACCGGTTGGAAAAGTTTGCGCCAGATTTGGTGTCGATTGATGCGGTAAGAAGGGATAGATTTGTATGGGGGTTGAATGTTATGATCGCCCGTGATGTGAAGATTACTTTGGATCCAAAGACTACTACTCATGCCCAGGTGATGGACAAGGCCCTTATAGCTGAGGGGGCCGAGGATCAGATGTGGAGAAAGAGCGTTGTTAGGCGCGATGCTAGGAGGACGGTGCCTCCTTTTATTGGATACAGTTAGGGTAGTGGCTCTAGTGAGCAGAAGATAAAGGCCTAGATTATTTTGTTCCTCCTAGCTTGGATAGGAGGGCACGGGGTGCTTTTGGCAGCCGCCAGGGTGGAGGTGACAACTGGAGGAGTTTTCCAGTGTGTCCTCGGTACAGACGACGACATTAGGGAGAGTGTAGGATTAGGGCCTGCTTTATCTGTGGGAGTGCCAATCATTTGAAGAAAGACTGCCCACAAGCCAAGAAAGAGGAGCCGAAGCAGGGCGACAGTCTCGCTCCTGCCAGAATGTTCGCCTTGACTCAGACTGAGGGGGAGGCTAGCCCCTCGATTGTGACAGGTCATATTTCTAGTGCTAGTTCTTCCTATACTGCATTGATTGATTTGGGATCTACTCATTCATTGTGTCTGCTAGAGTGATAGATCAACTGTGTAGACCTAGTGTTTTGTATGCAAGGGGTTTTCAGACATTGTTGCCGACTAGGGAACTAGTAGTCTCTAGGAGATGGATTAGAGCATTGCCGGTAGGGATAGACGGTAGGGATTTGTCTATTGATCTGATTGAGCTAGTGATGGATGACTTCAATATGATCCTAGTAATGGATTGGTTATCGAAGTATGGGGCGACGATTGACTGCAAGCACAGGATGGTGAATTTTGAACCAAAAGGGGAGGTACCTTTTGTATTTGTGGGGACAGTTAGTGGACCGCGGGTAGCTATGATTTCAGCACTGAAGGCTAGAGACCTGATGCAGGAAGGTTGCATAGGATTCCTAGTGAACATTGTGGATACCTCTAAGGTTGTATCGGTTGGACCGGGTGAGACCAGATTGGTATGTGAGTTTCCAGATTTATTTCCAGCAGACCTGCCAGGGTTGCCGCCACAGCGGGAGATCGAGTTTGTTATAGAGTTGGCGCCAGGGGAGGAGCCAGTATCTAGGAAACCTTATAGGATGGCTCCGGCAGAGTTGAAGGAGTTGAAGATTCAGTTGCAGGAGTTACTGGACTTGGGGTTCATTAGAGCGAGTTTCTCTCCATGGGGTGCTCCATTGTTGTTTGTCAAGAAGAAGGATAGATCTCTTAGGATGTGTATTGACTACAGGGAGATGAACAAGTTGACCATTAAGAATAAGTACCCACTGCCTAGGATTGACGATTTATTTGACCATCTACAGGGAAAGACAGGGTTTTCCAAGATTGATCTCCGGTCAGGTTACCACCAGTTAAGGATAAAAGAAGAGGACATACCAAAGATCGTTTTTCGCACGAGGTATGGACATTATGAATTTCTAGTTATGTCCTTTGGATTAACCAATGCCCCAACAGCTTTTATGGACATGATGAATAGGGTTTTCAAGGACTATTTGGACAAGTTTGTGATTATGTTTATCGACGACATTCTGGTGTACTCTCAGTTAGAGTCAGAGCATGAGCAGCATCTACGTTTGGTGTTGCAGCAGTTGAGGGAGCATAGGTTATATGCTAAGTTCAGCAAGTGCGAGTTTTGGCTACCGCAAGTCACATTTCTGGGCCATATCGTTAGTAAGGAGGGGATTCTGGTTTATCCAAGTAAGATTGAGGCAGTGAGAAATTTTCCTAGACCGAGCAGCGTTCCTGAAGTCAAGAGTTTCCTTGGGTTGGTAGAGTATTATTGGCGGTTCGTTGAGGGGTTCTTCAGGATAGCCACACCGTTGACTGAATTGACGAGGAAAAAAGCAAAGTATGTATGGACAGATAGGTGTGAGAATAGTTTTAAGGAACTGAAGCGGCGACTGATCACCGTACCAGTGTTGAGTCTGCCGACAGACAATGAGAAGTTTGTGGTTTACTGTGATGCTTCCAGACAGGGTTTAGGGTGTGTGCTGATACAAGCTGGAAAGGTGATAGCCTATGCATCAAGACAGTTAAAGGAGTATGAGCAGAGATATCCCATACATGATCTGGAATTGGCAGTGGTGGTATTTGCACTTAAGGTTTGGAGACATTATCTGTATGGTGAGAAGTGCGAGATATACACCGACCATAAGAGTTTGAAGTACTTCTTTACTCAGAAGGATTTGAATATGCGCCAGAGACGGTGGCTGGAACTGGTAAAGGATTATGATTGTGATATCCTATACCATCCTGGGAAGGCTAATGTAATGGCTGATGCATTGAGTCGGAAGGGCCTAGGACAGTTGCTCAGTTCGAGACAGATATCTGATAAGCTAGCTGAGGAGATGACTAGAGCGGGTATAGAGTTGGTGGTTGGTCGGTTAGCCAACATCACTCTTCAGTCTACACTCCTTGAGAGGATCAAGGAGGCACAGGGGGAAGATTCCCAGTTGAGAAGGCATAGAGAGAATGTCTTAGTAAGAATGGCTAAGGACTTCTCTATCTCGGAGATGGGGTTACTGAAGTACAAGGGTCGGATCTGTGTTCCGATGGATTCTGATATTCGACGAGAGATCTTGTGTAATGCCCCGAATTCACCGATGTGTTTAACGGCATGAATAGTTGGCCGGGAGGGCCATACTTGCTTAATTATGTTGTTAATTGATTAAATGCATGTATATGTTGATTATATTATGATATGATGTGAAATGCATGCATGTGAGTCCATATTTCTCATTACAGGGGTGTGATGATAATTTGGCCCGTTGAGGGTAATTTGTGTATTTGGGTGCATAACTTGATTTGTGAATGAGATTCCATTATTATGGAGATATATTCGAGCTAAGCAACATGAGATGGTTATTTTTAGTGGATTAGCGGTTTTACCATAATGTGGTCAATTTTGGGGTAATAGAAATGTTCATTTGATGATAAATTGGGAATATTTGAGATCAGGGTGAAATTTTGGAGGTTTTGACTATAATGTCCCCGGGGGTGTTTTTGGGACCCCGAGCATTAGGTTTTATTTGAGGTTACTTAAGTTTGAAGTAGCTTATCAGATTAAACATATGATAAGAAAACCTTCCGTTCTTCCTTTTCAAAGTCCGTTTTACCGTTTGAGCCTTTTTGACGAAATCTTGAGTTCTAGGAGTCGAAATCGAGTGAGGATCGAGGCATAGCGATCCTAGGGAAGATTAGAAGCTTCTTAACCGAAGGGTTCGACGGAAAACAACCCAATCAAAGGTAATTGAAGTTTAAGTTTTGAGTTATTCCGAGTTTCTAAGCTTTGAATTGATTTTGTGAATCGTTGAGTTTCCAATTCGTTTGAACCTTGGGTTTTGAGAGTTTTAAGGTATTGGGAAGCTTGGGAACTTTGCCTTGATGATTGGGGAATGTTTAGGTGTGTTTTTGGGGACGTTGAAGTGTTGAAAACACGTGGGAGAATGGTTCTGGGTTGGGCGCCGCGGCCCTGTTCTTGGGCGCCGCGGCCCTAGCTCGAGTTAGCAGGTGGCCTTTCTGTTTCGCTGGGCGCCGCGGCCCTTGTGTGGGGCGCCGCGGCGCTTGCCTCTGGAAAATTTTGGGGGCCGCGGCCCAAGGTGCTAGGGCCGCAGCCCTTGCCCTGTTTTCACCCCGTTTGCTCGTTTTGACCCCGGGAACCTAGTTTTAGGCCTCGAGAGTGTCCTTGCTATTTGGATTAGTTTGGATTGATCTCTTGGAGGCTAGATTATGGTTTGAGAGCCTTGATTATCTTGATTATTGATGGTATCCCATATGTGTTGTGATTAGGTAACCGCTAAAGGACTAAAAGCTAAACCGTTCTCAAGGGTCGTTCTTTTGTTCATTCTAGCTCGAATCAAAGGTAAGAGAATTGCACCCCAAGTGTGACATGCATGGATGTTCATGAGGCATGTTGATTGTGAGAATATGGACATGGATTGAATATAGAATGCTTAGCATATGTTGCTCACTGGTGCACGGTACTGACTCATTAGTCAGGTTTAGCAAAGGTGCTAGTATCAGCTGTGAAGCTGTGACTTATTAGTCAGGTTCAGCAGTGGTACTGGGCACTGATCACGTTGAGCTGACTCATTAGTCAGGATGGCCTTGGCGTGTATCACACAAGCCGATAAGAGTTGATCTAATCGATTATCAACATTGAATGACTCAAAGAGCATCAATGCCAGACCGACCCCGAGGGTCGATGAATGAAATAAGCGCTTGGAGGCTAGTGGCTTACTTAGCAGCCACTCTCCCATTTGAAAACAGTGACGTGCTTGTCAGTCACTCAGTATGGTTTACCAGAACCTGTTGAAGGCTGGTGGCTTACCTAACAGCCACTCTTCCATTTGAATTAGTGACTTGCCTGTCAGTCACTCAGTGTGGTTTATCAGGACCTCATGTGATGTTCACTCATTTGTTTAAAGCTTATTGCTCAGTGTGATTATAATGATAATCATTTGATAATGTTTATGAATAGTGTTATGTTTTCTTGCTGGGCTTTGGCTCATGGGTGCTATGTGGTGCAGGTAAAGGGAAAGAAAAGCTCACCTAGCCTTGAGTGGAGAGCTGATGTGGTGTTGTGTACATATGCGGCCGCTTGACCGCCACGGCCAAGGAGTTCTCAGAGGAACTAGGGGGTTTACCCTATTTTGCCGCTTAGGTCGGCGAAATTGTAACTTTACGACTATAGTGACCTTTTTGTACTGAGAACCACTTGTAAATGTTTTGTTTAGCTCTGCAGAGCAGTTTGTAATAAAATCTCCATTTCCTTTTTAATGGTTTTATACCTTAACCTGTTAATTACACTTAGAGCACGTTTTTTACCAAAGGACTCAGGTAACGAGTCAAATTTCCGGTCCACCGTTCACCGTAACTGTTCTGGGGTAGCCAGGGCGTTACATCTTGGATGAATCGCATACCACTCCCTATTCTTTACATCCAGGTACGATGAAGATGTACCAAGATTTGAGAGCCTTGAATTGGTGGTCGGGAATGAAGAGGGATATGGTGGATTATGTGGGCAAGTGTTTAACTTATCAGCAGGTAAAGGATGAACATCAGAGGCCAGCAGGGTTATTTCAACCTCTAGGGATTCCAGAATGGAAGTGGGAAGATATCACCATGGACTTCATGGTTGGTTTGCCGAGGACCATGGGACAACATGACTCAGTGTGGGTGATTGTGGATAAGTATACCAAATCTGCCCACTTTTTACCTGTCAGGACGACTTATACTGTGGAGTAGTATGTCGAGTTGTATGTGAAGGAAATTTTTCAACTTCATGGGGCTCCGTGGTCGATAGAATCCGACAGGGACCCCACCTTCACCTCCAAGTTTTGGGAGAGTCTGCAGAAGGCTATGGGCACACAGTTGCGGTTTAGTATCGCTTATCATCCTCAGACAGGTGGACAGTCTGAGAGGACGATTCAGATACTAGAAGATATGCTACGAGCTTGTGTGCTAGATTTTGGGGGATCTTGGAGTAAGTATCTCCATTTGATTGAGTTTTCGTACAACAACAGTTATCAGGCGACTATCAGAGTGGCTCTGTATGAGATGCTATTTGGGAGGAAGTGCAGATCACTTATCCATTGGGATGAGACAGGTGAGAGGAGATACTTGGGTCCTGAGATGGTTCAGAGGACCAATGAAGCAATTGCAATGATTAGAGCTCGAATGCTCGCCTCCCAGAGTTGCTAGAAGAGTTACTCAGACTTGAAATGCAGAAGTGTAGAGTTTCAAGTCGGTGACCATGTGGTCCTTAGGGTTTCACCTTTGAGAGGAGTGAAACGATTTGGTGTTCGGGGCAAGCCGAGCCCTAGGTTTGTTGCCCTCTTTGAGGTTCTGGAATGGGGTGGAGAGGTAGCTTATAGATTGGCGATGCCTCCACCCTTATCAGGGGTTCATAATGTTTTTCATGTGTCCATGCTCCGAAAGTATGTATCAGAGTCGACGCATGTTCTGAGTTATGAGAACTTGGAGCTAGACTAGGATTTGTCTTATGAAGAGAAGTCGATTCAGATTCTTGACCGGAAGGATAAAGTCTTGCGGAGCAAGACCATCGCCTCGGTGAAAGTGCTGTGGAGGAGCAACAAGGTTGAGGAGGTGACGTGGGAACTTGAATCAGATATGCGGGAGCGATATCCCGAGTTGTTCAGGTAATTTCGAGGATGAAATTTCTGTAAGGAGGGGATAGTTGTAGTGTCCCAAATTTTCTAATAAGGCTTAGGGCCTTAATTAGCGTGCCTGGAGGGCAATAAGTGGTTTATTATGTTAATGTGTGAATTTGATGAGTATGTGATTAGAAATGCATGTTTAGGTGAATTAAATATGCATGTGGACCCCATTTGGTTATTAGGGGCATGTTTGTAACTTTAGCTCGTTGGGGGCATAAATATAATAATTGTGAATATTGTGATATATTTGTGATTTATCTGTGTTGTACGATCTGGGATAGTCCTAGGGAGTTGTTTAGCAAGAAAGTCACAACGGGGTCGAATACCCAACTCGGGGTGAGTCGAGGGGTATTTCGGGCATTAGACATATTATTGGGTTATCAGGTTATGAAAATAAATATTTGGAGATATATTTGAAGTTAGAGTGTTTAGGAGGAAATATCAGGGAAATTTACCATTTTTCCCTCGGGGACGTTTTTGGTACCCCGAGCCTTTGAGGTAACCTTAGAGACTTAAGTTAGGAAAAAAAAACTAAGGAAGTATTCAGGAGCTAAGGGAAACCGACCCAAACCTTCACTCTCTCTCTCTCTCTCTTTCTCTTAGCCATACCAAGGGGAACTTTGAAGATCAAGCTAGGAATTGGAGCTCTAAACTGGGGGATTAGCTCGGTTTCAATTTCTGGATTCAAGTAGAGGCTAAGGTAAGCTTTAAACTGTGATTTTAGCTAATTAATTCTGTGATTATTGGCTGGGTTTCTAGTTCTCTTGAGGTTTTGAAGTTGGAGATTGGAATTGGGATATGATGAGTTTTAAAGCTAGATTTTGTTAGGTTTTGTTGCTGAGACTGTTCTAGGACTTCTGCGATAAATGAATTGGATTGTTAGGTTGATTTTGGGGTAAATTGGCTTGGTTTTGGTGGTAAAAATGGAGGATTTTTCTGGGTTCGAAGGGTCGGGCCGCGGCATAGGATCATGAGGCCACAACGCTTAGCGTGTTTTTGGACTCCAAGGAGGTTTTAGGCTTGGGAATCCAAAAGTTAAGGCTCGGGATGGATTTTATCACCCAGATTTATAGAATTCAAGGTCCCAGATACTAGAATTATAACCCAAAGTTATTTAATGGATTAGGACTTGATGGATGGATGTTGTTGATGCGTTGTGACTAGGTTTTTAGTGAGGCTCGGACTAAGGAACTGTGCTCGGGATATCAGTGCTCGGAAATCTCGGGACACAGGTAAGAAAACGGTTGTACCTGTAGAGCAGGGCGAGGCCCTATAGTTTGTGTTGCAGGGCACGACCCTATATGATTGTGTTGCAGGGCATAGCCCCCATTGATTATGTTTATACATGTTTAAGTATGTGTTTTATTATGCTATGTGTGCATATATGCAAATGAACAGCAAGAGCCAGGAACAACGAAGGCCGAGAACGGCGATGTAGAGTCCAAGAACTTTACTTAGCTAATTATTTAGTAGTATTATAGTATGTATAGTATTATCTTTGTAACTGTGGATTTTTGGTTCAGACCGGGAATTATTTGGACACTCATAGTAGTACTTATAGATTTTCTAAGTTTAACCTATAGTTTAAGAATATTAAGTTTAACCTAAGGTTTGATTATATGATTGATATTAAGGATAATATTTATTATACTATAAGGTTTAGATGAGGACCAATAGGATTTTAAGCACATGTTAAGAATGGGTGATTAAGGATTAAGTATTTTGAGGATTAAATTTAATAAGGAGTAAAATTTGAATGCTATAGGGTCAGTCAGCAGCTTTGAATACGTTGAGGGCTTAGTCAAGGTTGTTTACTCCATTCAAACTTAGCTAAAAATGTGTAATTTCGTGTTTAATTAATCAGCGTGTGCCGATATATCGCAGCTATAGGGGGCGATATATCGCAGCACGTAGATACGGAAAACACGAGATGATGCACGACAGCCTCGGGCATACTGGCCCAGGCGATATATCACCTACAGGGGGCGATATATCGCCTCCTTCAGTGTATTTTGAAATGTTTTGAATTCATTTTCCATTCAGCCATTCAACCTCTTGATAAGTCCAACATCTTTTTGAACGAGTCTTCAGCCTCTGCTGAACGATTATGAAAATATTTTTCACCTAAAAAGCTATTATTTTTATTCAAGTAAAATCAAGATCCTTTCATTCCTAAACTCTATAAATAGGACCTAGTACCCAGCCATTATTCATCTTTTGCTCTAAGTTCAGAGGCTGCAAGTGCTAAGTGAGTGTGAGAGTGTAAACACCTGGTTTGGGGAAATCATAAGCTTGATCATCATAAGCTTATTAAACACTTTGGGAAGTAAGGTTTTAGAGTATTTCGGTTTGAGGTGTAGATTGGTCTTACAAGTCTTCAAGGTAACCCAAAACTCTAGTTCAATTCTGTATTTGTTCTTTTAAGTTCTCATAATCTTCTAACTCAGTCTTCTAACCTCATTCTTATTTTTGGTTAGGAAATCTAAGTTCTTGAGCACATAAGTTTCGGTAAGTATGATTCTCAATGGTTTAGTCTTCCCATTCCTTTTCATCTCTTTTTCTTCATTAGACTCACTCTTTTTCATAATGTTTATTAGGAGTGTTCCAAAGTCCCAACGTTGTCCACATATCCCGGTAACTTTGGTAAGGAAAATATGATAGAAATTCGTATGTTATATGTTTTACATGTTATCTTATGTTTCTTATGTTATGATATGTATGTTTGTAGGCTTGGGCATATGACCCATATGACTAACAAGACCCCAAATAGATTATGGGCATATGACCTACTTAGCTAGTAGGACCCCACTAATCTCATGGGCATATGACTTGTTTAGTCTATGGGACCCCAAGTAATAATGGCCATTATAATAAGTGTATGTAATAAGTGTTATAATATGTCTTTATGTTTATTATGAAATTTATGTTTATGACTATGTGTTAGATTTTCCTTGCTGGGCATTAGACTCATTCCTTTTTGTTTTATGTGCAGGAAAATAGCTTTAGAGGCGGTAAGATTCGTGGACGCTTAGAGAATGTGTATCGAGGGTGAATGGAGTCAAGGAGTCGAGAGTTCGATTTCTCGAGGATGTGGTCTTGTTTTACTTTTTATGGTTTTACATGTATTTTCCGCACTTCTTATGTAATTCCTTTCATTTTAAATCATGTTTTGTTTTTAAAGACAATGGGATCCCATATCCTTCTTGGTATTTATGTAAGTAACTCTTATTTCTATGAGTTTTCTAATAAAATTGTGGTATTTTTGCAAATGTAAGTTTTAGTAAGAATTTGTATGTATAGTTTCGTTAATGGTCCAAAAGTCTAGAGTAGTGGGTCATTACAGGCGAGGGTCAGGAACAGCGAAGGCCGAGAACAGCAAGACCGAGTACAGCATGGGGCCAGAAGCAACGTTAAGCACGCGGAGTGCAAGTTGCCAAGGTGAGACCCTATAGGATACCCGGGATATCCTCACGGTGTAGATTGCAAACCCAGGGCCTGGTAAAGCGCCTGGGAAGGCATGGTCGTATGTGTTTAGCCTGTTGGTAGTTTTGTTATGTGTTAATTGATGGTTATGCATATGTTATTTGCTTGTATGGAGTTTTCTTGCTGGGCTTCGGCTCACGGGTGCTCTATGGTGTAGGTAAGGGCAAGGGGAAAGTCGACCAACCATGAGTACGGAGAGCGTGAAGTGACGCATACATGTTTGGCCTTCCTGGCTGCCACGGCCAGGGGATTTTTGGGAGATATTTGTATTAAACCTAATTTTGTCATTTAGCTAACTTTAATTATAATTTTAAGTTGTAAATATTTCGAAATAGTTATAATTTTCAATGGATGATTATATTTTCAATAGTATGACTTTTATTGCGGTTTATCTACACTTTTAACCTAAAACCTCGATTAGTAAGTTAATTGCACATTTTAAACTCACTTAGTAACAACTCTAAGGAAGTAGGGCGTTACAAGAAGCTTATTAGCCGGATGATTTAGTTGGGAAATAACTCAATTGGAGGTAATTCAAGTTTTAAGTTCTAAGTTTTTAAGCTTGAATTGGATTTTGTGCTTTGATGAGTTTTTGATTAAATTGAAGCTTGGGTTTTGTTGGTTTTGGATCATGGGGATGTTTGGGAACTTTGATTATGAAATTTGGAGATGATTGGGTAGGTTTTTGGAAGGTTTTAAAATTGTTAAAACAAGGTTTTTGGGCTGGTTTGTGGTCGGCCCTGTTCTAGGGCGCCGCGGCCCAGGCTTGAAGAAGGAGGAGGCGGGCTCTGTCTGGAGGCGGGCAGCGGCGCTTAAGGGAAATTATTTCCAAATTTGGTTTTTGGTCGTGGGAACTTAACTCTAAGGGCCTGGGAATTATCCTACTACCCAGCTGAGTGGGATTCGACGTCTCGGAGGCTTGGGTTGTGTAACGCCCTACTTCCTTAGAGCGTTAATGAGATATATCATGTGATCGCCCCCAGCTATCTACCTTGAAAAAACTCTATATAATTCAAACTCATTAGGTGTATCTTTCAATTCTATTTTTTTCTCTTATCTTCATCAAAACCTCTATAACTAACAGAGGTTTATACCATTACTTTGATTAGGTTAAAAGTGTAGCTCAACTATAATAAAAGTCATATAATTTGAAAATATAATCATTCACTGAAAATTATATAACGTTAAACACTTGGGATCCCAAAATATTGTTTGGAAATATTTACAACTCAAAAATATGATTAAGGTCGACTAAACGATAAAATTCGGACCAATACAAAATATCTCCCAAAAACACCCCTGGCCTGACAGCCAGGCAGGCCGAACATGTACACGTCGCTTCACTCTCTCCTTACTCATGGTTGGTCGACCTTCCCCTTGCCCTTACCTGCACCATAGAGCACCCATGAGCCGAAGCCCAGCAAGAAAACTCCACACAAGCAATCAACATATGCATATCTATCAATCAACATATAATAAAACCGCCAACAAGCTAAACACATAACATCCATGCCATCCCAGGCGCTTTACCAGGCCCTGGGTTTGCAGTCTACACCGTGAGGATATCCCAGGTATCCAATAGGGATCTCACTCTGGCAACTCGCACTCCGCGTGCTTAACGCTACTCCCAGCCCCTTGCCTGTTAGGAGTGTGTCCTAAAAGCATGTAAAGACATTTGTTTTTTCTGTGAATAAATAAATACAATGGTTTAATTATTATTGTTATATTTAGATTGTTAAATTATTGTTTGAATAATTTTGTAAATATCAAAAAAATTCCAAATTCATTATTGAGGATGTGATCTTGTATTAGTACGAGAGAATTAAGATCACATGAATGAATAAAAATAGTCAACAACAACAAATTAAAGTTATGGAATTCTTTAATTGGAGTTGTAAGTACGGTTTACTGAGTATCATAATGATACAAATAATCTAGATTTGGATTATTGATGTGGTAAGACATCTCGGTAAAGGTGCTTTATATAATATGATTATATATGACATGGACCGATATGAATTAAAGTCTTTATCCAAAAACCATTTAATAATAAAGACTTGTAATTCATATCATAACTGATGATCATTTATAGATCAACCTAAATCTTGAGTGTTCATGAACTCCTGTTCATGTTTATTAAATCTTTTGATTCATTCGTTAAGGTCTCTTCAAAGAATGAGGCTAATGACTTTTGTTTTGGAGATTTAATATCATGGATGGCTGGGAACATGTATCAACAATACGGAATCTAATCTTTCCTAACAGATCGTATATTAGTTCCCTTAAGGGTTAATTCTGGAACTGAATGATTTTGAGCTCAAATCTATAATTAGATTATAGATTAATTATTCACTAGTGAATTAATGGTACTTAAGGAATAAGAAGTAAATTAGAATGGTTAAATGGTAATTCTCCCATTCTAATTTATGTACTAATTAATTAGAGGGTTGAACTATTGTAAGATGGTTATATCAATGGACGACTTAAGAAAAAGATTTCTGTAAAAGTATATCTATAACATAAAGAGTGCAATTCTGAATTTATAGTGGAGTAATATCAGAATTAATAAATTAACTATTATAATTAAAGAGTTTAATTATTTAGTTTCAATTTATTGGAGCTTAATGTTATAGGTCCATGGTCCCCGAAATGGCTCAAACAATCACTGTCAAAGGCAAATACAAAATGGGCAAAAAGGACTTATGTGATAAGTAAAATATTTTTCTATGTATCAAACATAATTATTGTTTAATTATGTGTAATTAATTAATTATTTGATTTAACAAAAATATAATTAATTTTGAATTAATTTATTTTTGGGATTTTTGGTATTTAAATAATAATAAAAATTGGGAAAAATCACATGCCTGCACAGACATGTGGTACACGTGTGGCACAGTGCACAGGCACTGTGCTACACGCATAAGAGATGGACTTAGTCTCTTGATTCCACAATTTTAGTTATTTAAATATTAAATAAATAATGAGATATTTTAATATGATTAAAATATTATTATTTAAACAAAAATCTTATAATTGATCAGTTATTTTGAATTTTTTTAAAATAACAAATATTTTAATATATTGGATATTATTAAATATTGGATATCAGTTTTCACAAAACGTAATTTTTCAGGGATAGAAAAATATCTAGGATTCTCTTAGAGAAAAGAGAACAGTGACAAAAACAAAGGTCATTGTTCTTCACAAAACCTAGGTCCAAACTTTATCAGATCTCATGTGTTGAGAACATCTGATAAATAGTTATTGCCTATTATTTGTATAGCGAGCCCACACTCGTTCTTTGTGTGCCTGAGAACATTTTGGAAGATCTTGGTGTGAGATCTCAAGGATTTAGCCATACGAAAAGATAGCAGCAAGGAAGGACCTGAGGTAATTTTTTCTATTCTTGTCCTTGATTCAATAGGTATATGAGTGTGAAGAAGTAGATCTAGAAATCTTATGGGATTAATCTGACAATTTGATTGTTGTTCTGCTGCGCATAATCTCTGATTTGATCAATAAAAACCAACATTTCCATACTCAGCCTTTGTCGTTCCCGGCCCTCGCCGCTCTCGACCTTTGCCATTCCCGACCCTCGTTGTTCTCGGCCTTTGCCGTTCTTGGCCTTCACCGTTCCCGGTCCTCTCCATACATTTACAGATATTCAACACATAGCATAAACTTAACAAACACTCAAACAAATACAAGCATACATAATAGGGCTATGCCCGGCATCATAATCACATAGGGACGTGCCCTGCAATACAAACTATAGGGCCACGCCCTGCTCTACGGGTACAACAGTTTTCTTACCTGTGTCCCGAGCTTTCCGAGCACCGATATCCCGAGCACAGTCCCCTAGTCCGAGCCTCACTGAAAACCTAGTCACAACGCATCGACAACATCCATCCATCAAGTTCTAATCCATTAAATAACTTTGGGTTATAATTCTAACCTCCGGGACCTTGAATTCTATCAATCCGGGTGATAGAATCCATCTTGAGCCTTAACTTTTATATTCCCAAGCCTAAAACCTTCTTGGGGTCCAAAAACCCACTAAGCACCACGGCCCCATGGTCCTATGTCGCAACCCGCCTCAACCAGAAAGCAGCCTCCCCATTTCAGCCTATGTGCACCGCGGCCCAGCCTATAGTATGCCACGACCCGCCCCTCTTCTTGGCCTCCCAACTGTTCTAGAGGGTCGCGACTCAGTAAGAACAATGCCACGGCCTGACCCTTCGAACCCAGAAAAATCCTCCATTTTCACCACCAAGACCAAGCAAATTTACCCCAAAACCAAACTAACAATTCAATTCAATCACCAAAGCAGTTCTAAAATGATTCTAGTAGCAAAAACTAATCAAGAACTAACCCCAAAACTTATCTAAACAATCAAGAGTGATTCACCACTTAGCTCACATGCATAAACTTGTATTCCTTACCAAAACTCAGCAGAATTCAGTTGATCATCAAGTTTTATAGCTTACCTTTGAACCTAGTTAAATCTCTGAATTGCTCCCCTGAGTTCCAAGCCACATGCCCCCCAAAGCTCAAACCTTGAGTTCCTTCCTTGATCCCAAAGAAGATTAGATCTTCTTCTCCTTCTTTTCTTAACTTCTGCTTTCCTCTAGAGCTTCCAAAAGATAATTCCAGTATATGCCTAAGTAAAAAAAACGTGAAGGACTTTGCCTTAGCCAGGTCTATCCACTCTTAAGGCCAAATTACCCTTTTCCCCTTTAAACTTATCCTTAACCCTTAAGTAATCCCAATGGAAATTTAGTCATTTACCACATCTCGTTAAGTCCCCGAGTATTCCTATAAATCCCCGTTAATCCCAACATGTCTCAAACATTACTAAATTACTACCCATTACTCAATAATTCCCGAACACATATAATATTCCCAAAATACCCCTAAGCTCCTCTCGAGTCAGGTATTTGACCCCATTGTGACTTTCTAGCTAAATCGCTCCCTAGGACTGTCTCGGATCGTGCAACACAAATATATCACCACCCTCACGTGGTAAATATCATAATATTCACAAATATTACATTTATGCCCTCAACGGGCTAAAATTACAAACATACCCCTAACAACCAAATGAGGCCCACATGTATACTTAATTCAACTAAACATGCATTTATAATCACATACTCACCAAATTTACATATTAATATAGTAAATTACTTATTGCCCTCCAGGCACGCTAATCAAGGCCCTAAGCCTTATTAGCAAATTTGGGACGCTACAGGTTGGGTTTGGAAGTATTTAATTACTCATTTTGATGATGTTTTATATTATGATTGTGACTAGGTTATCACTAGGGGATTGGAATCAAGATCGTGCTTGTGGCTCATTTATTGGTAACTTGTGCTTGGACCAATGGTAAGAAAACTGCACCCAGTATGTGATGCATGTGATGCATAAGATACATGAGATTAGGGCATGGCATGAATGTTGAAATTAGGATTGATCAGAGCTTGAGTCTTTGTATTTGTGCATGATTATACTTATGATTTTGATTATTGATTAAGCATGCTAAATGCCTTATATCTGAATATTTGACATATGATATATGTCTGTTTGCATTACCTCATTGAGGACGCACTAACTTATTAGTCAGGGATCGACATAGGTGTCAGTATTGATTGTGAAGCTGTGACTTATCAATTAAGATTAGCAGTAGTACTGAGCACTGGTCGTATGGTATTGGCTTATGAGTCAAGAACGGTATTAGCATGTTTAACGCAAGCCGAAAAGATTAGATCTAATTGACATAAGCATTGAATGACCCATCATGAGCATTAATGTAATGCCCTGGCTACCCCAGAACAGTCACGGTGAACGGTGTACCGGAAATTTGACTCGCTACCCGAGTCCTTTGGTCAAAAACGTGCTCTAAGTGTAATTAACAGGTTAAGGTATAAAACCGATAAAAGGAAATGGAGATTTTCATTACAAACTACTCTGCAGAGCTAATCAAAACATTTACAAGTTGTTCTCAGTACAAAAAGGTCACTACTGTTTTAAAGTTACAATCCCGCCGACCTAAGCGGCAAAAATAGGGTAAACCCCCTAGTTCCTCTGAGAACTCCTTGGCCGTGGTGGTCAAGCGGCCGCATATGTACACATCACCACATCAGCTCTCCACTCAAGGCTAGGTGAGCTTTTCTTTCCCTTTACCTGCACCACATAGCACCCATGAGCCAAAGCCCAGCAAGAAAACATAACACTTTATAAAAACATTATCAAATGATTATCATTATAATCACACTGAGCATAAAGCTTTCAAACAAATAAGTGAACATCACATGATTCAAGTGGGAGAGTGGCTGCTAGGTAAGACACTAGCCTCCAAGCGCTTATTTCTTTCATCGACCCTCGGGGTCGGTCTGGCATTAATGCTCTTTGAGTCATTCAATGCTAATAGTCGATTAGATCTAATCTCTGTTGGCTTGCGTGATCCACGCTAAGGCCGTTTTGACTAATGAGTCAGCGCTATGTGACCAGTGTCCAGTATCACTGCCGAACCTGACTAATAAGTCACAGCTTCACAGTTGATACTAACACCTTTGCCAATTCTGACTGACGAGTCAGTGCAACGTGACCAGTGCCCAGTGCCACTGCCGAACCTGACTAATGAGTCACAACTTCACAGTTGATACCAGCACCTTTGCCAAACCTGACTAATAAGTCAGTACCATGCACAAGTGAGCAACATATGCTAAGCATTCTATATTCAATCCATGTCCATAGTACACAACCAACATGCCTCACGAGTATCCATGCATGTCACACTTGGGGTGCAGTTTTCTTACCTCTCGTTCGAGCTAGAATGAATAAAAGAACGACCTTGAGAACGATCAACCTTTTGGTCCTTTAGCGATTACCTGGTCATAACCAATTATGGGATTCCATCAATAAAATGAACAATAAAAGGTTCCCAAACCAAAACCTAACCTCCGGGACATCAAACACTACTCAACCGGGTAGTAGGTTCAACCCCGAGGCCTTAGGTTTGAATCCCCATGCTAAAAACACTATTCTGGCCAAAATTGCCTTGTTGGGCCGCGGCCCTTCCCGGCTGCGCCGTGGTGTGCCTCTAAACAGAGGCGGCCACCCTCCTGACAGGCACCATGGGCCGCGGCTCGCCTATGCCAGGCCGCGGCTCAATAAGCTAAAATGCCTAGAATTCAGAACGCACCAGCAAGCATCCTCCTGCGTTTTTCCTTAGAACCAGCCCTTCAAACCAACTCAAAACCTCTTCCAAACACCCATTTAAACCTCCAAACATCACCCATAACTCTCCCTCATCATAACCCAAGTAAAACACCACAAAAACTCCCCTTGATTCCAACTATCCACTAGACAATTACAAGCTGAAAATCCAAGCTTAAAACTGAGTATAACCAGAAACTCAATGGATAAAACTCACCTCAAACCAGCTTTGAACCCTCTCCAATGGCTGAACCAAGTCTACAACCTCTACCTTTAAGTTCCCTAGCTTAATTCCACACCTTGAGCTCAAAACTCCAAAGAGGAAAAAGAGAGAGATGGACGTACGGGAAGGATGAAGAAAAATCTGTTTTTGGTTCTGTTTTTACAGCCATCTAAAACCATACATATCCAAATCCCAAATGACCAATATACCCCTAGGTCTTTTAAAGCTTCTAAAACCAACTCAAGGGTAATTTTGGCACTTTACACCTACACCGTTAGTTATAATTAACGCTTCCCAATTCCCGCTAATCTCAATATCCTCAAACACCAATAATTCACATCCCGTTACCCTTTAATGCCCGGTAACACTCTAATCATTAAAACACCTCGAGACTCACCCCGAGCCCCGAGCTTAAGCCTGTTATGACCAAACCGATAATTAACATTCCTTGATCGTCTCATGCCAAATGGCTCGAACAAACCCACATCATAATGTGGTCTCAAGATATATCACCAACATGCGTACAAATAAACAATTTACCCTCAACGGGCCAAATTACCATCACACCCCTGTAATAAGAAATATGGACTCACATGCATGCATTTCACATCATATCATAATATAATCAACATATACATGCATTTATCAATTAATAACATAATTAAGCAAGTATGGCCCTCCCGGCCTACTATTCACGTCGTTAAACACATCGGAGAATTCGGGGCATTACAATTAACGCCTGACCGACCTTAAGTTCGATGAAAACCAAAAGCGCTTGTCTATTCTAAAGGCTAGTTATTTAGAGCCAGAGCCAAAAGGCTAAGGTGACCTACACGTCACATGGCTAGGAGGGTATGAGACCTCAGAGATAGACTTATCAGTCATCTGACCGAGATGGACTTATCAGTCATCTGACCGGGATGGACTTATCAGTCATCTGACCGGGATAGACTTATCAGTCATCTGACTGAGATGGACTTATCAGTCATCTGGCCGAGATATACTTATCAGTCATCTGATCGAGATAGACTTATCAGTCATCTAACCGGGATGGACTTATTAGTCATCCATACAGAGATAGACTTATCAGTCATCTAACTAAGATAGACTTATCAGTCATCTAACTGAGATAGACTTATCAGTCATCTACACAGAGATAGACTTACTAGTCATCTAAATTGAGAATGACTTATTAGTCAACTAATCAGAGAGACTTATTAGTCATCTACTTCAGAGCTAGAGACTTATTAGTCATCTACTTAGAGTGCAAGACTCCATAAAAATTTATTTGTACCTGCTTACATGCATGAGTAGGGTTATTACTGCTAGGCATGTCTATTATGACTTAGTAACATCTTATTACTTGTTCATGAGCATATTAAGTTTTCTTGCTGAGCTTCGGCTCACGGGTGCTATGTGGTGCAGGTAAAGGCAAAAGAAAGCTAGACCATCCTTGAGTTGAAGATCTTAGGTGACGATGTGTACATATGCGACTGCTCGACCACCACGGCCGAGGGTTAAAAGAGGAACTAGGGTTAAACCCTATTTTGTCGCTTAGGTCAGCTGGTTGTAAATATTTTGTTGTAATTAACCTTTAAATTAGATTTTTGGGATCCCAATGCTTATGGTAAACGTTTTAGTGAAACGTTATATCTTAACCAAAATTTTTAACCCTAAACTGCTAATCATACTTAGTTACACGATTGTGGCCAAATGACTCGATTAGCGAATTTAGCATTGTTTAAAAGAGCACACCGTAATGGTCCCTGAAGATTAGGGTGTTACAACTTGGTATTAGAGTGAGCCAAGGTTAAGGGTTCCTAAAGACAAGCTGGGCATGTACACTCGTCACTAAAGATAGCTTCACTCAAGGAATGGTAACTATTTATGTAGTTATGTGCTTAGCTGCTTAAATAGAATGTAAATGCTTTACCTGCACATTGTATTAGGGAGCATGAGATTTTGATAGAGCCTGGCTCTGGACTATTAATATGATTATATGATTACGTGCTCCGTGAATATATAAATGTGATATTTTCATGGTGGAGTTGGAGGCATGGTATGTGTGTTGGAAGAGAATGGATTATGATTGATGTACGAATGCTATGGGGCATGTTTTTAGCACTATAATAGTTTGTGATTATAGTGTGGTATGATTGATCCCGTGGGGAAATCTCTTGATATGCTCATCATATTTAATGGGTCAAGATATTGACTGCAGATTCAATCAGCAGGTATGTATCCAAAGCAGATAATGAGGCCTGGTGATAGTTATACAGAGGCTGGGAGTTACAGCCAGGGTTTGAGTTCTTCACCTGCCCTTCAGAATTTCCAGCAGGTGCTTACAGATATGAAATTAAGATTGCAGAGGAAAAAGGAAGAGATTAGGTGTTTAAAGCTCTGTCGAGGAATACCTCTTCCTTTGCTATGCCAGGTGTGGCACCAGTTTTGGCTCAGTCTAGGGTTGAGAACAGATGGGAATTTCTCTGTGGAAGATTCCAGGAGTATTACCCTCCAATCTTTGAGGGAGGCCCAGATCTATTCAGAGCTGAGCAATGGATGGGCATGATCAGTTCCATTCTTGACAGCATGGGGTTGGTGGGTCACGATAGGGTGATCTGTGCTACATATGTATTGTGGGATGATGCCCGGACATGGTGGGAAGTAGTGTCCTAGACACGAGACACGACTGTGATGGACTGGAAAGAATTTAGGCAGCTGTTCAATGAGAGATATTACTGTGATGCAGCCAAGACTGCTAAGATGAATGAGTTTATGAACCTTAGCATTCTTGGTTGCATCATAGTAATACTTTTCATTGAACAAACTGTGTCTCGTGTCTGGGATACTACTTCCCACCATGTCTGGGCATCATCCCGCAATACAGAAGTAGCACAGATCACCCTATCGTGGCCTACCAGCCCCATACTGTCCAGGATGGAACTGATCATGCTCATCCATTGCTCAGCTCTGAATGGATTTAGGCCTCCCTCGAAGATTGGAGGGTAATACTTCTGGAATCTTCCACATAGAAATTTCCATCTGCTCTCAATCCTAGGCTGAGCCAAAACTGGTGCCACTCCTGGCATAACAAAGGAAGAGGTGCTCCCCAATAGATTCTACTGTTGCTTCAAACACCTAATCTCTTCCTCCTATCTCTGCAATCTTAATTGCACATCTATAAGCATTTTCTGGAAACTTTGAGGGGTAGATGAAGAACTCAACCCCTGGCTGAAACTCCCAGCCTCAGTATAACCACTACCAGGCCTCATAATCTGCCTTGAATATAAACTTGCTGATTGAATCTGTAGTCAATAACTTGACCCATTAATCATGATGAGCACATCAAGAGTTTTCCCCACGGAATCAATCTTACCACCATATTCACAAACCACTTACAGTGCTAAAAACATGCCCATAGCGTTCATACATCAATCATAATCCCTGCTCTTCCAAAATTCATACCATGCCTCCAACTCCAGCATGCAAATATCACAATTATATATGTTCATGGAACAGGTAATCAGATGATCACATTCATATATATATATATATTCATGGAGAATGTAATCATATGGTCAAGAGCCAGGCTCTATCAGAATCTCAAGCTCCTAATACAATGTGCAGGTAAAGCATTTACATTCTATTTAAGCAGTTAAGCACATAACAACAGAAATAGTTACCATTCCTTGAGTGAAGCTATCTTCAGTGACGAGTGTACATGCCCAACTTGTCTTCAGGAACCATAAACCTTGGCTCGTTCTGATACCAAGTTGTAATGCCCTAAACTCTAGGGACTGTTACAGTTCACATTATAAACTGTGATAAACTCGCTAATCGAGTCATTTGGCCATAAATGTGTAACTAAGTATGATTAGTAGTTTAGGGATTAAAATTTTTGGTTAAGATATAACGTTTCATTAGAACATTTATTGTATACATTGGGATCCCAAAAATATAATTTAAATGTCTATTACAAGAAAATATTTACAACCAGCCGATCTAAGCGGCAAAACAGGGTTTAACCCTAGTTCCTCTTTCAACCCTCGGTCGTGGCGGTCGAGCAGCCGCATATGTACACATCGTCACCTAAGCTCTCCAACTCAATGATGGTCCAGCTTTCTTTTGCCTTTACCTGCACCACATAGAACCCGTGAGCCGAAGCCCAGCAAGAAAAATCAATATGCTCATGAACAGTAATAACATGTCATCAGATCATAAAGTGCATGCCTAGCAATAACAACCTTAATCACGCATGCAAATAAGTTCACGTAATGTTGAGTATAAAACATCAATCGATGATCATAATAATCATCCAGGACTTTTAGCCCTAAATAGAAGAATGACCATTGTAAAAGTCACTAAGGTGGGTTCCGTTCCCATTATCCATGTGACGATAGGATCACCTGGGCTTTACAAATAAGTGATCATTTCACTAGCTTAAATGAGATAGGTATCTGATGAATAGTCACCAACATAAACCTACCGAGTTACCATAGAGTCACTAACGTGGGATTCTGTTTCCCTCAGCCATGTGACAAAACAGTCACCTAGACCTTTGGCCCTGGCTCTGAGTAACTAGTTGTAGACTAGACAAGTGCTTATAATTTTCATCGAACTTAGGGTCGGTCCAGCATTAATACCCCATATGAGTCATTCAATGCCGATGCCGATGTCGATTAGATCTAATCTTGTATCGGCTCTACGTTCATGACGCTAATGTCGCTTTTGACTCTTAGGTCAGTAACACCCACACACAAGTAAGCAATGCTACCAGGTATATATCAGTCAAATATCCGAATACAGGGCATTTAGCATGCTTACTTAACAATTTCTAGCATAATTAGGATCATGCACAAACACAGAGACTCAAGCTCTGATCAACCTCATGTTTAACATTCATGACATGCCCTAACCACATGTTCCTCGTGCATCTCAGGCATCACATTTAAACATTTGACATGCCTCAATAATAACCACACATGTCACATATATAGGGTGTAGTTTTCTTACCTGGGGTTCGAGCAAGAATTAATAAAAGAACGACCCTTGAGAATGATCAATCCTTTAGCGGTCACCTAGTCATAACCAAATATGGAATCCCATCAATAAAATAAATCATAAAAAGGTTTATAATCTAAAACCTCACTCTCGGAACCAATCCCACACTCTCAGGACTCCCAAACTACCCAACCAGGGTAAAGGAACCCATCCCCGAGCCTTAAAAGTCATCTCGAGCCCTAAAATAGGCTTGCTGGAAAATGGACTAGCGCTGGGGCTATAATGCCCCAAATTTCCTAATAAGGGTTAAGACCTTGATTAGGAGGCCAGGAGGGCCATAATTGATTTATTATGTTATTAAATGGTAATATGCATGTTTATGTGAATTATATTATAATATGATGTTATATGCATGCATGTGGATCCACATTTGGTTATTAGGGTGTTTTGGTAATTTGGCCTATTGAGGGCATATTTGTATATTTGGGTGCATATTGTGATTTGTGAATGAGATCCCATTATTATGGAGATATATTTGAGCTATTCGGCGTGAGACAGTCTTATATTATTGATTAGCGGTTTTTTCTTAACGTGGGTCTTTTATTGGGATATTGAGTTATGAGGATGTTATTTGATGATAAATTGGGAGTTATTGAGATCATGAGGAAATTCTGGGAGTTTTGAATATAATTTCCTCGGGGGTGTTTTTGGGACCCCGAGCATTAGGTTTTATTTGAGGTTACTTAAGCTTGAAGTAGCTTGTCAGATAGAACCGTACGTTAGAAAATCTCTCTCTCTCTTCCCGATAGTTCATTTTACCGTTTGAAGCATTTTCAAAGAAATCTCGAGTTCTAGGAGTTGGAATCAAGCAAGGATTGAGACATAGAGATCCTAGGGAAGATTAGAAGCTTATTATCCGAAGGATTTAGTTGGAAACAACTCAATTGGAGGTAATTCAAGTTTAAAGTTTTAAGTTTTTAAAGTTTTTAAGCTTAGAATTGGACTTTGTGAATCGTTGAGTTTTTGGTTCATTTGAGCCTCGAGATTTGATGGTTTTGGATCATTGGGAAGCTTGGGAACTTTGATTTAATGATTTGGAAGTGTTTAGGTGTGTTTTTGGGGTGTTTGGGATGATGGAAAACAGGTTTATGGCTGGTTCTGGGTTAGGGGTCGCGGCCCTAGCTCGAAGAAGCAGCTGGGGAGGTTTTGGCCTTGCTGGGCGCCGCGGCCCTTGCTCCTGGAGTGACTGGGGGCTGCGGCCCAAGGTGTTAGGGCCGCAGCCCTTGGACAGGTTTGAGCCCGTTTGAGTGTTTTGGCCCTGGGAACTTGGTTTTAGGCCTCGGGATTGTAACGCCCTACTTCCTTAGAGCCGTTACTAAGTGATTTTTAAGACAAAACAGTGTGCAATGAACTCGCTAACTGAGGTTTTGAGACAAAAGTGTGACTAATTAAAATTTAAGGCTGTAATCTTAGAAAATGCGTCGTTTCATTTAAAACTGCTAGTATTAAACATTTGGGATCCCAAAATAAGGTTTGAAAACTATTTACATCTTGAAATAAGTTTACAGTTGATAAATCAGAAAATCATAGATTATTACAGCCATTTTCAAATAAACCCCCAACCAAAGCAGTCGGGCAGGCCAAACATGTACGCGTCGCTTCACGCTCTCCGTACTCATGGTTGGTTGACTCAGTCATTGCCCTTACCTGCAACACGGAGCACCCGTGAGCCGAAGCCCAGCAAGAAAACTCATGCAGTTCATAACATATGCAAAATATACAGTTTATCATAACATATAATCCACAGATAAACAAGTCAACCATTAGACTAAGCAAACACGGCCCTGCCGCCCCAGAACCCTTACCGCAGCCTGGGGTCTCGGTCCTCACCGCAAGGATCTCACGCATATCCTCTGGATCCCGGGCCCCGCCCTGACCATAAGCATCCCATGTGCTTAGTGTTACTTCCGGCTCCGCTGCCGTACCCGGCCTATGCCGCACTCGGCCCTTGCCGTTCATTTCATTATAACCACATATAGCATAAATCAAGCAACATTCAAACAAATGCTAATTCAATTAAATCTGCACCCTAACATGTAATGTAGCATAGGGCCATGCCCAGCAATCATCTCATCATGCAACATGCAATATAGGGCCGTGCCCCGCAATCACACTATGGGCCCACGCCCCATCCTACGGGTGTTATAGTTTTCTCACCTGACAATTCGATAGTTAAAATCACCTAACTCCTTGAGCACGATCCCACTCGAGCCTTAGCGCACACCTAGGCACAAACATAGGTCAAAGTCAACACCGAACCCCAAGTCCGAAAACCTAGCCTCGGGACCAATCCCGAGCCCCCCGGGAAGTCCTAGATCCACAAAACAAGGTGGCAGAGTCGAACCCCGAACCCTAGGTCAAAATCCCTCACAAATAGCCCAAAAACCCCATTCTGGGCGCAGGGTAGCGCTACAACGCTCAAAAGAGAGCGCTATAGCGGTACAAGCAGAATCAGCACCTCCCCAGAAAGAAGGCCTAGCGCTACAGCGCCCAAAGACTAGCGCTGTAGCGCTAGTTGCAGGCAGCCAAAACCAAAAATCGCTTCTTGCGATTTTCTTCTCTCATTTCAACTCCAAACTTGTCCAAGTCTTTCCCAAGCCCAAAAACAAACTTATACACACCTCACACTCATCCCAAGCATCCCAAGAACTCAATCCCAAGCTCAAGCAACCCAACAACTCAAAATCTACCATGAACAACCCTAAACCAGAAATTCATGTAAACCACAAAGATAGAGTCTTAGAAATCATACCATTAATGCAATTTCGACCTTGATTCAACCCTAGGCCTCCTTAGCTTGATCATTATCAAAGCTTGACCTGCTTTTCCCCAAAAGTCCCATCCATTTAGCTCAAAACACAGCTCAAAACCAGTAAAGCCCTAAAACTGAAATCCTCAAGAACTTACCTCAAGTTTCAGATGTTATTGCTAATCCTTGCCAAGTCTTCAAGTGTAACCTTAAGATTCTTGATGCTCAGCCTATCCTAGCTCCCCACTGAGCTTGACCTCAAGAAAAATGAAGAGAAGAGGTGCTAGAACCCCCAAACCGATCCCTTAGAAAACCCATCAGTTTTCTCTCTTTTCTTTCTTTCCTTTTTCCTTTCTTTTTCAGCCCCTTTACTCTATTCTACAAAATCCACTAAGTGTATAAAGCCTCATTTATTCTATCTTCAAAAGCCAATTGACCAAAATGCCCTCCCTATTAATTCTAAACCCTTTTACCCAAGTAGGGCCATTTTAGTCATTTACCCAATTCCCACTAATCCTCAAGTGTCTCTAATATTTTCCCGTTGCTTCCCAATACCTGATAAATCACCAAATAATTATCCCCCATCATCAAAATAAATCTCAATCTATTTCTCTGAATTCCTGTTCATACCCCCAGGCTCGCCCCGAGCCGGGTATAAATTCCCGCTAAGACTTTCCGCTAGCCTGCTCACTGGGATCGCCTCGAGTCACAAATCACTGATACACCCACATACCACTGTGGTCTCAACAATCATCACATATCAATGCAGTTATGCCCAACATGGCCAAAATTACAATTATGCCCTTCTAACACGATCCGGGCCTACATGCATACTAACATACATAGTCATGCATCTCAGATAAACAAATGGTCATATAACATGCTTTAAATCATAACCATGCATTTAAATCATTAAAATCACACATAAATCCCATCATGCCCTCCTGGCACGCTAATCAAGGCCCTCAAGCCTTATTAGCGGATTTGGGTCGTTACAGGGATTGTTCCTACTACCCCGATTAGTGGGGATTGGTGTCCCGGAGGCTAGATCTTGGTTTGGGAACCTTTGGTGTTCATTTTATTGATGGTGTCCCATATTTGGTTATGACTAGGTAACCGCTAAAGGCTTAAAGGTTGATCATTCTCAAGGGTCGTTCTTATATTAATTCTCGCTCGAATCAAAGGTAAGAAAACTGCACCCTGTGTATATGTGACATGCATGGCTATTCTTGATGCATGTTGGATGCTTAAATGTGACATGCATGGTTATTGTTGAGGCATGTCAAGTGATTAAATGTGATGCATGTGCTGCATGAGAAACATGTGATTAGGGCATGCTATGAGTATTGAATATGAGATTGTTCAGAGCTTGAGCCTCTCTGTTTATGCATGGTCCTGATTATGCTGGTAGTGGTTAAGTAAGCATGCGGAATGCCTTATATTCGGAAATTTGACATATGATATATGTTTGGTAGCATTGCTTGCTTGTGTGTGGCACCAACTGTTCAGGATCGGCACTGGTCGCGTATCACTGACCTGAGAGTCAGAAACAGCATAAGCATCGAGGACGTAGGGCCGAATGAAGATTAGATCTAATCGATATCAACGTTGAATGACTCATATGGGGTATTAATGCTGGACCGACCCGAAGGTCGATGAAAATTATAAGCGCTTGGCTAGTCTAGGACTAGTTACTCAAAGCCAGGGCCTAAGGCCTAGGTGACTGCTTGTCACATGGCTAGGGAACAGTGTTCCATAGTTATGACTCTAGGGTCATGAGGAAGGTTATGTTGGTGACTAATCATCATGCGCCTGCCTGTTTAAGCTAGTGAAAGGATCACTTATTTATAAAGGGAACGGAACCCACCTTAGTGACTTGTACCACTGTCACTCTTTTATTCAGGGCTATTAGCCCGGTATGGTTACTGAAACCACCAGTGTTAAATCACTTATCTGATTGAGATTGACTTGATAGTCATCCACTCAGGAGGGTAGGATTTCTTATCCTGGATACCCATCATTACATGGATTTGTTTGCCTGCTTGACTAGGGCTATATCTGCTAGGCGTGTGCCTTATGATTTGATGACATGTTATTACTATTCATGAGCATATTGAGTTTTCTTGCTGGGCTTCGGCTCATGGGTGCTATGTGGTGCAGGTAAAGGCAAAAGAAAGATGGACCATCCTTGAGTTGGAGAGCTTAGGTGGCGATGTGTACATATGCAGCTGCTAGACCACCACGGCCGAGGTTTGAAAAGGAACTAGGGTTAAACCCTGTTTTGCCGCCTAGATCGGCTGGTTGTAAATATTTTCTTGTAATAGACCTTTAAATTATATTTTTGGGATCCCAATGTATACAATAAACGTTCTAATGAAACGTTGTTTCTTAACCAAAATTGTAATCCCTAAACCGCTAATCATACTTAGTTACACGATTTTGGCCAAATGACTCGATTAGCGAGTTTAGCACTGTTTACAAGGCACATCGTAACAGTCCCTGGAGTTTAGGGCGTTACAGGGGCGCTACTAGGTGGCGCTAGGGCGCTGCCCCAAAACAGAGAGAGTCCCACTCTCTGCCCTGCATAGCGCTGGGGCGCCAACTGCAGACCAGAATTTTTTTCTAGTTTCCTTCCTTGTGACTTCCCCTGAAAACTAAGCTTCCAAACCAATCCCAAACATTACCCAAACATCAAATTCAACCCCTAAACTTCATTCATACCTCAACCTCATCAAAACCCAAGCAACCTTCTCCAAAAACCTCATTGAATTCTCAACCTATCACTTCAAAATTCTCAGCTGAAAACTAAATGAAAAACAGAGTATAAACCAAAGATTTTCATGGCTGAATTCCTTACCTCTAGCTTGTTTTAGATCCTCTTCAATGGTTGAACCAAGGTCCTAAGCCCTCAAGCCTTGCTCTCCTAGCTTGGATTCTCAAAGGGAGTTTAAAAAAAAAACAAAGGAAGAAGAAGAAGGATGATGATCGAGAAGAGAGAGAGAGGGTGATAATGATGCTCTGTTTTGCTTTCAGTTTTTCGACAGCCTTCTAAATGAATAAAACCCTTAGGTAAAAAGACAATATTGCCCCTAGGTCAATTAAATCCCTCTAAAGACTTCCAAGGGTAAAATCGTCATTTATCCTCTATCTCGTTAATCATAATTAACGACCTCCAATTCCCGTTATTGTCAATATTATCAAATACCACTAAATCATACCCCATTACCCTTTAATTCCCGACAATGTTCTAATCCTCAAATCACCCCGAGACTCACCCCGAGCCCTGAAACTAACCCAGTTATGACTAGACCGATAACTTGCATTCCATTATTGTCTCATGCTGAATGGCTCGAACAAATCCACATATAATGTGATATTATTTATAATTCACCCACATGCATGAAAATACACAATCACGCCCTCAACGGGCCAAATTACCAAAATGCCCTTGTAACAAAATGTGAACCCATATGCATGCAATTATCATCATACAATAATATAATTCACATAAACATGCATATAATCATTTAATAACATAATAAATCAATTATTGTCCTCCCAGCCTCCTAATCAAGGTCCTAAACTTTATTAGGAAATTTGGGGCATTACATTAGGTGATGATGTGTACATATGTGACTGCTCGACCACCACGGCCGAGGGTTGAAAGATGAACTAGGGTTAAACCCTATTTTGCCGCTTAGGTCGGCTGGTTGTAAATATTTTGTTGTAATTAACCTTTAAATTATATCTTTGGGATCCCAATGTATATGGTAAACGTTTTAGAGAAACGTTATATCTTAACCAAAAAATTTAACCATAAACCGCTAATCATACTTAGTTACACGATTGTGGCCAAATGACTCGATTAGCGAGTTTATCACTGTTTAAAAGAGCACACCGTAACAGTCCCTGAAGATTAGGGTGTTATAATAGCCACCAACCCGATCAAATTTTAACCTCTGGTGCTCCATTTTTAATGTCGTTTAAGGAGTTTTGCTCCAAATTTCATTTTCTATCGAACCACATCAAATATTTGGCTGAAAAATGCTTTGAAAAATCGTACCAAATCAAACTCATTTTTAAATTTAAAAAACCTTGAAAACCAGTTAAAATATGGCAAAATATGGGTCCAATAATCACCAAAAATATCACCCAAAAGTCATATTCATGATATACAAACTCAATGTAACATTTATTTGAGCTAAAAATAAGTATTTTTGAATTTTTGATAATCAAAACTTAAAAATCTAGAAATACACCAAAATTTAAAAAACTCATTTTTGACAACTCTGAATCCTTATGAGTTGACTCTTGATATCAATTGTTAGATTTATAATGTGATGATGAGTATAAAATCATATACAATCATACTTATCAACATCAAACACAATACAAATAATTTTCATAGAATATTGGAGTTTATCAATGGAATTTTGTATTAGAAACACACATTTTAAATTATAAATGTAGAGGGTGATTTGGAGACTCTATAAACTACAAAACAATAAAGGAAGAGCAAGAAGGATACATGGACACTAACCCACTACACACTTTCACCCATTCATCCTCCAACCACCTAAACTATATAGGCCTCATGTAACGCCCTGGGTAGACAAGACCGTTACACTGTGTGTTTATAAAAGTATAAGACTTTCTAATCAAGTCAGTTAGTTGAAAACATGTCGCTAAGACCATTAGTGAACTAGGGTTAAAAGGGTTTTGGTCATAAAAGATACATCTCATATAAATAAATGTTTTATACATGGGATCCCAAAAGAAATAATGTTTGAAGGACAGTTACAAAATTTTCTAGAGTATATACATCAATTGGCCACTCTAAGGGCAAAGCAGACATTTAAGGTCCTCCTGTATCTGTCCCTCCCTCAACCGTGGTGGCCGAGCAGCTAATCATGTACATTCCGCCTCTAAAGCTCTCCAAATCAGGGCAGATCAAGCTTACCCTTGCCTTTACCTGCACCACGTAGCACCCGTGAGCCAAGGCCAAGCAAGAAAACCATAATATCATAGCATAAACAATGTCAATAACTAAATAATTCTTTAAGCATGATCATATATTCAGCAGACCGTGACATTCACAAGATCAGTAAACATAACCAGCAAATCCATAAACTAATACTCAGATATTCAGCATATCATATTCACCAATTAACATCAGCAACCAAATCATACAATAACCAAGGTCGACGCCTTAGGTCGCACCCTCTATTTACACCACTGACTCTGGTCTGCTTAAACCAAGTTCAGTGAATATTAAGCTGTCCTCAGCTACCAGTGGCTGAGCCGCGCCCTGTGCGCCATTATAAACTCCGGCACTCTTAGGCTGTTTATTTTACATTTCCATGGCATAATACCACCTTACATGTAACGCCCTGGATAGCCAAGACCGTTACACTGTGTGATTATAAAGTGCCAGACTTGCTAATCAAGTAAGTTAATTGGAAAACGTGTTACTGAAACCATAAAAGAACTAGGGTTTAAACATTTTGGTCTCAAAAGCCATACTATTTATAAAGAAATATTAACTGTTTACACGGGATCCCAAAAATATTAAGTTTAAGGTTCGTTTACAAAAGTTATAAGGTTCAGATACAGTAACAAGCCATACTAAGGCAAAACAAACAGTTAGGCAATCCTTGTCCTGACCCACTCCTCGATCATGGCGATCGAACAGCTGGCTATGTACATTCGACTCCGCAGCTCTCCATCTCAGGGTTGGTCCAGTTTTTTCTTGCCTTTACCTGCACCACATAGCACCCGTGAGCCAAAGCCCAGCAAGAAAACATAACAACAGAGCATAAGCAATTAATAGACAAGTCAATATCTCATATTGCATCACATATTCTCAACCATTCAATCATTCAGTATAATCAAGTATTCAACATACTAAACACATCATCTCATAACATATATCACTACACAAATGATAACTAGGGCTAGCGCTCTCAGGCTGCTCCCTCCGTTATCCCACTAACTCCGACCCGCTTAAACCGAGCTCAGTGAACATTAAGCTGTCCTTGGCTACCAGTGGCCAAGTCGCGCCCTGTGCGCAAGTATTATGTACGGCACTCTTAGGCCGCTTTCACATGTCCCATGGCATAATACCATCGTTGACACGATACAAGTATCGGGAGCACTTAGTCCCATCACAAACATATATTCGGGTGTAGTTTTCTTACCTTTCAATTCACTAACTTTGATCCCTCGACTCCTTGAGCACGATCCCCCTCGAGCCTTAGCGCTCACCTAAACACAGCCATGGCCAAAGTCATTATCAATCCCCAAGTCCAAAACCTAGCCTCGGGACCAATCTCGAGCCCCCAGGAAGTCCTAGTTGCACCAAACAAAGTGGTGGAACCAAACCCCAAACCCTAGGTCAAAAGCCCTTGCAAACAACCCTAAAATCCCCTTCAGAAGTCAGGGTAGTGCTACAACGCTCATGGGAGGGTGCTACAGCACTACAACCAGAAGCAAAATCCCTCAGCAAGTTAACCTAGCGCTACAGTGCCCAAAGGCTAGCACTGTAGCGCTAGTCACAGGCAGGCCAACACCAGTTTTTCCCTTTTGCGATTTTCTCGAACCAACCTCAACCAAAACTCTTCCAAACCTTTCCCAACTTAAAAAACTACCTTATGACCATACTCCACTCATCCCAAGCACCCCAAATACCTAAAACTCAAGTACATGCATCCCCAAACTCAAAATTCACCATAGCCACTCCTAAACACTAAAACTCAGCAGAAACTAGTTGAACAACAAAGTTAGAGTTAAGAGTTTATACCTTTGGTGGAATTTCAACCTCAAGGTGCCTCTAAACTTCCTTGACTTTCTTCTCCTCAACCCTTGGCTCCAACTTCCCTAGAATTCCCATCAACACAGCTTAGACAACTTAGCTAGGAACAAAAACCAGAGCTGAAGAAACTTACAGAATTTTACCTCAAGTGTTAATAAACCCTTGCTAAACCTCTGCCAATTCCTCAACTTAGCTTAGAATCCTTGATACTCAGCCTATCCCAGCTCTCCTCTGAGCTTTGCTCCAAAAATCCTCAAGAAACTGATGAAGGAAATACAAACCGACCTTAGAAAACTCTATCTGTTTTTCTCTCTTTCTTTTCCCTTCCTTTTCCTTCTTTTTCAGACTTCCACACTTTTCTACAATTCCCACTAACACAAAGCCTTGGTAATATTTAACTTCTGTAATCCAAATGACTATTATGCCCTCCCTATTAAGTCTAAACCCTTTAATCCACTTAGGGGCATTTTAGTCATTTTACCCAATTCTCGCTAACTCCTCAAGTGTCTCTAATATTTCCTGCTTAACTCCCAATACCTAATTAATCACCAATAATATTCCTCAATGTCAAGATAGACTCCAATATATTCACTAAATTCCTATTTATACCCCCAAGCTCACCCCGAGCCGGGTATAAATCCCCGTTCATGACTTTTTCGCTACTTTGCTCACCAGGATCGTCTCGAGTCACAGATCACAGATATATCCACATAATAATGTGGTCTCAACAATTATCACATATATCAAAGCAGTTATGCCCATAATGGCCAAAATTACGATTATGCCCTTCTAACCTAATCAGGGCCTACATGCATACTAATACACATAGTCATGCATCTCAAATATTCAAATAGTCATATAACATGCTTTAAATCATAATCATGCATCTTAATCATTAAAATCACACATAATTCTCATTATGCCCTCCAGGCACACTAATCAAGGCCCTTAAGCCTTATTAGCGAATTTGGGTCGTTACATTACATAATGCATACAAGAATAGGGAGCCCTTAGTCCCGTCATAAACTCACAACTGGGTGCGGTTTTCTTACCTTTAATTCCAAGTGTTCTGATTATGAGAGATGACCCTTGAGCACGATCCGTTTCCCGAGCCCTAGCTTACCCCTAGTCACAACCAAGATAAGGGATTCCATTAATAATAATTATATAAAGGTTTCCAGACTAAGTTCTAGCCTCTGGAACATCGAATTCCACCAAACACGGTAGTGGAATCAATCCTGAGCACCCTAGGTTAGGTTCCCGCGCCTAAAACATCCTTAAGGCCAAAAATTCCCTTAAGAGCCATGTTTACCGAGTTTTTCGGAAACGAATACGAACGGAATAATAAAAAGATAAGAACTGTAGAAGTGCAGAAATGTAAATAAACAAACAGTGTTTTTACGTGGTTTAGGCGTTAACGAGCCCTAGTCCACGAGTCGATGTTATTATACTTGTAGAAAATAACAGTTAAACAACTGGTGTACAAGAAACTCACAACCTCACAGTGTTTCTCTCGGGTTCTCTTGGAGAAGATGAAGCTAGAGAGATTTTAGTAGAGTTCTTGCTATGTGATTTGTTGGCCGTCCCCACTATCGTAAAATGAGGGGGTCTTTATAGCTAGGGTTTTGGATTAGGGTTTTTCTCTACTCACATGAGTCTTAATTACACCAGCCATAAATAGGGGATACAATTACTGTAGTCGCCTGGCTACCAGGCTCTATGTGGGTATATTTACGTGAAAGTATGGGGAATACACAAAGGCAGCCGTCTTTTCCAAGTTGTCAGCGGAACAGTAGGCGAAATGGTACTTTTAGGCGTGCTGGGATGTGTGCGGCCTTGACCTGTCGGGCGTGTCAGGCGAGATCCTGTGTCAGGCGGATATCATTCCAACTATGCCTCCTCCATGACTCGACCGCTTGGTCTTGTTCCGTGCGAGGCACGGAACTGTTTCCGCGAAGGCAACCTAAAGAGCTTCTCCTGGAAGGAGCTTCCCCGAAGGATATCCCTTTGGGAGTCCAGGAGAGTTGACGAGCTTCCGTGTCGCGTTTGCTTGAAAGAGTAAGCCGGACACTAAACGGGATAGGCGAAGCCTTTCTGTCCATCCGCGAGCTCTGGTCACCTACCGTGAAAGACTTTGATAATTCTGCTTCCCCGAGGATATCCATCTAAACGCTATCCGGAAATCTGGATAACATTTACCCCCCAAGGTCACGGAGCTTTGAGAGATCCGGGAGCTTGTACAGTCCTCCGGGTATTCTGGTTTCTAGATTAGGCGAGGGGTCACCTCCTGTGTTCCTGGAAGGGTTCCTTTTTCCCGCCTGAGTGTTAGTATGAAAAAGAAAGGAAATTTCTTCTGTTTGAACTCAATTACTCAAGTGTGGCAAGGGCCACGCGTCATGCCGGGAATGGCTCTATGACCAAGACGTGTGCGTGAGGCGACTGGCTGAGTATGCGTGCATCAGGCATCTGAGTAATGATTTTGACGGTTTTTAATGGTACACCGGGCCCGAGGTGGTATAATGATGGGAAATAAATACTTTATTCCCATCCGAGGAGTCATAAATAGGATCGGCGCTTCATCTCCAGCCGTCGGATCTGATGCATGCGGTATGGGAAGATCAGGACCGTCCATTTGTAGGATTCGAAAGGACTTCACTCCTGCTATAAAAACCAGGGAACGGACCTTTCTTCCTCTTTACGCTCTCAAATTCTCTATCTTTCGGATTTTCAAATTCCCAAACCTTCGAACTCTCAGGCTTCCAAGCTTCCATTCCTTCGAACTTGCCACTTCTTTTGGTAAGGAATCTAGAAACTTTTCTTTTGATTTGGCAGTGGGTTTGTTCGCCGAAGTTCAGGGTTTGAATCGCCGTTTGTCTTTGCAGCTTTTACTTCTCGCGATCGTGCTGTGCAGTGATCCGGTTACTCCTTCAATCTTCAACTACCCGAATACCAGTAAGTATTTCTACTTTGCTCTTTCCTCCCAAACCTTAGGTTGTTGGTAGTTGTTAGAGTTGAGTTTTCTGCCAGTATTGCCTATGTGCACGCGTGAATAGGGCTTTGATAGGCATGCGATTGATGTGAGTCGATAAGTAATCTCTTTGCATGCTTTGACGATTTGCGTTTGGAAAGTCCTTCCTTGTCTTGCTTGTGCTGTTTTGGTTTGCTGTTTTAGGGCATAAGCGTGAGCACCTTTAGGGTGTCTTCCTCTGGGAAAACACTTCTCTTGGCAGGCTTAGGCTCGGAGTTTGAGTTTGGCTCCTTGCTGTCCTTCGGGTGGCATGGTGTCAACCCCTCGGCAAGCTCGGTGGGAGCCTCTCCAAGCAGTTTTCGGGGAGGGTCTCCCCGACGCCTTTGATACCGTTAGGGTATGACAAGGGTGCTGACTGCTTAGAGTGTTTTCTTCTTTGTTTCTCTTGTTCAGTGACGAACACCTCAAAGGAATAAATCCTTGCCGCGGTAGAGGCTGAATCTGCCAAGGAGCAAGGTTCCCCTGTCGCTGGCGCAATGGGGAAAGGAAAGACTAAAGTGGTCGCGGGTTGCCTCCCGACTATCAACAGTTCAATCTGGGAGATGGACCAGAAGCCGAACCTGCTCAGGAACTACGGCATGCTGGAGCTGTACTCCTCAGAAGCAGGCCTGAAGAACATCCTAGGCCTGATGTGGCACCGTCTGTCGGTGCTGGGTGA
Source organism: Humulus lupulus (assembly GCF_963169125.1). Taxonomy (NCBI): domain Eukaryota; kingdom Viridiplantae; phylum Streptophyta; class Magnoliopsida; order Rosales; family Cannabaceae; genus Humulus; species Humulus lupulus. The sequence continues at coordinate 181,937,765 of NC_084800.1, read as the reverse complement.
GTCTGCTAGTCAGAGTCATGAGGGTTTTGGTGCCTGGAGCTGGGCACACATAGTGTGTGGGGCGCACTTGCCCCTAAGAAGTTATTTTGCCAATTTCTGTGTGAAGGCGGGGATTGCCCCCTTCCAGTTGATTCCCCCCAGCTACAAGCTCCTAGCGGGGTGGTACATCTTTTGCAAGTCCCGGGACCTGGAGGCCCCTACCCCGGAGGAGGTGCTATACTTCTATGGGCTGAAGTCTCAACCCATGAGAGGTCATCCAGACAAGGTGGGGTTTTACAGGCTGGAGAGGTACCCGGACGTGATGTGTCCTACCTGCCATACCGCAAGGGTTCCAGACCTCCGGGAGTACTGGTTCCTGACGACCGGCTTCCCATTGAAGAGGGTGCCAGCCCTATCTTTGGACTTCAAAGTCCCTGGTAAGTGCTCCTTCCTCTCCTTTTTAACTTTGTTTCTTTACGTTTGATTTGCCTTTCGGGAGGATCTCTAATGCTCGTATTTGGATTTTGCAGAAGTCGTCCCGCGGACACCTCGCTGTGCGGAGATGATAAGGAGGTCAAAATTCTACGAAGGGCTCTCAGAGGAAGAGCTGAAAGTGGAAGGAATTGTGACCTCCGAATCTTTGAGGGAGTATGGGCTACTCGCCTCTTTCCAAAACATTGAGCCAGTGAGTGGCAGGGGGCAAAGTCAGGTATCAGCTGACATCTGGGAGCAGATTGCCCTGGAGCTGTCCAAGGTGATCTGCGAAGCGGCCCGGGACGAGAATACTTTATCCCCTAGTTGGGCGGAGAGGTTCCCCGACCCCCAGCTAGAGGAAGAGGAGATCGAGGCTCGCCACGCCGCAGCTTACCCCAACGAAGGGACTCCGGGGGCTGGTACCTTCGGGAGAGGTAAGACTAGTTTTCGATTGATCCACACCCCCAGCCTATCTGAGGTTTCCCGGACCTCTCAGATGGGGTTCGATCCCCGCTTCCTTAGGCTAGATCCGCGCAGGATACCCTTTGACAGATATTGCGATAGGGTAGATGAGCTCCTCGGATGTTTGGATGACGGTAGTCTGCAAGAAGGTGTCACCATGGTTGACCCTTCTTCCCTCAGCATGTCATTCCCGGACTTCAAGGAGTACGGGAGCTTCCTGGATTAGGAAGCGGTGTCTTGTTTCGCTCGGGGAAGGCCATCCACGTTTCTCGTGCATGGTCGTCCCTCTCAAACGTCTCTCTTTTTTGTTCCTTGTTCCCTGCTGGCGGACTTGCTTGTGCTTTTATGTTGTTGATTGTCTTGTCTTCTGCTTATCTTCTTTCACATTGCTTGCTGGTTCGTTAACCTTGCTTCGTACGTTTCTTGCAGAATATCCCGAAGCCAAGATGTTGGGGAAAGTTACCTTACTCATCAAGAAAGCCGCCACCAGCCAAGATCCGTCCAAGGGGAAAGGACGAAAAGCCAGAGGCTGTAGGGGAGGTAAAGCTGCCACATCCAAGAAGACAGGTGGCGAGGCGCAAGTATCTCCGGTGGTGGAGAGATCTCCTGCCAAGGGGCCTTCCGAGACCATGGCGACCTCGAGTAGTAGCAGCAACGGGGAAGGGCTTGTGTTCCCCGTGAAGACGACTGGGGTGAGCAAGCGTCCCGGAGGGGATGCTGAGGGCGCTAAGAAGAAACGCCTTAGACATTCTTCTCCCGGTCGAAGGCAACAACAACAACAACAACAGCAACCACAACAACAACAGCAACAACAAGAACAACAGAGACAATCACCACCGCCACAGCAGCAGCAACAACAAAGGCAATTACTTCCGCCGCCGCAGCAGCAAAAGCAACAGCAACAACAAAGGCAGTCACCTCCGCCACCGCAGCAACAAAAACAACAGCAACAACAACAGACCGGGGCGGTAGTGTCTTCCCTACCGTCCTTAATGCCCCGTCTGCCTCCTCCTCCAGCCCAAAGGGAGTCCACCCTTTCGGGGTCTCCTTCTTCTCAGCAAACAAACCTTCCTCTGCCTGGCCTGAAGTTCCACTTCCCTCAGAAACCAACCCGTTTCCCCGCTGCCCTCCTGGAGGGTGTAAGACGGGCCGATAATTTTTTGAAGAGGCGGTTGGAGGCTGAGAAGGCTGTTACTCAGGGAAGGGCAGACAACTTGTCTGCCGTGAAGAGAGCTGAGCTGGCCGAGGGGGTGAGATCCCTTCACCCGGCTGGAGCGGTTTTGGATGGCCCAGCCTTGGAGAAGAGGCTGGTGCCTAGGCTCGGACGTGCATTGGCGCCGTTCGGAGCGGAGATGATGGAGGACATGGCCCTGAGCTTGTGCGAGCTCAATTCTGAGAAATGGGCCATCAGTAGCAGTAAGGATCCGCTGTTGCTGACACATGCCGTGAAGCAGCAATTGTCCGGGGTAAGCCGTCAGTTGTTGTGTTTTGGGATCATCTGTCTTAGCACATTTGGTTCTGCTTAACTCATTCTGTTGTCTTTCCTTGCAGGCCTCTCTGATCGCGGAACGCTCGTTCCGGGAGGTGGGTGCAGTTCTGGTTCAGCTGGAGGAGAGCCAGGTGGCTCGCCAGGCCTTGGAGGCGGAGAAGCAGAAACTGACCCAACAGGTCGAGAGCATAAGGGGGGAGGCTTCGGAGAAGATTGACCAGGCCCGGCGCACGGCTGAGGAAGAGGTGGACAAGAAATATCTTGCCAAATATCGAGAGTACCGGGCCAGCGCAGAGAATGAGTTCAAACAGCGGTCGGATGACTTGAAGGCCGATAACTCCAAGCTCCGGGAAGAGCTATCCCAAGCCAGGGTGGAGAAGGATACCTTGGAAGCCCGCTTGCAATCGAAAAATGATCTCCTCCTTAAGCGGCAAGAGGAATATGCCACTCTTCAGAATAAGCTGCACGAGGAGGAGCAATTTCATAAGAGGAGCAAGGATCTCGTGTCTATGCTGGAGTTGGGGCTCGCCGAGAAGGATAAAGAGATCGGAGCCTTGCAATTCACCGCCAGGGGGCATGTGACCGAGAAGCAATCCGTGCTGAACCAAAATAAGGTGCAGCGCAAGGAGATTGATTCTCTTAAGGGAGAGCGGGATGCATCCAAGGCCGAGATGGAAAAACTGAAAGCTCAATTAGCTGTCGCGGAGGCAAAGCTGGCAACCTCCGAGGCGGAGCGCTTGAAGGAGAAGGAGGATGCCGAGGTGGTACTGAACAGGACGATTAATATATCGCACGTGGTCCTCATGCATCAACTCTGGAAAATGAACCCGGAGGTACTAGGATATCTGGGAGAGGATGCCGACGCCATGAGGGAGAAGCTACAGGTGTGGGATCAAGGCCCAGAGGTGTACGTCCAAACTTACAACATTGACGAACCTGCTGGAGCCCCTGAGGCAGGAGATCCCGGAGAGGCGGGGACCTCTGAACCTGCCCGTGATGAAGTTCCGCCTTCCAATGAGCCGACTCCGCCAGCCCTAGTTGAAACCGCTGACCTCGAGGCCTTGGACGTGGATACCGCTGCCACCCCCAATGCTTGAAGGGGCCTTATCTTTAATTATTTTTCATTTGTGTTTTTCTTTGGGGCAAAGCTCCCTGTACTCTTTTCTCATTGCAGACATATTTGCCATAATTATAGCATTCTCCTTTCTTTTCTGTCGAGTTCTTTGTTTAACTTTGCGTTTAGGGTAGACTTTTACACGGTAGAAACTGCTGTAGGGGTGCATGAGGTTTTGGTTCCAACGGCCAGAACCTATGCACTTCCAACTTGAAGCTCTAACGGCTGACGTCTTTTCCCACGTAGTTTCTAGGTTACGAAGGTTTCCTGGTTCCAACGGCCAGGCTCCTTTCACCGTATTTCAGCTTTCCTAAGGCAAATAGCCAATCCCGGGACTTGTAGTTATACTGTTTGCTGGGATTGCTAAGGTGAGCCGTTCCATGGTGCCGGAACGGGAGTTCTTTTGGTGAGCGTCGCTAGACTTAAGGTTAGATCTTTGCGAAGCAAAACTAACTGTCGTTGCGAACCTCATGGTGGCTGACTTCAGGGACCTGGCATGGAGCCCTGCGAGGCAAGGCTCGTTGCGGTCGGGGAAATTTCCACGCCCACCATGTGCGATCCCGGAGCAGGGGCTTTGCGAAGCAAGGCCTGCTGTGAGTGGGGGATCGACCATATCTGCTCCTGGAGCTGAAGCTTGCAGTGGTCGAGGAGCTCGCCATGCATTATTTTGTGAGATCCGGAGCTGAAGCCTGCGAAGCAAGGCTTACAACGGTCGCGGATCTTGCCATCTTTCACCTTGCGGGACCCGGAGCTGGAGCTTGCGAAGCAAAGCTCTACAGCGGTCGCGGAGTATTCTGCAAAGGACTTGTCAGGGAGTTGGGGGTGTTTCGGTGTAGCTCTCTGAATGTGCCCCAACCCCCAGTCCTGTTCATCGCTGGGCTACACAAGAGATAATTTTCATGATGCATAATGGCAGACATTTCAATGGCAATTTTCACATAAACACATAATGCGCACATGACACGTAATGCAAGTATGTTTATGGCAACAAATTAACCTAAGCTTAACAATTTAAAAAATGCTAGCACATAAGTGGTGTTCTGTGTATGTTTTGTTCAAGGGGCGTATGGCTATGCCTTAGCCATGTATAACCCCCCAAGTGAGCGTGGGGTCCGGACGTCTCCGGACCGCGTGGTCACTTGTTAAAACGCAGCTTTGAACACAGGGATAAAAAATGCAGTAAAAGCGGAGTGAATCTCTCCGTGTTTCATTAAATTAGCCTGTTAGGCATGTGTTTTACAGCAGGGAGGATTATCTCCACATTTTGCACTTTTGCTACGTCCACCAAGGACTTTCGACTAGATAGTCCGGGGCCTACTGATAGTAACGGCGGAGGTGCTCCGCGTTCCAGGCGCGCGGGACTTTAGATCCGTTGAGTCTCTTTAAGTGATACGTCTCATGGCCCACTTTTTCTTGTACTTCATAGGGGCCTTCCCAGTTGGGTCCGAGGACTCCCACTCCCAGATCCTGCGTAGCAGGAAATACTCTCCGTAGGACAAGGTCCCCAGCTTCGAATGTACGGCTCTTGACTCTTGTGTTGAAGTGTCGGGCTATCTTGCCTTGGTACATTTTTAGTTGGACCTGCGACTGCTCCCGGAGCTCTTCGATCATGTCCAGGGACTCCTGGAGAAGGGCGTGGTTCCGGGTAGGGTCGTAGGTGTCCTGCCTGTGAGAGGGGATCATAGTTTCTACTGGGATGACGGCCTCGCAACCGAAGGTCATGGAATAAGGTGTGTGCCCCGTCGAAGTTCTCTCTGTTGTGCGATAGGCCCAAAGTACTCGCGGAAGCTCTTCCGGCCAGTGAGCCTTGCAGGCTTGGAGTTTTTTCTTCAACGTGGTCTTTAAAATTTTGTTTACTGCTTCCACTTGCCCATTAGCTTGAGGTCTGGCGACTGCAGAAAAGCTTTTGATGATTCCATGCGAAGCACAGAAGTCTGTGAAATGTTCACTATCAAATTGCTTCCCGTTATCGGACACAATTTTTCGTGGAAGCCCAAAACGACACACTATATTCCTGATGACAAAGTCCAGTGCTTTCTTAGACGTGACCGTGTTCATAGGTTCAGCTTCAGCCCATTTGGTGAAGTAGTCTACCGCGACTATGGCATACTTCACTCCGCCCCTTCCAGTTGGAAGGGAACCTACTAGGTCAATGCCCTAGACGGCGAACGGCCAGGGGCTGGTCATTAAGGTAATTTCTGTAGGCGGCGCTCGCGGAACCTTGGCGTACCTCTGGCACTGCTCACATTTTCTGACATAATCCACACAATCCTTCTTCATGGTGGGCCAGAAGTATCCTTGTCGAAGGATCTTTTTGGAGAGGCTCAGCCCAGAGGTATGGTCGCCACAGAAGCCTCCGTGAACCTCATGGATGATGGCGCTGATTTCGGTTCCGGCAACACACCTAAGGAAGGGTATGGACAACCCCCTGCGGTAAAGCTTTCCATCCATAACCACGTATCGGGGAGCTTGATACTGGAGCTTTCTTGCGTCAGCTTTATCAGTGGGGAGCTCTCCGGTGGTGAGAAATCTGAGGATGGGTCCTATCCAGGAATGGGAATGGTCGATGATGGCATTTACCCTCTGTGTCTCGATACTAGGTGCTTCTAAGTGCCCGATGGGCACTAGGCCATATTGTTCAATCTCCGGGTCTGTTGCAAGCTTGGCCAGCGTGTCCGCGAGTGAGTTCTGGTCCTGGGGGACCTGGCGGATTCGGTAGCCTTTGAAATGCTGCAGGAGGCTGCGGGAGAGAGACACGTAAGCAGCCATTTTTTCGCCTTTCGTCTGGTATTCTCCGGATATTTGGTTTACCACAAGTAGGGAGTCGCTGTATACTTCGATTTTTTGGGCTCCGACTTCTCTGGCCAGTTGTAATCCAGATAGCATGGGTTCATGTTCTGCCTCGTTGTTGGATGCTGGGAACGCGAAACGGATGGCGCTCTGGAGTTGATGTCCTTGGGGAGAAATTACGATAACACCTGCCCCAGCTCCTTTTTCATTTGAGGCTCCGTCTACATAGACCTTCCATGTGGGAAGTTCCAGGACAGGATCTTCCGGGAGGTCATTCATTCCTGAGCATTCCACAATAAAGTCCGCGAGAGCTTGTCCTTTTATGGAAACACGTGGCTGGTAGTGGATGTCAAACTGGCTCAGTTCCATGGCCCATTTAAGCAATCTGCCAGAAGACTCGGGCTTCTGCAAGACTTGTCGGAGAGGGTGGTTGGTGAGTACTCTGATGGTGTGTGCCTGGAAATAGGGCCTTAGCTTCCGCGAAGCGATTAGCAAGCAGAGGGAGAGCTTTTCGATCATTGAATATCTGGACTCGGCGTCCAGTAACCTCTTGCTTACGTAATACACAGGGAGCTGGATACGGCCGTCTTCCCAGACGAGAGCGGCACTCACGGCGTGCTCTGTCATAGCTAAGTATAAGAACAACGCCTCTCCTTCGATAGGTTTGGACAGAATGGGAGCTCGGGTTAAATGTTCCTTGAGGTGTTGGAAGGCTGCTTCGCATTCGGGGGTCCACTCGAACCTCTTGTTTCCTCGCAACACATTGAAGAAGGGGACACATTTGTCAGTGGCCTTAGATACGAAGCGGCTGAGTGCAGCTATCCTTCCGGTAACACTTTGGACATCCTTATGCTTCCGGGGGGAAGGCATATCTATGGACGCCTTAATTTTCTCAGGGTTTGCCTCCACTCCGCGGGAGCTGACAATGAAACTGAGGAACTTCCCAGACGAGACCCCGAAAGTACATTTCTTCGGATTCAGTTTCATTCCATACTTTTGGATCACGGCGAAAGCTTCCTCAAGGTCGTCACTGTGGTCCCTGGAGGTCTTGGATTTTACCAACATGTCGTCTACGTACACCTCCATGTTCCTCCCCAGCTGGTCCTTGAACATCTTGTTTACTAGACGCTGGTACGTCGCCCCAGCATTCTTCAAACCGAAAGGCATGACCACGTAACAGTAGACACCCTTGTCCGTGAGGAAGCTGGTGTGTTCCTGGTCCGCGACATGCATCTTGATCTGGTTGTATCCGGAGTACGCATCCATGAAGGATAAGAGTTCATACCTGGAAGTAGCGTCTACCATCTGATCGATTCGCGGAAGAGGGAAACAATCTTTTGGGCAGGCTTTGTTTAGGTCCGTGAAGTCAATGCACATTCTCCAGGACCCATTGGGTTTCGGGACCAGAACCGGGTTGGCCAACCACACGGGATAGTGTGACTCCTGGAGAAAGACTATGGACATCAACTTGTCCACTTCAGCTTTGACTACTTCGGCCCTCACTGGGTCTAACGGCCTCCTCTTTTGGCGAACTGGAGTTGCAGATGGGTCTATGTTGAGTGCGTGGCACGCAACATTAGGATTAATCCCCGTCATATCAGTGTGGGACCATGCCAGGATATCCTGATTATTCTTCACAGTGGCCACGATCTTTTCTCGAATGGCCGACGGAAGGTTTTTCCCTACCTGAATGACTTTGGTGGGATCTCCCGGGTTGAGGATCACCTCTTCGACTTCCTCCATCAGCTCTATCGCTCTCTCGACCCCCACTCTAGGGTCGATTTCGTCAACGCATGCCCCTTGGGCACCCCCAGTTTCTGGTAAATCTCCCGCTAAAGGAGCGGCAACAACCGCCTCCTGGACCGTGTAGACGGATCGGACGGAGACGTTATAACAGCTTCGTGCACTTCGTTGGTCTC